>NC_057839.1:8120000-8442500 GCF_910594005.1 Cervus elaphus
CATCAGCCAGCTCATTAATCATTACGGTCCCCGTTTACAGACAAGGAAACTGAGGCATCAGCAATCTGCCAAATCCACAGAGATCTGAACTCTGGAAGCTCTGCTGATTGATTTTAATCTGAGCCAGTCCCTGAGAACTGCTAATAGGCTTTGAAAAAACAGCCTTAAATCCAAATGTTATTAAATTGGACTAAGTTCTTTACTCAAGTAAAAGGGTTCATTCAAAGGGTTAGCAGAGATCTTGCTGATGCGTCTAAGAAACACTAACCATTTATAAGGTCTACTGTCCTGTTCTCTAAATTAGACTCAATCATTTCAGACTCATTGAGGAGAGAAAAGAATTGTAATAAAGCAGTTGTGCATTCAGTCTAATGATTCACCTAGCAACCTGTCAATGCAAATTTAGGGTATTCTTTAAATCAAGGTATATTAATAAAAGATAACTTACAATTTAAGTGAAATTGAATCACTTTCAAAGTGCATTTAATGATGTAGAGTGCTTTCATCTATTAAAAAGATTCATAATTTAAGGAAAACTAGTGCAACCCGACCCCAGCGCCTAGGTTCAAATCCCAGCTCTTCCAGTAACCTCAGAGGACAATGCTGGGGCAAGTCACACACCCTCCCTTGACCCCAGTTTCCTCATCTCTAAAGTGGAGATGACTAGCACCTTCCTCTAAAGCTCTCCAGAGGGTTAAGTGATCTGGATGTGCTGTCTGGAGGGATATGTGTGGCTTGAGACCCTCTCCATCATGCTCTGGTGGAGCCACCCTGAGAAACTACATCATGGCTTGGTCTGTGATGGCTCCACCTCCCACAAGGCTAGCCCGCTCCTTTTTATGGAGTGTCCACTCTGTGCCAAGCCTGTGCAGCACACTGGGGACAAGGAGATGAACGATACGTGGTCTCAGCCTGGAGAGAGAGGAACACATAAATCATCTTGCCACGCAAGTACACGTGAACAGGGCAGAGGAGGACAGCCAGCACAGGTGTGGGACACCGGAGGGGAGCCTGGGGAATGGACGGTACTTTTTAAAGGACAGCATCTTTTGGGGTGCACAACAATGGGAATGTACTTAATGCCCCTGACCTCTGCACTTAACCAGTGGTCAAGATCACAACTTCTATGTTATGTGTATTTCACTAAAAAAGTATATATAGTATATGAATATGTAATCCATATTTTAATGGTTAATATCTTCTTGAGGGGTCTCCAACCCAGAGGAGGTATTCTTACACTGGTTGTGCAGATGAAGAAATGGAGGCCCAGAGTGGGGGAGCAGCCCCGCCCCCTTCCTCAGGTCTGTCTGATGGAGGTGGAAAGCTACCCAAGGCTGGACTCTCTGGCCTCAAGTCCATTCTGCTGCAAAGACACAGAGCAGAATAGGATTGCTTGATGTCCAGCTGAGGGCTTTTTCCACCACAGCCCCCCACTCACAAATGCCTAGACTGGGCTCTGGGATCACCCCCACCAAACCCCTGTCCTAGTTCTGGGACAAGCTCCAGACAAGGGAGAGGGTGTAAAGAGATCCTGTTCTTTAATCCTGTGTAGAGAGGGAATGTGTTTTCCTGGTTGCCAGGGGCAGAGGATGGTCTCCAGAGGGTCAGCGGCTGGAGGAGTCACTGGGCTCCCATCTCTATTCTCCCCGTCTCCTGAGTGCCAACATTTTCTGTTCCAGTGAAATCAAGCTTCAGGTAGATCCCTTGTCTAGGTGGGGCCTTGTCTGGTGTGGCTGGGGTGTTCAGGCAGACACGGATATATATGAGCCTCCCTGGGTACCCCTACCCACTGCCTCCTGAATATCTTCTTATCTGTGTAGAGACCCTTCCCCTCCCAGCCAAGAAGGGTGGGGCAGGGATCTGAGAGCCCAGGAGGCACGTTTTCTATGCCTTCCTCCATCCCCCAGTGACTGAGACCAGCTCAGGCCCTCCTTCCAGGCACATTAGTGCTTCTTGGAACTCTCAGGACCATCTTGAAAAGGGAGAGGGATAAAGTCTGAGATGGTCAGTGCTGTAGAGATATATTGATAGAGTAAGCAAAGGGTTAGAAGTAGGAGTGGGTTGGGGGAGGGGTTCAATTTAAGTAGGGTGTTCCAAGAAGGCCTTGGCAAGAAGTTGACATTTGAGTAAAGACCTGAGGGGGTGAGGGAGTGAGCCATGGAGCATCTAGGGGAAGAACAATTCAGGCAGACACCCCCAAACAGAAACAAGCCTCACAAGAACAAGAAACAGGCAAGAGGCATCCAGACGGGAAAGGAAGAACACTGGCTTCATTCTCAGATGACATAATCCCATACGGAGAAAATCCTATGGAATTTGAAAGAAAAGTTTGATACTATGAGAACTAGTAAACAAGTACAAGGTCACAGGATACAAGATCAATATATAGAAGTCAATTTTATTTCCACATAGCAAACAATGAGCAAACCAAAAATGAAATTGAGAGTGTAATTCCAGGGAATTCCCTGGCAGTTCAGTGGTTAGGACTCCTCACGTCCACTGCAGGGAGAACAGGTTTGATCCCTAGTCAGGGAACTGAGATCCTGAAGGCCACATGTGACACACACACACCCCCAAAATCCCTAATAGTATCAACTAGAATAAAATATTTAGGAATTAATTTAACAAAAGAAATACGAGACTTATACATTATTACAATATTTCACTGAGGGAAATTAAACTGTAAGTAATTGGAGAGACATTCCATGTTCTTAGATTGGAAGACAATGTTGGTCTTCCAAGTTGATATATAGATTCAACATCGCTCGCTCAGTCACTTCAGTCATGTTCAGTCTTTGTGACCCTATGGACTGTAGCCTGCAAGACTCCTCTGTCCATGGGATTCTCCAGGCAAAAACACTGGAGTGGGTTGCCATTTCCTCCTCCAGGGGATCTTCCCCACCCAGGGATTGAACATGAATCTTCTGCATTGCAGGCAGATTCTTTTCTGCTGAGCCACTGGGGAAGCCCTTAGATTCAACATAATCAGTATCAAAATTCCAGCAGGCATTTTTTTCCCAGAAATTTGCAAACTGATCCTAAAATTTTATATGGTAATGAAAAATACCTAGAATAGCCAAAACATTCCTGAAAAAGAAGAACAAATTTGTAGGATCTTCACTTCCTGATTTCAAGACTCACTATAAAGTTACTGTCAAGATATTGTGGTACTGGCATATGGGTCAATGGAACGGAATTGAGAGTTCAGAAATAAACCCTTACATTTATGGTTGATTGACTTTTGACAACAATACCAAGGCAGTTCTTTGGAGGAAAGGATAATCTGTTTAACAAATAGTGCTGGAACAATTGGCTATCCATCTGCTTGCAAAAGGAAGAAGTTACCCTTACCTCACACCACATACAAAAATTAACTCAAAATGGATCATTAGCTTAAATGTAAGAGCTAAAACTATACAACTTTAAAAAGAACACACAGGGGGAAAAATCTTATAAACTTTGTGTCAGGCAAAGCTTTCTTAGCTTGGTTTATAAAATTTAAAAAAAATCAATAAGCTGAAATTCATCAAGGTTCAAAATTTTTGTGCTTAAGAGCCACCATTAAGAAAATGAAAAAGTAAACAGTAAACTAGGACAAAATATTTGCAAAACTCAATCTCTTAAAGGACTTGTGATCTGGTAATCTGGTATTTACAAAGAAGTTCTGTAGCTCAACGATAAGACAAACAACCCAATCAAAAGATGAGCAAGCAATATGAACAGATATTTCTCCAAAGAAGATATACCCATAGCTGATAAGCACTTGAACAGATGCTCATTAGTCATTAAGGAAGCACAAATGTCAAATGAGATCTATATCATACCCACTAGAATGACTGTGATCAAAATGACATATAATAACAAATGTTGGCTAAGATGTGGAGAAATGGAACATTCATACCATGCCGGTAGGAACATAAAATGGGGCAACATCTTTGGAAAATAGTTTGATAGTTCCTCAAAAAGGTAAATATAAACCTACCACGTGACCCAGCAATTCCACTCCTAGGTCTCCACCTTAGAGAAACAAAAGCATATGTCCACACAAAGAGGTGTGAGTCAGTGTTCATAGAAGTGTTATTCACAATAGCCCCAAACTGGGAACAACCTAACATCCATCACCTGATCACTGAAGTGAATGGGCACCATGCGGTCAGTCCACACACTGGAGCTGCTCAGCGGGAACAAAGAGCAGACGAAGGACAGATGCTGCCATGTGGACAACCGCAGAGATGTTATGACAAATGGACGAAGCCAGACGTAAGGGACTAAAGAGTGTATGACTCTGCTTCATACAAGATGTCCGGAAAAGGCAAATCAACAGAGACAGTGAGCAGATTAGTAGTTGTGTAGGGCTGGGTGGGAGCAGGGACTACCTATAAATGGGCATGGAAAAGGCATCTGACTGAGGACTATGCAAATGTTCTAAAATTGATTTATGGTGATGGTTGCACCACTGGGTGAAACGACCCCAAAAAGCACTGAATCGAACACTTAGATATGATATTTAAAGTATACATCAATAAAGCTGTTTTAAAAAGCCTCTGTTCAAAGTTCAGGTTGAGACTGACTTTACACCTGGCCCAGGGGTCCTTCCTGGGCTGTGGTCGGCTGGGATAGCTATCACCCTGTGGCTACAGAGTGCCGTGGGCCATGGTTCCACAGCACAGCCCCAGTGGAGCGTGGGTGCTGGTTCACACATCGGGCTCTCCGCTTTGGTGTAAGCTTCTTGAGAACAAATAGCTAGTGTTTATTCTCAGAATCTTAGTAATCCTGGGGAGGGAGCTGGGGAAGAAGGAAGCAGAGTGGCCAGACCCTGCAGGGCTTCGCAGGCAGGACCTTGGAGGCTGTGGGCAGAGCAGTGACCAGGAGGATGTGTGTCAACATGGTAATAAGGACTCACTTCACCTGGGAGTGTGAGGATGAGATGAGCTCACAGTGCAAAGTCATAGCACAGTGACACAGAGTACGCACCAAACTCACTAGTTGGTGTCACGATCACCGTCTCATCCCCAATACCGCTGGCCCAGGGAGATGAAGCACAGCTCATTGAGGTCACAGCTGTCTGTCTTGTGACCTGCAGGGAGCCAGGCTCAGCGAACGCCCGTCCCTTGGGGGAAGCCCTGGGGCTGCTGGTCAGCTCCCAGAGGGCGTGATGCCATGCAGTGAAGACAGGCGGGGTACAGAGTGACCGTGCCCGTGCCCCCCACCACCACCTCAGCTCCTCACCTGGCGATGGGTGAATAGCCAGTGAGGCCAAAGTCCAGGGCCTGGAGTCAGCGTCTCGCAAACTGCGCCACCTATCCAGAGGCTTTTATTTGGCAGATATTTACTGACACATGGTAGACCATGCCAGCTGGGACGCAGGGTGAATGAGACATACTTCCCCAGACCACACACACACACAGAGACATGCACAGAAGCACACACACACAGAGACACATGGACATACACACACGTGCATGGAGACACACAGACATAGAGACACAAATATACACAGACATGTACACACAGATGCACACATGAACACACACAGACCACATATACCATTCAGTTCAGTTCAGTCGCTCAGTCATGTCTGACTCTTTGTGACCCCGTGGACTGCAGCACACCAGCTTTCCCGGTCCATCACCAACTCCCGGAGCTTACTCAAACTCATGTGCATCGAGTCGGTGATGCCATCCAACCATCTCATCCTCTGTCGTCCTCTTCTCCTCCTGCCTTCAATCTTTCCCAGCATCAGGGTCTTTTCCAATAAGTCAGTTCTTTGCATCAGGTGGCCAAAGTATTGGAGTTTCAGCTTCAGCATCAGTCCTTCCAATGAGTATTCAGGACTGATTTCCTTTAGGATGGACTAGTTGGATCTCCGTGCAGTCCAAGGGACTCTCAAGAGTCTTCTCCAACACCACAGTTCAAAAGCAGCAATTAGTAACATATACCATTAGTAAGTTCTGATTGTCAAAGCATCAAATTCCAGAATGGGGGTAGTGTTTATAAAATTCCTTTTGTGGAAGTGAACACAACAGGTGACCCATGGGGCTGACTTGGTCAAGGATAAGCTGGGTGGCTCTTCCAGTTCCTAACTGACACGTTTCTTTGATGAAGAGGCAGGAGAACCTTCAACCCACCTGGTCCTAGCCCTGGCAAAGTAACCATCCCAAAGAGAAAGAGAGATTATGACATTGTGGATATTTCTCTGACTTTATAAAAAAAAAATTTTTTTTTCTATTTTCCCAGACAGAACTCAGCACTGTCAACTTTAAAAAGCAGAGAATCATGAAACTTCCCTGACAGTCCAGGTTAAGAATCCTCACTTCCAGTGCTGGGGGCACAGGTTCGATCCCTGGTCAAGGAACTAAGATCCCATAAACTGACTGGCTTGGCCTTAAACAAATAAATAAAATAAAATCAGAGACCTGGTCACATTAGCTCCCACCCCACATACCGTGAGGCAGGTTGGTTCCTGCTCCTGGTTGTTGGTGGGGAGCCCAGGGCAGGATTCTCAGTCCTGGCCACACACCGGAGCCCCTGGGTTCAAAGTCCTGACACCTGGGTCCTATCCCCAGCGCTTCTAATGTAACTCTTCTAGGTGGGGCCTCAGTGCTGAGACTTTCCATATCTGCCCAAGGGCTCTAATGTCCAGCCAGGGCTGAAAACTACAGACCTAAAGGATTATCTTTAAGGTCCAGCATCTGTTGCTGAGGGAAAAAACAGATAGTAGTTTTGTCACGCTGTATATTCATCTGATGTGATATATTCATTCAATATACTCAGTGTATATTCATTCAACGTGGAAGTGTTAGTTAGATGCTCAGTCGTGTCCGACTCTTTGCAATTCCATGGACTGTAGCCAGCCAGGCTCCTCTGTCCATGGGATTCTCCAGGCAAGAATACTGGAGTGAGCAGCCATTCCCTTCTGCAGGGGATCTTCCCCATCCAGGGATCGAACCCAGGTCTCCTGCCTTGCAGGCAGATTCTCTACATCTGAGCCACCAGGGAAGCCCCGTATGTATACAGATTGTATGTAGATGTATATAGAGCTTTTGTTTTTTCAAAGATAGTGTGTATGTGTGTGGGGTGGGGGGTGGGGGCGTTACAGTCAGTCACTCAGGACAGAGCTGGTGAGGCTCCATCCAAACCCACACAACGTCCCTCTGGATGGGGAGGTGGGGCACTTTCAATTTTCAGAGTGTGTGCCTCTCAAGCAGTGACATTTTCCACTCCAAGCACGTGTCATTTTAAAAATTATTAATAAAGAGAAATAAAGCCGCCACGCCTTGAGCTTCTCTCACTTCCCTTTTCTTTACCTATTCAGGGGACAGGAAACACCCATAAATAGCTGGTGGGAAGGAGAAGTCGAGGTGAAGGTTGAGTCAGTGAGCCGAAGCCAGCCAGGGCCGAGTTGTCTGGCTCAGCCCTCCAAAACCCCTTCCAAAGTCCCCGGGTCCGTTCCAGGCCAGCAGGTTGAACCCTGCAAAGGGTCAGGGCATCCCAGGAGCAGGGAGTTCTTGGAGCAGACCCCGAGAGCCAGGAGGGGGCCTGGATTCCAGCTCTGGAGCCAGCCGGCCCTTGGAGACCGGCCTCGGGCCTCCACTGGGTCACGTCCTGGGGCCAAGTCATCCTGGTGACCTCCCTCTGACACAGTCACCTGGCCCTGCCTCTGGGCATTTCAGAGGAAAGTCCAGACAGGGCTGCAGAGAGCCCAGGAGGGCCGTGTTATCTGATGAGACCTCCACACAGCCCGGGGCCACACAGAGCTGCAAGGGCTCCAGCAGGAGCGCCCAGCTGCTGCCGAGGGCACCCAGGCCAGGCTCAGGGTACCTGGGCGCTGGTCCTAAGCCACGCAGGCCCCTGGTCTCAGGACCCACAGCACCCTGTGGCCCACAGAGCCGGGCCGAGGTCCGCCCCCACTCACACTGTCCCAGGGACTCTGCGTGGTGGTCTGTCCACTGCTAGACAGAGAGCAGGGGCCCTGGCAATGGGACCCCCAGGAGACCTAAGCACTGAGAAACCCCAGGCCCAGCCCCAGGAATGCCAAGGCCTCATCACCTGTTGCCCCACCTACAAGAACAGGAAATGACGTCACCAAGTCACCTGCTCCAGGTCAGCTGCTTAGAGAAAGGAAAGTGTCATCTGCCTTCCGAGGGACAGTGTTATTATTTTCCCCATTTACGGCCAAGAAAACTGGAGCTGAGAGTCATTTGGGCACATGGCCTGTGTCCCCACAAACAGGGTGAAGCCAGACTGAACTCAAGACCGCTATCCTGAAGGGCAGGCCCTACAGTGCTCTCAGAGTGCCTGGATGCAGCAGGGGCAGAGGGCTTCCTTCCAGCCCTGGCCGCCTCCCCCAGTCCTCAGCCTCAGGCATTCACCAGGAAGTCCAGGAGAAGGTGCTGGATGCGGCGGATCATAGCTGGCCTCAGCCTGCAGACCGTGTGTGTGGGCTGAGCCAGAATGGACTGGACGAAGGGCCCCTGGAGAGCCAGCCTCCAGGCCAGGAGCCAGGCGGACCTCTGGCTCCCAGGCCAGGACAAGGGCGTCCCTTCCCGCCTCCCTCTTTCTTAGAAGCCCTCTCAGCGCTGCACTTCCTGAAGTTTCTGCTGTGGTGCCAGCAACCTGCCTAAGCCCTCATCCCCTGGGCCTCCTTTCCAGAACCCAGAGGGGAAGGGTCACAAGAGGCTGGTGCCGTGGGTTCAGGGGAAGAGAACACACATCCAGGACCCTCCAGGGCTCTGTCTCCACTTCACCCGTTAGCCGGTGGCCTTACAGACGTGGCCCCTCAGCGCCTTGGTTTCTTCATCTGTCAGTGGAGTTGACGGTGAAAGCGGCTCTGCGGTGCTTGCTTGCAGACTGAACGAGGACAGGCTTTGACAGGGAACCGAGCACCTTCCTTGGGCTACTTATTGTTGTAACTGCTGGGTGTGGGTGTGCGTTTCCTAATGAATTCTTCCCAACAGCCAGATGCAGTAGAAATTAATATTTTCCCCATTTTATAGCCATGGCACAGAGACGCAGGGAGAGAAGGTAGCGGTCACAAGTAGAAGAGTGCCATTGGCAGCAAAATGGAAGGACCTAGAGATTGTCATCCTAAGTGAAGTCAGACAGAGAAAGACAAATATCATGATATCACTGATATGTGTAATCTAAAAAAATGTCACAAATGAACTTACAAAATAACAAGACTCACATGCTTCAGAAACAAACATGGGGTTAAAAGGCAAAGGTTGGCGGGGAGAGATAAATTAGGAGTTTGTGATTAACATATACACCCTCCTGTATATAAGATAGATAGCCAACGAGGACCTCCTATATAGCACAGGGACCTCTCTTCAGCATTCTGTGACAACCTATGCTGGGAAGAACTTGAGAAAGAATAGATACATGTACATGTACAACTGAGTCACTGCGCTGTACCCTGAAGCTAACACAACATTGTAAATCGACTATACTCCAATGTAAAACAAAAATTAAATTAAAAAAACTTTTTTAAAAGGTTTGTGGTAGAGCTGGGAGGAGTTGAGCTGAGGGGACAGAGCTTTCACTTTGCCTCCAATGAGTAGTAACACTACCTCATAGACTTCTCATGGACTGTGATCCACACAGGGACACACCTGGCCCGTTCGCTATATACCGGTCCCAGCACCTAGTAGGGCACCTGTCACAGAGGAGGCACTCTGGGTACAAGAAGGTTCTGGGCGGACAGTGCCGATGTTTGGAGAGGAAGTAACCTGGGCTGTGGAATGAAACACCCCCCATTTGCCAGCCCTGCCGCTCCCAGCTCTGTGACTTCACATACCGCTTAGAACCGCAGCCTCTTCATTGCAAAAGGCAGTGATAATCACAGTAATACCATGAAAGAGTCACCGTGAGGATTAGAGGCACACAGCATGGCCCCTTTTATGAGGCTGAAGGGCTGCAAGTGAGTTGACCGTGAGAGCACAGAGGTGAAAACCATGTGAAACGGTGCAAAGGGTGACACAGGTGTGAGTCATGGCACATCTGGGCTGTGTGCAGGTCACAGGCTCTGTGCCCCAGGGCTTAGGCTTGAGTCCCCTCCACCATGGACTAGCAGGGAGCCCTTGAACCAGTTTCTTCACCTCTCTGTGCCTCAGCTTGCTGGGGTAAGATCTGTGAGATGCACACACTTGGCCCAGGGCCCAGCCGACAGTCAGCATCACTGAGTCACGGCCGTCGTTACTGTCTAGAATAGCTGTCTCTGAGCTGCACACTTGCATGTGCCCGGCTCCTGGATTGCTTCCAGAAGCAGGGCTGTCACCTTGAGTCCCTGGGACAGAACTTTCTGAAAAGGCATCAGCATTTCCCTGCACTACCGTTGATGCCCTCCAGTTCTTTCTGGATGACGCCAACCACCCTAAAGCCCTCCATTCCTGTCCTTGGCCATGACACAGCAAATCCTAGGGAGAGACCAAGGCCCATGAGTGTCTTCACTCCAAATGGCCCCAGCCTCCGGGGAGAAGTGGGGTCTTTCAAGAGCCCTGATTGGGGAAAGTGAGCTTGCGGTAACCTCAGGCTGGGTGTTTCTCCTGCATGGGCCTCCTCATCCTCTGTGGTAAAACAAGACATGATCTAAAATAAGATTGTAATCTCCCTCCAGTGTTGCTTTGACAGCTAATATGCTACAGCTAATACAGCTAATTTTTTGTCTTCTCTGTTAATAGCATCATCATTGCCACAATAGCTAGCACTGATTGAACACCTGGCATATGCCAGAAACTAAAGGCAGTGATGGAGATAAGAGCAACTATCAGTTACTGAATGCTGACATCCACCAGCTGTGACCAGTCTACTGATTTTCTCATTTAATCCCCACAGCAACCTGACCATCCTCACCAAAAGGATGAGCAAGTAGGTTCCATGCAGTGAGATGGCCTCATTCACCTGGGATCTGAACCCAGGAGCCAGGCTCCTAATCAGTAGGTCATGCCCAAGTCCCTACAGCCTTAAGAGGTGAGAATTATTATCTGTTTCACTGATTTAAAAAACCAAAAACCTGTGGCCCAGAAGGGGGAAGTGAGTCAGCCCACGTCACACTGTGTGAAATGATGGCCTCTGAGGATATCCTGCTTCTATCTTCTTTTATCCTGATCGATTCAGCTGAGGCTTTAAAGAGACACGCTTGGACTTTGTGATTCTCACTCCCAACTCAGAATCCTGTCTTGTTACTCTGGGCCTGCAGCTGAGCTTCAGATAACTGACGGCCCAGCCTCGGGCAGGAGGTCTGACTTCCAGACAAGCAGAGCCCTAGGGTGGAACAAAGACACAAGTCACAGGAGAAGCTCACATCACACCTACTTCCTGGTTCCTCATTGAAATTGGGGAGGGGGAATGGGGGGTCATTTATTCCACCAGGGCACATGCACCATGTTTCACATTCATCATCTTCTTTTTGGTCCATGACAACTTTATCAGCTCAATGTGACAATCTTCATTTCATGGGAAATGGAGATCTTGTGATTTATCTAAGCAGGGAACCGGCGACCAGTGTCCTCAGCAAATTGTATCATCCAGGATACTTGAAAATTCCAGCAGACTGTAGAGGGCGGGTTGTTTTTTCACTTTGAGGGAGAGAGTCTGGCGGTGGAGGCTGCAGGCCCTGCCTCCAGCCAGGCAGAGAAGGAGGCGGTGAGGAAGGGCAAGGCTGCACCTACAGATGCTCCTCCCCGAGATGTAATTGCTTTCAGTGGCTGCCCTGGAACCAATGGCAGCTTAGTTCCTCTTGTCAGTCCTCTCTTTGTATACTCACCTTATCCCCTCCAAAAGACAAGAAAAGAGGCACTGGCTGTTTGATTTCTGAAGGCCCAGGCTAAGTGAAAATAGGAACAGTCCTGAAGGGTCTGTGTGTGACTCGTCCCCCCACCAAAGGACCAGGCTGACCCGGGCAGAGGGGACCTTGTTAGGACCTGGGCTTTTGTTCCCTTCGGGACCGGAATGAATCACAGATCCCACCAAACCACACTGGCCAGTCCCAAACTTTCCCAGGTAGAATCGCAAATGAGTCCCAAGCATCACAAATGAGTCAGGGGGGCCCCATCAAGCGCACAAAGGCAAAGGCTGTGCTGTTCCTTACTCTTCACCTTCACCTTGGCCCCGGAAAGAAGCCAGACAGGACTTGGGGCTCTTTGGGGGCAAAGTGGAAACTGGAACCAGAAAAGGAAGGTCGGCCACAAGGCCTCTGTGGAGACCAGCCGGCAAGGTGGTGGCCCCCCGTTCTGAGGTGGCTGTTTGGACACCACGCAAGCTTGCTCACTTGTTCACTGACTCAGGCGGGTCAGGAGCTTTGATGGGGTGGCCAGCAGCCTCCAGGCTTTCTGCAGACCCTGCTGGACGTGACGCTCCTGCAAGGGTGCGGAAACCAAGGTACTGGCCAGGGTCGTCCAGCCAGGAATCGGTTCCAGAGCCGTCTGACTCTCGTGCCTTGCTTCTTCTGATCCTGTGTCTATAGAAACCCATTCTCCGTCAGTGGGCAAAGAATGCCCACTTTATAGGTCACCAGATGAGTTGGGCCAGGAGAGTCTAGAAAGCCTGAGATTTTTCTCCACCCAGCAGCCTGAGTTATTTCGGAGGAGGAGCCTGCCCCGAGGAGCAGCAAAACCCCAGGCCTGTCCCCCGGGGCCTCAGCATTCCAGAGGCCAGATGGGCTTGACGCTATTCACCAGGTCGTAGCCCGCTCCAGGCTGCGCTCGGCTGGCTTGAGACCTGCGTTCCTCCAGGCGCCCCTCCTCCCTTTCCTCGTCGGCATGAAGGAGACAGAGCTGCTGGCAGTGTGTCCTCAGCATCTGGCGGAACATTCTGGCCCATTGCTGAGCGCCTCTCACTCCCCATCCGTCCTCGGGGATGGCCGGTGACTCATGTTTCCATTTTCAATGCTGGGCCAAGGACCAGATCTTTCCATGACCACCAGGGCGGGCCATACGGTGTTGGAATCAAGGACAGGAGCTGTGACATCAGACAGGCCTGAGTTCAAATCCTCCTTCTGGTGCTGGTGTGTGATTTCAGCCAACTGACTTACCAACCTTCTGAGCCTGCTTCCCCGTTCGTAAACAGTGATTGCAGCAAATGACTGTAATATCTTTATTGAAAAAATCTCTTCCCTTTTGCTTGCAATTCTAAAAAATGAACCCTTCCCTTCTATCAGTTTTCTTTTTTATATACTTGCCATTCATAAGCCAAGGACAGGGGAAATTGATATTTTGTTTCTTAAAATGGAACAGTAATATTTATCTACCATTTACTTGTGCGAGGGATCTATTATGAGGTGTTATCACCAACCCCATTTTATAGATGAGGCAACTAAGGCCCAGAGAGGTAAAGTAACTTGCTTAAGCTCACACAGCCAGTAAGTGGCAAAGCTGAGATTCATACCCAGGCTGTCAGGCTGCAGAGTTTTGGCTCTTAATCATTGCGCTGAAAAAAGTAAAGATGAAACACATAAAGCCAGTGGCATGGTGCTGGGCACATAGTGAGTTCTGAATGCTTGCTGGCAGTATTACTACCATTATTGTTTTTGCTTTGCCATCAACATGCCTGAGTTTCATTCTTTTTTTTTTGGCCATGCCAGGTGGCATATGGGAACCTAGTTCCCTGACCAGGGGTGGAACCTGTGCCCCCTTTGTTGGAAGCACAGAGTTTTAACCACTGGACTTCCAGGGAAGTCCCTGAGTCTCACTCTTGACCATGATAAGAAGTGAGTGAGAGCTCCCTGCCCTTCCAGCCAAATCTAAGAGGCTCAAAGACAGTCACTGGCTCACCCAAACGTGTAGATCCCTGAGCAGGCCAGCTCAGCATCCCTGCTGGGTGGCCTCGAGCAGCTGACTTCACGTCTCTGGGCCCCAGTTTCCTCCCCTGTGCAGTGGAGACGCTCCGTTCTCACTCACCGTTGGGCTGGGAACGGGCGAGAGAGCACCAGCTGTGCACCGCGTGCCCTGCTGAGTATTGGCAGGCTGTCAGCAGACCCTCCAGCCCAGCAGCCTGTGGTAACCGCTGGGCTCCGCTGCTCCCCTGGAAGAATGCTCCTGTCAAAAGACAAGGCTCACAATTTGGCCCCCAAACCTCCGAACCAAATGACCAAAGAAGTGCTGGTAACAGAAGACCCACCTGAGTCCAGTTATCCCTGGGGGGTTACAGCTGAAAGACATGATAGTCAGGAAAAGATGAACAAAAGAAAGCAGGGCTGACGATGTTGATAACAGAGCATGATTTGAAGAAAAAGCACTCAGTTGGATGGTAAGGGGAGCCTTAACTCTCTTCACCTCCATGTGCTATCCTCAGCAGGCTTTATTTATTTATTTTTTTGGTTGCACCAGGTCTTGGTGGGGGCACACAGGATCTTTCATCTTCATTGCCTCATGTGGGATCTAGTTCCCTGACCAGGGATCAAGCCTGGACCCCCTGCATTGGGAATGCAGAGTCTTAGCCACGGGACTACCAGGGAAGTCCCATGGCTTCTTATTTTTAATGTCCTTCCCAGACCTTTCCCTCATCCAGGTCTTCATTATTGTTTCCTGGTCCAAAACCTGTCTTCATACTACGTGAAGCATGGATCCAGTCTCCCCTAGGTCTCCACACCGCTGCTTGCATTCATTTCTTGGAGGCTATTGTCTTGTTGAGATCTTTCCTGCCTGGTTCCTCTTTGACCAGACAGAGCCACTGCCCGTCTGTCCCCCTGTTTCCAAGGCCCCACCTTGCCTGCTCTCAAGGCGGTAGGGAGTTTGCATTGCAGAGGAGCGGAGGAGGAGTGGGCATCCAGAAGACCTCCCCCTGCGGAGCTGCTCACAGAGCCAACTTTAGCACTAGTCTATGAGTGAGCAACCGGGCCTGGCTGAGCGTAGACATCCATTAAAGATGGGTGGAGTGAGCTTAAGTTGAACCCTTAGTCTGTTAAATGTTAGTTCAACCCAAAAAAGTGATGAGGAGGAGGTCTTGTCTGGCAGCATGGGTCCTGAGCTACAGAGAGAATTTTTTAAATTTCCAATTGAAAATTTTCAACTGGAAAATATGTCCACTGGAATCTTCCAAGCCCATGCCTTTCTCTTACTTCCTTTAGTCAATATGTAGTGATTGTTTTTGCTATCAGGCTCTTGATGTTGTAAGCATGCAAAGATTGTGTAAAGCTTGGAACAGCTAACTCTATAGAAGGGACAGGAAGTCTCCTAGCCATTGGTCAACATCTATGGAACATCAGCTATTTATTGCAGATATTTATTGCGTACAATGCAATAGGGAACAAGGGCTTCACAGAGCTTACCATCTGCGGCGGGGGGAGATGGTGGTGACAGACATCGCAGTAAGAGGCAGGCACCCATACACAAATAGTTCCATTTCAAGACACTCCCTCTACGGTTGTGCTGGGCTTAGCATCTTGGCTTCTTTACTAATTTCATGTGACCTGGAGCAGGAGGCTTAGTAAGCTCCCTGAGGTTCAATTTCACTACATTTAGATGGAAATGATAATTACTTTCTTTCTAGAGTCATCACGAGAATGATAAGAAACAATTCAAATAGCTGGCATATCATTTTTATATTTAGGACAAGGATGATGACAATATAATAAATGCCAGATGAATGGCTCAGAAAGAGAGGAGGGGGGAATATCTCTTCCTGGAGAGGGATGGTATGGATGAAGAGGGTTTTCAGGAGAAGGGGGTGGTTGGTGCTGAGTCTTAAAGGAGGGGTTGGATATCTATACAAGGAAGTGGCCAAGAATGAATCAGTTCAAAAGAAGAAAAATGAATGATTCAGAAGGTCATTAAAATAAAACAACTAAAGAATCTAAACCAAATGACTGGGTTCCTTAAAAATAGGACATTGCATTGCCAAGTTAAGAGAGTGTTAGTCAGACGGGGGAGGAGGTTACTGGGAAATTTCACCCAGTTCAGCATTATTGAGAAGTTGCGGGTTCTTGGAGCCCTCAGTGAGTGTTGCACAATCTTGTGGGGTCAGAGGTACCCAACCGTGGGCCAGGGACTGAGAGGGAAGTGTTTAGGACAGGACTGATGTTAGGAAAAAAAAAAAGAAGCTATTTGTAAAGAGGAGCTGTCTCAACTCACAGACACTGAGAATAGATTTGTGGTTGCCAAGGAACTGCAAGGAGATCCAACCAGTCCTGAGTATTCATTGGAAGGACTGATGTTAAAGTGAAACTCCAATACTTTGGCCACCTGATGCAAAGAACTGACTCATTTGAAAAGACCCTGATGCTGGGAAAGATTGAAGGCGGGAGGAGAAGGGGACGATAGAGGATGAGATGGTTGGATGGCATCACTGACTCAATGGACATGAGTTTGAGTAAGCTCCAGGAGTTAGACAGCGAGGCCTAACATGCTGCAGTCCATGGGGTCACAAAGATATGACGGAGCGACTGAACTGAACTGAACTGAACTGAAGGGTTAAGGGAGGCAGAGGGATGGTCTGGGAGTTGGGGATTGGCAGATGAAAACTATCATGTATAGAATGGATGGACAACGAAGTCCTACCATATAGCACAGAGAACTCTTATTAACATCCTGGAATAAACCAGAATGGAAAAGAATATGAAAAAGAATGTATATGTGTGTATACCTGAGTCACTTTGCTGCAGCAGAAATTAACACAACATTGTAAATCAACTATACTTCAATTTTTTTTTTAATAAAGGAACTGTCTCAAGGGAAAGCAGTTAAAAGTATTGGAGGAGTCTGGGTGGGTACACAGGCCAGCAAACGTCTGTTCTGGGAAACTAAGGCAGGGACAATGCATACTCGGGTCTGGGTCTGATCTGCAGGACAGACATATCCCATTCCTTCTCCGCCAGAGTCCTGCAGCCCCTCCTCACTTTCCCCCACCTTCTCATACTTGAGGGCCACCCAACCTTATTCCATCCAGCTGGCGGAACTAGCCTGCTACTGCTGCTGCTAAGTTGCTTCAGTCATGTCTGACTCTGTGCAACCCCGTAGACGGCAGCCCACCAGGCTCCCCCGTCCCCGGGATTCTCCAGGCAAGAATACTGGAGTGGGTTGCCATTTCCTTCTCCAATGCATGAAAAGTGAAAAGTGAAAGTGAAGTCGCAAAGTTGTGTCCAACTCTTAGTGACCCCGTGGACTGCAGCCTACCAGGCTCCTCCATCTATGGGATTTTCCAGGCAAGAGTACTGGAGTGGGGTGCATTGCCTTCTCTGGGTGGAACTAGGCAGATGGGCTCAAATCCCAGCTCTGCCACTTGCTCGCTGTGTGATCTTAAGCAGAACACATCACCTCTCTGTGCCCTCATTTTTTTGTCTATACAAAGGAGATTGTAATACTTACTTCACTGGATTATAGTGGAGAGTTAATGAAGTACATCCCTGGCACTTTTAGGTGCTCAGAAAATGTTAGTTCCAGCGCTTTCTCCCATTCTCTTCCTTCTTCTGACTTCCTCTTTCCCTATCTATTCTGATGATTTCTTGCTAGAGGTAACCAAGCAGTCTACAGCAAAATAATCCAACACTTCCTATCTGGTACCCTGAAATAAGATCATAGTTTCATTTATGTCATTCAACTTACATTTATAAATACCTAGGAAATGGCAACCCACTCCAGTGTTCTTGCCTGGAGAATCCCAGGGACAGGGGAACCTGGTGGACTGCCGTCCATGGGGTCGCACAGAGTTGGACACGACTGAATCGACTTAGCAGCAGCAGCATGTAATAAGCACTGTACTTGGAATAAAGACCAGTGATGAGGGGCACACAAAGGACAGAGATGATGAGCCAAGGCACTGAAAAAGCAGGGACCGGCATTCCCAGCGCCCCAGCTGGATGTGGAGCTGGACAGGAAGGATAGGAGATGAAAGCATGGCCTGGAGCATTGGGGGAGTCACACCTCAGGTGCAGACACACACTGACGCCCACACAGCGTCGGTGGAGACCCGCGGGCGGCTCTGATTTTATTGTCTTGGGCAAGCTAAGAAAGCTTCCAGCGGGAAGAGACAGAGAGTGCTGGGTGCTGAAGAGTGAGTATTCACCAGGCACATAAAACAAGGAAGCGCCTTTCAAACTGAGGAACAGCCTGTGCCGAGGCCCAGATGCTTCAAAGGACAGAATGTTTGGAGAACAGTTGGGTGTCTCTTTAGAAGAAATGAAATAAAATCTTTTCATTTAGTCTAGGACCTGGCATAGAGTAAGTGCTCCATCAAAGTTGGCCATTAGTATTGACAGATGGTCCACGAACTTGACCTTTAGAGGTTAGCTAAGACTCCAGCAGAGAGCCCAACCGCCTTCCAGGATGAAGGCAGGCTCGGGGTCAGAGGAGGGAGGGGCCGTGGTGAGAGACGCTTCCTTCCTGCTTCAGGGGGCCTGCGCTCGCCCCTGCCCCCGGGGCTGCCCGTTCTGTTCCCCTCCCCAAACGGCATCTCCAGATCAGCCTGCTGACCGGGAAGGCAGACCACGCTGGGTCCCAGTCATCGGCCCGTCCTGATGAGCCAGGCCCTGGGGATTCCTCGGCCCCTGGGAGCAGTTAGAAAAGTACCCTGCGAGTCATGTGCCCCGGGCAATCACTGCGTTGTCAGAGCTGCGCGGAGCAGCAGTTGGGGAAATGGGCAGATTGCAGCACCGGGAGCGGTGGGAACAAGCGCCGGGCCCCAGAGCCGGCCCTGCTGCGGAAGACGGTTAGGTAATCCGCCTCTGACATCTGAGTACTGAGTGCGCACTGCGTGCCAGGCGCTGTTTCAGGCTCTGGGAACATTGCAGAGGCAGACATCCTCTTCCCGCTTCAGGGAGCTGCAGTTCTGGAGGAAAAATACGCACTAACCATGCCTTCCCGTGTTTGTTGAGGGTTTACTATTCATATATGCCAAGCCCAGTACCCCACATCGCACCGGCAGGATCTTATTTCATCTCTTTAATTGTTTCAGGAGAGAAATCTTGTCTCCTGATTATTATCCCATTTTATAGATGACATTCTCCCGCTTTAGAAACCTACCCACAGGACTTCCCTGGCAGTCCAGTGGTTAAGACTTGTTGCTTCCAATGCAGGCGACACTGGCTTGATCCATGGTCAGAGAAAATAAGATCCCACTTGCCAGCTAGGGGTGGCCAGTACTAATACTAATACTAAAACCTACCCACAGGGACCTTCTGCAGATCTGGCCATCATCGCCTTTCAAAAGAGGGTGAGCTAAGGTGAAGTGCAAACAATGACAGGGAGCCTTGCTCTCAGCTCACAGTGACCTAACGGGGCAGGAATGAGGGGTCTGGCATCTTCTGATAAGAGTCAGGCCCCGCCTGCCCAAACCACTCTCTTGAACTCTCCTGAAGAGCCTTTGAATGCTTTTGGAGCCATGTAATAATGCCTTTTCCCAGCATTCCTTAATCATCATTACTCTGTACTCAGGCATTTGATTGCTCATCTGTTTCTCAATTCTTTCATGAGTGGAGACTTTCTTTCGTGATTGGATCAGGGCTAGAGCAGCCTTTGACCCAATGTTGCTGGAGGTGAGTCCCCCCTGCCCACCCTCCCATCCCCTGTAAGTGTCACTTCACTCTGCCTTTCACCCTCTCTGCCGGTACCGATGTGTGCCAGGCGCTTGGGTCGGGAGCCCCTAGGGAGGCAGAGGAAGACGCAGGCCTCTGGGAGAAGGGTGACAGATAGGAGCCAGAGAGGGGAGCCCAGGAGACTGGAGGAGGCCAGGGGTCCTATCACCTGGCCAGGGGAGAAAACACCCCCTGCAGGAGTGAGCATTTACAGCTGTGCCTGGAGGCCAGTAGAAGTTATCCAGGGTAGGGTTCTCTGGGTAGAGATGCAGGACAGGACGTGACTTTTGTGGGCTGGATGTCAACCAGGGTGTACCATGGCATCTGGAGGATAAGTCCAGGTAGCAAAGGGGCAGTGAAGACACGGGTGGTCAGAAGGCAAATTCATGAAGGCTCTTCAGAGCTGGCTTAAAGGAAGTGCTTCTCCCTCTTCAACAAGCAAGGATGCAGCATACCCACAGAAATCAACTTCTATATTGGATTCAATTCAACCAATATTTAGTGAACGTCTCTGATTAACCAGGCTTCCCAGGTGGTGCTAGTGGTAAAGAACCTGCCTGCCAGTGCAGGTTAGATGTAAAAGCTGTGGGTTCAATCCCTGGCTCAGGAAGATCCCCATGGAGGAGGATCACACAGAGTCAGACACGACTGCGGCAACTTAGCTCGCACGCATGCCTTGATTGGCCTTGTTCTGGGCATGTGTGTGTGCCAAGTGGTTTCAGTTGTGTCTGACACTTTGCAACCTATGGACAGTGGCCCGCCAGGCTCCTCTGCCCATGGGGTTCTCCAGGCAAGAATGCTGGAGTGGGTTGCCATGTCCTCCTCCAGGGGAGCTTCCCAACACAGAGGTTGAACCTGCGTCTCTTACATCTCTGGCACTGGGAGATAGGTTTTTTACCACTAACGCCACCTGAGAATAGTAGAGACTAAAAAGCAGCAAATAATAGTGATTAAAATAATAGAGGTTAAAAATGCACTGAGGGAGCTGGCATTCTAGTGGGAGGAAGAGGGGGAGACAGCCAATAAACAAGCAAAAGGCACAACATGTCAGCTAGGGGTGGAAATAAAGCAGGCGAGGAGAGTGGAGGGTGCCTGGGGTAGAGAGTGAGGACTTCAGTGTGAATGTGACGCGAGGGCAAAGAGCCCGGGAAGATGAAGGAGGAGCTGCTGATGCTGGGGGCGAGGCGTCCCAAGCTCAGTGAAGTGCGCGTGCTCAGGCCGAGAGGTGTGGGCTGATCTGAAGGGCAGGAACCGGTCAGGGAAGCCGAGTGAGACAGGAGGGAGGCTGAGAACGTGAAGGGGCCTTCTTCACCTGTGAGCCCAGAGAGATGGGGCGCTGGAAGCTTGGCTACTGTGAGGAGCCAATAAAGGCATCTGAGAAAACAGAGTGGATGAATGGCAGGCCTGCCAGCAGCAGAAGCTGGTGGAAGATATGCGATCTCTTCCAGGCTAGCTCTGGAAGACATGAGACTTCTCTAACCTCAGAGAATGTTGCTCCTAAAACTGACAGCCTTTGTATAAGATGATCATGGGCTGGCATAGCTGTCCATGAGATGGTACTGAATTTTAAAAAAGTAGTTTGCAGCAGAATATAATCTACTTTGTGCCCGAAAGGTGAGTAAATGATAAATAGAAGATAAATTGATAGGTAGAGATAGACACGGTGAAAGGAGAGGAGGAAATGGCCAGAGAGAAACAGGAAGGAAGGGAGGAAATTGCACAGACTTGTTGCCCAGTGAGAACCAACCCTGCAGCTGCCCTGCTCTTGAGCTGAGGCTGGACTCAGCGTAGCCTGACCACCTGCTCCACAAACCTAGACTCAGTGTAGCCTGACCACCTCCCTCCACAAACCCAGTCCCGAACTGTTACCAACTCTTGAACTGAGGCTAGACTCAGCATAGCCTAGCCTAACCACCTCCCTCCACAAACCCAATCCTGAACTGTTAACAAGCATGTGCATTTTGCTTTTGATTTTCTTTACTTTCATTTTTTGGTCACACTCCAGCATGTGGGATCTTAGTTCCCTGGCCAGGGATTGAACCTGTGCCCCTAGCACTGGGAGTGCGGAGTCTTAGCCACTTGACCGCCAGGGAAGTCCCTGTTTTTTACTTTCTTTATCATGAAATATATGAATAAAGAGTATGCACAGTCTGGTCCACTGTATTGCCAGAAATAGAAGTCTCAACAATAGATTTTACTGCTGGTTTCCCATAGAGATAGAGAAGGGGGTTACAGGACGCAGGGCTTGTGGAGGCTTCTGGAAACTCCATATAAGTACCCTGCTCCTTTCCCAAAGCCCCTCTCTCCACCTCACCCCCAATTTTCCACTCTTAGCCCCCTTCTCCAAACACCTTGGCTTCCTTTCCCTTCTTCTTGCTCTTCCTGGCATTTCCTACTTGGCAAAACCAACGCTCAGCGCCCTGAGCACTTGACAGTGCAAACAGTGGGCTGATGGTCGAGCTGGGACACTGCTGCCCTTTGGCATCCCAGGGTCCCACTTGTACCCTCAGGAAACTGTTTAGAGTGGTCCCTTCTGGAGAGACTTGGCATGCCATTTTCCTTTTGAACAATTAAGTTCTTCTCTGAAAGTGAAAGTGTTAGCCGCTCAGTCATGTCTGACTCTTTGTGACCCCATGGACTGTAGCCCTCCAGGCTCCTCTGTCCATGGGATTCTCCAGGCAAGAATACTGGAGCGGGTTGCCATTTCCTCCTCCAGGAGATCTTCCTGACTCAGGGGTCGAACCAGGGTCTCCTGCTTTGCAGGCGAATTCTTTACTGTCTGAGCCACCAGGGAAGCCCTTCTCTGCACTAATTTTATGTTTAAAAACAAATAATTATACTGCCATCCAGGCCTGTGCTTATCATTACAGGGCTCAGACAAAGAGAGCAGAAAGAAGCCTCTGACCATTGCTTGCCCCTGCCCCTTCCCTTCCCATCCCAGATCCAGCCTCTGGGCAGCGGTGGGAGGACAGCCTAGCTCACATTTACTCGGCTCACTCCCCACACTCGAAAGCAGATCCTTGGTCACTCCTCTGCACTAGGTCTACCTTTGTCAGGTAGGACCAGACACAGGCCTCTGCAGGCTCTGGAAGTGGACTTGGGAACGTTCAAACTGGAACTGCACAGATCCGGCTGCCCAGACACGCAGGAGGTATTGATACTGCATCCACCCAATGGCAGGATTACGATCATCTTCCTCTGACATTTTTCGGTATTGTGGGAACCTTTTCAGATCTCTGTGGCCCCCAGATTACTTGGCCACATTTTGGGGAATATATTCGACTGCAGGATGGCACAGTGGAGGGCTGGGGCACCAGGCAGATCTGTAGGATATTCTGGGTTTTTTCACTTCCTTGCTGAGAGTCCTTGAGCAGGTTCTCTCAGCTGTCTGAGCTTTAGTTTCCTACTCTGTAAAAAGGTAATAGGAATAACCACTTTTCAGAGTCACTGAAGAGATTGAGTGGTCAGGCAAATGAGCGGCACATCTTAAAGATGTAACTGTCACTCTTTCTTAAATGCCATCTGATGCCAGGAATGTTTTGGTGATCCTCCTAGGGTGGTTTCAGCAAGCTTATTTCCTGGTCATAATCACTTCCTCCATCACCGCTTACGTCATTCTCAGTCCTTACTTCACTCACTGTCCCCGCCCTGCCTCTCCCCTGAGCCACATCACCGCTCCCTGCCCCAGGCTTAGCTGACTTCCCCCTCCAACCCCAACTCCAGGGTTCAGCCTGAGAAAAAAGTGCCAAGAGGGCACACTTTCTCTTTTTCTTCAGGATGCTCTTTTGACCTTTTCCCTCTTCTTGACCCATTTCAGACCCTTTTACTCACTTCTGCAGAAACCCTGTGAGTGAGCAAAAATCAAGGGTGTTATCTCTCCCAGGGTTATTTGCAGGTTATACTGGATAAGCTGAGGCTTTGCCACTCAGGGGGAAAAAAGCTGGCTGGGAGTCAGGGGCTTGGATTCAAATTTTTGTGTCTATGCTGCCTAATTGTGGGGTCTCTAATGAGTCAGTCATTTTTACCTCTCTGAGCCTCAGTGCTCTGATGTACAAAGTGGAAGAAGGATTCCTCCCCAGCAGTTTTGTAGCAGAGCTTACTGACATGTGTCAGGTACGGAGAAATAGAAGTTTGGTCAGTGTTAGCAGTTAGGTGGAGGTCAGATCATGTGGGGCCTTGGAAAGTAACTAAATGACTTGGGCTTCATCCTGAGGGCACTGGGGGAGCGATGATGACTCTAAGCAGGTGGTGGTACTCCTCGGTGCTGGAGCTGTGGCGGGGGACGTCTTGCTCAGAGTGATAAGACGGGGAGAGGCAAGAGGTAGGGGAGCAGCCGTGAGACCTGAACTCAGGCAGTGGCTGGAGAATGAGATTGGAGAGCTGGCCTGGAATTGGCATCCTCTCGGGAGGATGTGTCCTCTTTCTCCACTCCTGTCAACTAGAGGGTCTGAGAGCCCCCGTGTAGCACTGGTCTCCTGGATTTAACCCTGGACGAGGGGACAGGAGGAGCAGGAGGAGGGAGAGCCTGAGAGGGGGGAAAGGTGAAATCAGGGGACACCTGACTTTTCTTTCCCAATTTTTCAAACACTGATTTTTAGCTAGAAGAGTCAAAACCTGGCAAGAAATGAAAGAAAACAGATTTTTTATTGAGAAATAATCATATCTAATTTTCACTGAACTCTTACTGTTTGCCAGGTTCCATGATAGTCATTTTACTCCATACTCTCATTTGGGGGCGCAGACGGTAAAGTGTCTGCCTACAATGCAGGAGACCTGAGTTCAACCCCTGGGTCAGGAAGATCTCCTGGAGAAGGAAATAGCCAGTATTCTTGCCTGGAAAATCCCACGGACGGAGGAACCTGGTAGGCCACAGTCTATGGGGTCGCAAAGAGTCGGACACAACTGAGCAACTTCATTTTCTTTCTTTCTTTCTCATTTAATCATCACGATTAGCCCATGGAGCAGGTGTCATACATGATTTCACTCTTAGAGATGAGGAACACAGGTACAGAGAGGTTGAGAATGTTGTCTAGGGTGAGAGAGGGCAAGGACCGTGATTTAGGGTCTCAGACCTCAAACCCCCAAGGGCATAGAGGGCAATGAAACATCTAATGAGACTAGAGCAAAAAGAAAAGCAGAAGTCTGGGGTGGTCAGTAATAGTGGGTAGTCACTCTTCCCAACAAATAGTCAGCAACCCTTAGAAAAAATTGTGCAATATGATATGTGGGAAAAGCACATTGTATGCAGTGTGAATACGTTTTAGAAGTCCATGAACACAAGATACTATTCACAAAAGCAATAAAAAATATAAGGTACCTAGGACAAGCTGTGAAAGCCTTTTAAAGAAAGTTATAAAATTTCCTTAAATGACCTTAAAGAAAACCTAAACTGAGACACATGCTATGTTGTGGATAGGAAGGCAGTTTTCCTCAAAATATCCTAACACTATTTCAGGCAAAAACCCAACTCAGTTTTTTGTATAACTTGGCATGCTGTATCTTCAAAATATACAGAAGAGCAAAGGGCCCAGAAAGGCTAAGACAATCCCAAAGCAGATTTCTGGGCAGGGACTTAGCCTCCCGGATATCAAATTAGTAAAGCAACCACAATTTCAACTGCATGAGGTTGGTACAGGGATTGACAAATAGATTAGTGTGATAAAACGAGGGGCCCCCAAAAGGGACCACACATATTAGAAAGCCTGATTTTGTTATTTTATTGTTGCTTTTTAATTTTATTTATTTACTTTTTAGAAAATTTGGATGGCAGATGCCCTGAAGGCCAGAGAGGAAATAAACATTGATTCCACAAATAAATCTGGGGAATTTGGCTATCCAGATGGGGAAAACAATACCCCTTAGCACATAAAAAAAATCAATTCCAGGTGGGTCAAGGCCTTAAATGTGAAAGAAAAACCTTAAAATTCTTAAAAGAATTATTCAGCCATGAAAAATAAGGCAATCCTGCCATTTGTGACGTGGATGAACTTTGAGGGCATTGTGCTAAGGGAAGTAAGTCAGACAGAGAAGGACGAATGCTGTGATATCACGTATGCATGGTATCTGTTGGCAGGGCTTGGGGGCTGGGGAAAGTGGGGTGATGTTGGTCAAAGGGTATGAACTTCCAGTTACAGATGAATAAATTCTGAGGATCTAATGTACAACATGGTAACTGTATTTACAATATTGTATTTTGTCCTTGAAATGTGCTGAGAGTAGATCTTAAATATTCTCATCACACACACACACAGATAGTAACTATGTGAGATGACGAATATGTTAACTAGCCTTATTGTGGTGATCATTTCACAATATGTGATACATATAGTAAATCATCACGTTGTACACCTTAAACTTACACAATGTTATTTGTCAGTTATGTCTCAATATAGCTGGGGGGAAAAGTCTTAGAAGAAAATATAGAATATCTTTATGATCTCAGGTAGAGACAGATTCTGTTTTAAGCAAAAGACAGAAAGTACAATCATAAAGAAAAAGATGTGAAAGAAAAACATTTGGCTAAATTAAAATAATTTCCTTTTCATCAAAAGACATCAAAAGAGATGAGATAACCAGACAAAAATTTGGAAAAGACATTATAATGTATACTTAATAAATGTTTAGTATCCAAAATAGATAAAGTCTTCCAATTCATAAAACTAAGGCAGACAATTTAATAGGAAAATGGACAAAAGACTTAGATATTTTACATAAGAGGAAATAAATATGACCAAGAAACCCATGGCAAGATACTTAATATTGTTGTTACTCATGAAAATGCAAAATAAAACCACATTGAAATATCACTTCACACCCACCAAACTGGCAAAAATGGTAAGTTTCACAATAGCATGGTGAAATGATAACAATCATCTATTCTCGATGATGAATATATTGATCCTGCCACATTGGAAAATAATACACATACATATATCTTACTATCCGGCAACTCATTTATCAATTGTAAAACTAGAAAAACTCTTGCACATGTGCACCAGGGTATATGTACTAGCATGGCCATGGCTGTTTTGTTTGTCAGAAATTCTGGAATCACTTTACATGCACATTAGAATGGCTATTACTAAAAGAAGAAGAAGAAAGAAAGAACAAGTGTTGACAAGCACGTGGAGAAGTTGGAATCCTGATGAGCTGCTGGTAGGAATGTACAACAGTGCAGCCGCTGTGGAAAACAGTGTGGCATCTCCTCAAAAATGAAAAGTAGGATTAACACACGATCCAGCAATTCCACGTCTGGATATACACCCGAAAGACTTGAAAGCAGGGCCTCTAACAGATATTTGTACACCTGTGTTCATAAAAGCATTATTCTCAGGATCCAAAGGTCAAAACAATCCAAGTGTCCATCAACAAATGAATGGGTAAACAAAATGTGGTATATACACACAATGGAATATTATTCAGCCTTAAAAAGAAGGAAATTCCAACACATGCTACAATATGAATGAATCTTTAGGACATTTTTCTAAGTGAAATAAGCCAGACACAAAAAGACAAAGACTTTATGATTCTGCTTACATGAGATATTTAGAGCAATCAAACCTAATAGGGAGGGAAAGTAAAATGGTGGCTGTCAAACATTGTGGAGAGGAGAGAATGGAGAGTTACTGTTTAACTGTTACAGATTTCACCTTGGGAAGATGAAAAAAGTTCTTCAGATGGATGGTAGTTATGTTTGTATAACCATGTGAATCACTTAATGCCATTGAAGTATACACTTGAAAGTGGTTAAAAATGGTAAATTTTATGTTAATATATATTTTATCACAACAAAATATATCTTTAATCATTCCATTCAATAAAATATTTTAAAGAAAAAAAATCCTGGAAGCTATCCACATGTCCATCCGCAGGAGAATGGAAAGATAAATTGGAGTGCAGTAGACACATACAATGTACCATATGAAGGAGTGGAAATGAATAATCTACTCTTGCACACATCAGTGTGGATGAATCTCGCAAAGATCGTAAAGGAAAGAAGCAAGCTCCAAAACAATACACTTCAATTATATCAAGGTAAAAAGTATTGCATTGGACATTCACACAATACAAATACAGTAAAACTGTAAAGAAGAGCAAAGGAATGACACAAAATTCAAATTGGTGGCGACATCTGAGCGGGTTGGGAGAGAGGGACGCATGGGGGCTTGTTCTAAGCTATTGGTGAAGTTCTATTTCTTACACTGGGTGATGGATACACAAGTATTCACTCTGTAATTCTTTAAATTGTACATCTGCTTTATATGTACTTTGGGTGTATCTATATTATATACATTTTTAAGAACCTGACTGAACAACAACAGCAAATTACATAGAAAAAAGGACTGAAAGAACTCTAAATGTGATGGTATCTCAGTAAAAATGGCACTCTTTTACTTTCTCTTTTTCTCTATTTTTAAAATATTCTTTCACCTTTTCATACTGAAAAGAGCACTAAACCATATTAAGGGGGAAAAAAATGAAGAGAGCTTTTCCCTCAGATTTTCTCAGAGAAAAGGGAAATGAGAGAAAATGGGTGAAAGCTTTGGGCTTTCCCTAATTTTAGTAGTAAGAGATGACTGGGATTTTGAGGCAAAGAGATAATGAATTTTAATTGTCATCTTGAGGAGGGGAACTGTTCCTCCCAAAGTGAACTCCCCCATCCCTCTTCTCAGGAAACCCCTGCCAGCTTCAAGAGTGGGCAGAGGGTTTCGGTGCCCTTTTGAGTCAAGGGACGTCACTGAGGAGATGAAGCCACGGGGCTCAACCAGCCCTTGGTGGGGTTGATTTCAGATCCCCTGAAATCAGGGCATGCATCCCCTTTCAAGTGCCTTAAAGACCAGATGAAAGAGAAAAATAAGAGTAACATCACAGAGCTAGGAAACATTTGAGCTAGGGGATGGCTTGAGGAAATGTGGACCCATACAGTCGCCACACAGTTAGATAGTATGATTGCGTTTGGGTAAGTTTGTTTCAAGAGATCATGGGTTTCTCTTCCCATCACTATTATCTTGTGTATCTCCTCTCTCTCACATCAGTGAAATCTCAACACGAGTGAACAACTCAATTGTTCACTCTCCTGAGGCGTTCATGTAGTCCACAAACACTGGGACCTGGAGATGCAGGTGAATGAGACAGTGGCCCTCACTTCAAGGACCTAACCCCTGTCAATGAAAAAATCAATCTAAGAAAGGAACTGAATATTTTATTGGAACCAGTTAAAACCTGGGAGATAGTCTTTCAGAACACTCTAAGGACTGCTCTGCCCATTCAAGGTCAAAACATGGTAATATAAACTTTTGAGACAAAGGTTATATGTCAATGACTCATTATTGACAGTTTACACAATCCAAACCTACGCATACAAAGGGTAGTATGTCATGGATCATGTTGGTCCCAAGCTGAGACTGAAAAGGACTGTTATCTCCAAAGGACGTCTAGTTAACACAGCTGTACAATGCTTGCTAACGGGGAGGGAAGGGGCCCAAACAGGCAAAGAAAAATTTTATGTTTAAATTTTTCTTACCTTGCCATAAAATATGAATTTTATGTCATCACCCTTAAGAAGAGGAAGGCAAATATAATGGCAATTAGAATAGGAGGGGAAATGCTTTGATAACAATAAGTACAAGACATTGAGGGCACAAAGGAGGAACATCTAACTTAGCCCATGGACAACAGGAGAGGCACCCACAAGGGGATGGCCCCTGCATCAAGGTACAAAGGATGAGTTACAGTGAGCCAGGCACAGAGGGGTTAAAATGGGGAGTTGGTCTGCCACACGCAGGCAGAGAGGACTGCATGGGCAAGGATGAGGAGGAGAGAAACAACTGGGCCTGAAGAGAACCATAAGTAGCTTGTTTTTTCTGGAATGTGATATTGTGATTTGTAATAAGAAGTATATATTTGGTCTTTGTCCAGTTTCTCGTGCAGGGCTTCTAAAACCCTAGGAATTTCCTCAGTGGTTAGAGTTGTCTTTTTTTAAATAAGAATTTTTAAAAATTAATTTTAATTAATTTTTAAAATTTTAAAAGTCTTTGTTGAATTTGTTACAATACTGCTTCTGTTTTAGGCTTTGTTTTTTTGGTTGTGAGGCACTAACTCCTGATCTGGGATTGAAGCCTATGTTGGAAGGGGAAGTCTGAACCAGTGGACAGCCAATGAGAAGAAAATGAAAGTGAAAATCGCTCAGGCCTGTCCGACTCTTTGGGACCCCATGGACTATACAATGCGTGGAATTCTCCAGGCCAGAATGCTGGAGTGGGTAGCCTCTCCCTTCTCCAAGGGATCTTCCCCATCCAGGACCCAAAGTGGTGTCTTCTACATTGCAGGCGGATTCTTTACCAACTGAGCTATCAGGAAAGCTGGACGCCAGGGAAGCTCCTAAAGTTGTCTTTAGATATTCATAGCAAATTCCTTTGAACCACATCTGGGTTTATGTTGCTGAGGTGACTTGGAAAGCCTCTAAGATGAAAGCTGTTTGCCAGGGGAACCAACTACGTATTTGGAGGGGTGTAACTTAGCTGTTTCCCTGAACTCCAGGAAGGCGAGAAGGGCTAGAGATCGAGTTCAGTTACTAAAGGCCAATGATTTAATCCATAGTGCTTAGGTAATGAAGCCTCCATAAGAACTCAAAAGGATGAGGTTCAGAGAGTTTCCAGGTTGGTGAACATGTGGAGGTGCTGGCAGAGTGGTTCCTTGGAGAAGGCATGGAAGCCCCTTCCACATACCTCGTCCCAAGTACTTCATCTGACTTTCATCTGTATCCTTTATAATATCCTTTAAAATAAACTGGTAAACTGAGAGTCACTCTAGCAAGTTAATTGAACCCAAAGAGGGGCTCATGGGAACATCCCCTTGCTGGTCTCAGAAGCACAGGTGACAACCTGGATTGAGAATGGCATCGCAGGGGGGTAGTGGGCACTTAACTTATGGGATTTAATGCTATCTCCAGGTAGACAGTGTCAGAATGGAGCCAATTGCTCGGAGGTGTCAGAAAGCATGTGCTGGTTGGAGAACTGATAACAAGGCAGGGCCTGGCCACAGGGAGCTGGAGAAATGACAAGACAGAGGGCTTCTCTGTCTAAAAGATCTATTCTTACCCAGTCGAGAGACTTAGACCCAGTCCTTTTCGAACTGGGGGGCCATGTAGGTATTTTAACAGGGAATGGAGGTAGTCAATTTGTCTCTTGCACTATGATTAATCTGCCATTAAAATAGCCCATTTGATGATATCATAAACCAGGAAACCTAGGGCACAAACCACAAGCAGATTGGGTAAAGGGCAGGTACAATCTAAACTCAGACAAATCTACGTCGGAATCCTGCTCCCCTTCTCACCTGCTGGGGTGAGTCACCTGGCTCTCTGAGCCATGCTTGCTCTTGTGGAGTGGGGCTGACGTGAAACACCACCCATGGAAGCCCTGAGCAAAGATCTGTATCCGCCTGAAAAGAAACCTCCCAGATATATTATTAATCCAAAAGTGAAGTGGCAGAAGAATATGTATGAGACAAATACAAGCCAAAATGCAGAGAAATAAGTTAGCACAATTCACACCAAATTGAAAATAGCGATTCCTTCTAGAGAGGTAAGAGGAAACCAAGACTGGAGTTAGAGATCAAAGGAAGATTTAGCCTTATCTGTAAAGTTTTCTTTTTTTTTAACATGGAAAATGTATTCCTATACTACTTGTGTATTTAAAAATTAATTTTAAAATAACCTAACAAAAGTCCTTGACAGTGAGAAGATGTTTGGTCAGTGTTCCCTCCTGCTTGCTCTCACAGTGAGATCTGGGGCCTTTCCAGCCCCATTTCCCAATTTTGACCCTAGGTGAAGGCCAGAAGGCCCGTCATAGTCACTTAACAAATATTTGTAGAAGACCTCTCTGACAAGGTAGTGCGTCTCTTGCAAGTGGGTTAAAGGTCTCCCTTGGTGAACCTGAGACCCCACAGTCTCCCCTAGAGACCACCTGAGGGACTCAATTCCATCCTCAGTGCCCCCACCCTGCCCTCCCTCTGGCCTTTTGGTAGACCCTCGGTTCCTTTGGAAGCTCCACTCTGCCTCCTCTCTCCTGGCCTCAGAGCTCCTGGCTGGCAAAGCAGAGAGATGCCGGCTTCCATTGCCTTCCCAAAGAAAGACTGGGATCGCCCCTGGCCACCAAAAGGCCCAGTCCAGTGAAGAGAACCTTCAGAAGTGGGTGCCTTTGCTGGGGGCTGGGAGGACAAGAGAGACTTCATTTTCCACTGTGAACCCCCGTTCCTGTTTGAATATCTTTTTAAATAGTTACTTTTTAAATTAAATTATCACTGTTTCTTTAAATAATTAATTTGTGAAAACAAAAACATCTCACAAAAGCTAATCCTATTTTGAAAACACTGACTGAGGCCAGATTAGAGTCTTTGGTCAATATAGACTTGAATGAAGTCAGGGCAGAAAAAGCAGTGGTCTTTGATGACTCTAAGTGTGAATGATGAGTGGGGTGACTCTTTTGGAGCGGAAGCTAGAGTTAATGTCTCCTTTATCCAAAATACCTAAACACTGGGACTTCCCTGGTGATCCACTGGTGAAGACTCCAAGCTTCCAATGCAGGGGGTCTGGGTTCATCCCTGGTTGGGGAACTAAGATCCCAGATACCATGGGGCACAGCCAAAGAAGAAAGAAAAAACCCACTGACTAGAGCTCAGTGAGGATTTCTTTCATTTATACTTATTTATTTTATTTTTTAAGGATTTCTTGAATTTAACTCACATAGGAAACCATGTCTCGGGTCTGCTAAAAATGTACTTGCTCTGGAAAGGAGGAGAAAAAATGAGCGGATAGAATGAATTCACAGAGCAAGGAGGGGGCTTGGTTGTCCTTCAGATCTCTTCACTTCACCAATATGGCCGAGGCCAGAGAGGGGGATGGGACTTGGGATCCAGTTAAAACCAGATCCAAGGCAGGGGGATTTCACATATGACCACTGGATAAACACTCACCCCCTCAACTATCCCGTGAGACGGGCATTCTCTCCATTTTGCAGAACAGGAAATGGTAACTATGGTGGGAAATTAGACAGTCCCAAGGTGACTCAGACAGGTCTGAGCCAGGCTTGGGATTCTGACCTCCGACTTCAAAGCTTTCCCTTCCACCTTTGACCTCACCTCTCATCATGCAGCTCTTGGGGTTCCAGTGAGCCCAATTTTCATCTGATCTTTCTCCGTTTGCAGGCACCTTGGAGTATGTGAACCTTGCCAGAGGCACATTATTATTGGGCTTACCTATAGTCACCACTATTTGAGAGGAGCTATACACTCCTGCGTGAGGGGAATTTCGCTCTGCCCACGAGCAAATCATCAGCTTGAGTGACGAGTGAACAACTTCTAATCCTGGAGATCCATGATTTACAGATGAAGAGGCTGAAGCTCAGCGAGCTGAAGGGATTTACTTCAGTTTCACAGGAATCTCACACAGAGCCTTCCAGGTTTTCCTTTTCTGTTTCCTCCTCAGAGTCAAGGCTGGCTTAACACCCAGCCCACCACCAGCCTACCCTGAGGAAACACAGCTCCGCCCTCAGCTGACACCCAGTGATACCCACACACCACGACACACACTCATGCCCAGGCCGCACAAAGGCCTGTCCAAGGTCCCCAGGTTCAGCCAAGGGGCAGGAATGGAGGGAGGAGCCATGGGGGATGAAGCTGCCGGGAGACAGCTGAGGTGCAGGCCCCACCCAGCCCCAAGCCACACCACAGACTGCGGAGGAAAGGGTCCAGGTGAACTCCAGGTCAGAAAGAGATGAGGAAGACGTCCAGGTGATGCTGAGTCACCAAGCCAGTAGAGCTGACTGCTGCTGGCAGAAGGGAGCACTGTGTTGAGTGGGACCTCAGCCTGGTGAACTTCTCATGTCTTGAAAAGTATGGATGAAATGCCACACTAGAGGCAGCCAGATGTGCCCTGTCTAAAACTTGCAGATGGTTGATGGGGGGCGTGCTTGCTTTCTGCTTTGATTTTCATGAGAAGAGGTTTCCCTCAATACTTGTGGGGTCCCCTCCCCTGCTGTCTGGGCAGACGGGTGAATTCTGATAGGCAAGTGTCCCCTGGGGCCGTGACTGCGCTGCCCCGCCCTTTAGGAAAGAGGCTGCCCACAGGGAGCCCCGCTCTGCCCTGACTGGCCTTCTCCTGTCCTTCCTGTGCCTGCCTGGGTCTGGATGCCAAATTCAACGATTCTCCATCAGGAAGCCCCGATGCAGATAGCAGTCCTGTTTGTTCCAAGCACAGCCAGGAAAGAGAGGACATATACTGGGCTCCCTCAAAGCCTCAAATCAAAATATTGTGAGGCAACCCCGCTTTATATACTTCAGGGCCCCTAACTGTCTGTAGAAGAAAGTTCACGCTTTTAACGCGTCTCTCAAAGCCCTTCACAACCCAGCCCCCACCTACTTCCCTCTTCAGCTTGATGTTACCCACGGCCACAGCCTCGCTGCCTGCTCTCCCACCACCATGCTTTTGTGTCCTTCCCCAGGATGTATCCAGCCCCCAAGATGGGCCCCATGATGACCCCCACCTCCTGGTATTCAAACCCTTGTGAGATTCCCTCCCTTCGAGTGGAGGCTGGACTTATGAATAAAAGAAGGTGGAAATGACAGCGTGCACCTTGGAGAGAATTCACAGAAGGCTGACCCTCTCCTTTGGCAGGGAGAAGCCATGTCACAACCTGTGTTAAGGACAGATCCGTGTGGGGAGGGCCGAACTCTCCTCCAACAGCCCCGTGGGTGAGCCTGGATCCATCAGCTCCGGTCGTCTTGAGACTGCAGCCTTGGCCAACAGCTCGACTGCAGCTTCATCACGGATCCTGAGCCAGAAACACCCAGGTAGCTCCTGGATTCCTGACCATCAGAAACTGCAAGGCAATAAACTGCTGTTTAAGTTTGGGATAATTTGTTACACAGCAATAGATAACAAAGGACTCAACCCGCTTTTCTCCCTAAAATCTACTTATTCTTTAAGGTCTCAGCTCAGATTCTTCTTCTTCCTCGAAGCTTTTCCTAACTCCGTGTAGAAGATACCTGGCGATTTTTCCTCCCAACATCCTTTCCTTCTTTGGCAATGCTGCCCTGACTTTCTTTCTTTCTTTTTAAAGGCCTTGCTATGAGATCTTAGTTCCCCAACAAAGGATTAAATCTCAGCACTGAAAGTACTGAGTCCTAACCACTGGACCACCAGGGAATTCCCACCCCTGACTTCTCTTTAGGAAACCACACTTCTTCCATCTTCATCTGTGTGTGTTGAAGAAGGCTGATTCCACTCCAGGCTCTAGGGTGGGCATTCAGTCTAGGCTTGGCCTATCTGTTTTCCTGGAGCCCACTATTCTGGCCTGCCACGATGCTAACCCCTGAGGGTCAACTCAGGAGCCTTTGCCTGAGGCAGCAGGAAACAGCTTTCCCTCAGAGCTGGAAGAACAGCCTGGGGCTACAAGCGGGTGTTTTGCCAGCACAAAAGGAAAGCCTCTCTAGAGATGAAGTCAGAATTTAAAAGATGAGCCTATGGGACTTCCCTGGTGGTCCAGTGGTTAAGACTCTGCACATCCACAGCAGATCCCACATGTCTTGTGGCACGGCAAAAAAAAAAAAAAAAAAAAAATTTTAAAAAGGTGAGCCTAGGGATGGAGAGAGAGATTCCTGATGCAATTAGTGAAGTGCCTGAAACCAAATCTACCTCTAGACTTTTCTTTCTTCCTTCTTTTTTTTTTTCTCTTCTGTTTGTTTCTCTCTCTCTCTCTCTCTGGCCCTAGGCAGGGTATGTTAATTTGAGATGATCTCAGCCACCTTGAACTGAAAGTGTTCAGACCAATTCATTTCCATGGGAAGAATTATGAACGCTCTACCAGCCTCCTAGAACCTCTGGGGCTGCCCCTAACACAGCACTGGCCACGAAACTGTACCTGCACAAGGAATTGGGGCCCCTGAGACCGAGTCTTCGTTATTGCACCACACTTCTGCTTACCTCCTCTCTGCTTCCTAAACACGGATGTGTCGCGTTTCTTTCTGCAACCAGAGGATCTGTCATAAAGAGGTGTCCACTGAATAACTTAAAATGGATGAGTGAATGAATGACAGTCTTCTAGTTGGCCAGGAGACTTTACAGAGCAAGGAGAATTTGTTCAGAAGCCTGTTATGAGGCCCAAGTTACCTTCAACGCCTCTTCAAGCTGACAAAGGACTATTATTTCTTAATCTCTTCATCCAGGCCACAGTTGAACCAGCCACACCCCTAGAACACAAACCAGGCTCCTATTACAGAAAAACAAATCTGACCTGGCCATTTCCCTGCCTCAAACAACTTTCCGTGATGTGTTTGGCAAGAGGGGGTAGAGACCAGTGAGCATTTGGAGCCAGGGCACTTTCTCCATTATAGAATGTTCATGCGTTTATCAATTGATGCATTCAGCAATCATTTAATTAGCACCTGCTGTATGCCTGGCCCTATACATGTTACTTCATCTTTACAGCAAGCTTTTAGGGCCATGTATTTGTTAACTGTTGCTGCCTAACAAATTGCCCCAAACTTAGTCACTTAGAACAACAGACTTGTCATTTCATGGGATCCAGATGCAGCTCAGCCGCATGCCTCTGGGTCAAGATCTCCTGAGAGGTTGCAGTCAAGTGGTGGGTCAGGGCTGTGGTCAGCTCAAGGCTCAACGAAGGCTGAGGGATCCACTCCAAGTTCAATCACATGGTTGCTGACAGGCGCCAGAAGACTCGCTAGTGAGCTCTCCCACGGGACCTCTCCACAGGGCTGCTGGCTTGCCCAGAGCGACTGATCCGAGAACCAGTGTTCAAGGCAGAAGCCACCATCTTTCTGTATCGTAGTCTTAGGAGCGGCATGCCACTGTATCTGCCATATTCTGTTCATTCAAAGTGAATCACAAGTCCAGCCTACACTGTAAGGACGGAGATTATGAAAGTGTTTGAATACAAGGAGGTGGATTAATTGGGATGGTGATTTTAGAGGTTACCTGCCATAGGAAAGGTATTATTATCTTTCACTGCATACTCAGACAACCAGCTAGTTAAACTGTGTGTCCACGTCTCTCAGCTAGAGAGTCAGCTGATTGCAGTGCTTTACCATTTCACTAAGCCTGTTGGCGGTGAGGTGGAAGAAGGCAGGGAGAAGGTGCTGGTAGAACAACGAATGGGGGATGGCGTCTTTATTGACTATCTATACTGTGTAACTGAATAACGACAACTTAGTGGCTTACGATAAACATTTATTATCTCACATAGTTTCTAAGAGTCAGGAGGAATCCGGGAGTGACTTAGACGAGTGACTCTGGGTGAGGGCTTCTCCCGAGGCTGTAGTTAAGCTGTGGGCTGGAGCTGCAGCTCTGAAGACTTGGAGGCTAAGGATCGACTTCTAGGATGACTCGCTCACACGGCTGTTGGCAGGAGGCCTCAGTTCTTTGCCATCCGACCCCTGTCTAACCGTGCTTGAGTGTCTTTATGACCGAGAAGCTGGTTTTCTCCAGAACAAGTGATTCAGGAGAGCCTAAGGAGAAGCCTCAATGCCCTTACTACCTGGCCTGCAGAGTCATATGAGGTGATTTCTGCAATGTCCTGTTGGTTACCCAGCTTGGCACTTCGCATTGTGAGAGGTGATTACACAAGGGCATGGGAATATCAGCCACCGAGGCTGGCTACAATAGGGTCCTGAAAGATTAGCAATCCTAAAACTCAGTTTTTAGTAAGTTACTCCCTTGGTCAAGAGATGCAGGGTTTTCTCATTTACTGTAACACAACATCTGATTTCCTTTGTTCCATCTTACACTGTCTTCTGGGCACACAGGCCATCTGGGACTGGCTAACAGACCTCAAGAGTCCCCACAGAGATCTTTGTTGATGTGTCCCCTCCCCGCATTCTCTCTGGGAATTCTTAGAGAAGGCCTGCCTCTCTGGGAAAATGCCACTCAGCCTTCAATACATAGTTATGGCCCTCCACCTGCCCCACCATGTGCAGGCTCTGGTTGGGTGCCAGGATACAGTGATGAGATACATCCATCCTCCACGGAGAACTTCCAGTCAACATGGGGATGAAGACACGAGCCAATTAATACTAGTCTCATCACAAACTGTGACAGTTTCTCCCCCTAAAAACCTATGGGTGTCATGTGACCATATAATGGGGGTCCTGGCCTATTCTGCATGTGGTAGTTGAACCAAGTCAGGAAATTAACTAGGCTGGGCAGGTGTATTAGTATTAGGTTCAGGTGTAAGTGTCTGAAAATACAAAATAACAGTAACTTAAACCAGACATGTGTGTTTCTCTCTGGCTTAGAAGTTTGGGGAGATGTTTGAGGACAGGTACTGTGCCAATCAGGGGCAGGGACCCAGGCTCCCTCTCTCTTGTTGCTCTGCTCTACACGACCTTCATTGAATGGAGCAGGATGGTGGCATCCACATTCTGGGTAGCCAGAGGGAGAAAGGGACACGATGGGTCATATCCACCAATAAACCCTGAAGCAGCTACGTCTCTTTACATCTCAATGGCCAGAATTTAGTCACATGACCACACCTAGCTGCAAGGGAAGCTAGGAAATGTAACTTTCCTTCTGAGCACCCGTATGCCCAGCCAAAAATCGGGAGCTCCATCTTCATGCAAAAATAGCAACCATAGTCAAACCTCTCTTACATTACTCTGTGCTAGGCACTATCCTAAATCCTTGACATTCATCAACACATTTTATCCTTCCAACAGGTCTATGCGGAAGGTATTATTATTGTTCTAATTTTACAGATGAGGAAACTGAGGTACAGAAGTAAAATAAATTAGTAAGTAGACAGACTAGAATGTGACCCCACGCAATTTGGCTTGAGTATGGGCTCTGTTACCATAGCTAAGAGTTATGAAGAAATGGAGAATCTACCGGGAGGCACGCATATTCTCTGTTCATTACAGCAGGGTGGAACACAGAGGGATGAACGTGCTCAAGGCAAAAGAAACCACAAACGCAGAAGTCCCCCATCCCCCCAAAACGAGGTTCTTTATCACAGTGTCTCTAGGAATTCAATGGCCAATGAATCTTTTGGAGACTGTGTGAAATGCACACTTAATTCAGTAGGTCTGGGCTGGAGCTGAGAATTTGCCCCATGGGGCCTATGCAGTTGGTTGGTGGACCACCACCAGACTGTGGACGAGACCTTGAGAGGGAGGACTCATCAGATGCTTACCACTGTATGACTCCCCTCCTATATAGGGCCAGGCAAACAGTCTTTTGGGCTCAGGGGCTACTCAAGGCCCCTTCAACCTTTCTACTGCTCCTAGGAGTCAAGTTCCAGCTGAGATTTCCTCCTCTCTCCCAAGAGTGCCAGGCCCCTTGCTGGCTGAATGAATGAATGAAAACGGAAGAACAGGCAACGCTGCATAGGATCCGGAGGAAGAGTGTGGGTCACAGCCCACACCCTACACCAGACAGGAACTGGCACCATGCATTCTGAATCCTCCCAGAGGAGCAGGTACCGCCATTTCCCTCTATTTACAGATGAGACAGCCCGCTGGCCCTGCTTTTTGAACAGGAGCCCCACCCCCGTCTTCCTCCCTTGGGATTTTTCAAGCCTCTGTATTAGCAGAGCCTTGGACGTGGGGCCAATCATAGAAGGGGAAGTTCAAAATGAGTTTCTTGCACCTGGGTCTTGTATTACAACTACCAGCTCCTCTCATTCAGCAATCCTGAAAGGAGATGCTGATCACCTGTGAATTTCACAGAAGGAAACTGAGGCTCAGAGAGGTCTACCCTGGGCCAAGTCACACAACAGGTCTTGGTCTGCCGTCCACAATAGACTGGGCTCAGAGCCAGGCTCAGTGAATACCACTGAAATGAACCATATACTGAAGATGCAAGCAGAGAAGTAGAGCTAGCAGGCCAACTACAATAGCTTCAGGTGACAAGCCTTTACTAGGTGCCAGGCGTCACACTATGCAGTCTCCCCACTTTGTAATTTGATCCCCAGGAAAAACCTCCTCCGGTAAGTGTCATCCGCTTCTTCCTGCAGATGTGGAAAGGGGTGTGGACTCAGAGAAGCCCAGCGTGTTTCCGAGAGAGGCTCAGCAGGGATGTGGTTGGGTCCACTTTATAAATCTAGGCCAGCCTGACCTCCACCTTTCTTTCACGGTATAAGGCCCTTTACTCAGAGTTAGAGGCTATGCATAGCCCAAATCTGTACCATGCCATTTAATTTGCACAACTCAAGAAAGTGAAAGTCGCTGAGTCGAGTCCAACTCTTTGCGACCCCATGAACAGTACAGTCCATGGAATTCTCCAGGCCAGAATACTGGAGTGGGTGGCCTTTCCCTTCTCCAGGGGATCTTCCCAACCCAGGGAATCGAACCCAGGTCTCCCGCATTGCGGGCAGATTCGTTACCAGCTGAGCCAGCAGGGAACCCCAAGAATAGTGGAGTGAGTAGCCCATCCCTTCTCCAGCGGATCTTCCCGACCCAGGAATCGAACCGGGGTCTACTGCATTGCAGGCGGATTCTTTATCAACTGAGCTATCAGGAAGGCCTCAACTTAGGAAAACCGGTTTGCAAATGCGAAATAACGGAGGCAGTGGGATTTGCTCAAGGCCACAGAGAAACTGAGGGAAAACACAGTGGGGGGCGGGGGCTGGGAAGGCATGACTAACTGTATCTTTGGGTGCTCCCTTCCTCTCCAAGCCTCGAGCCCCACCGCGCGCCCCCCTAAGGCCCGCCCCTCCGTCCCGGCATCCAGCCCCCACCCCAGCCCCCAGGCCCCTTTAACGGTGCGGCGGAAGGGGCGGCCGGGGGCGGGGGCGGTGCCCAATGCGCCGAACGGAGCGTCACTTCCCGGCGGCCGGAGGCAGCAGCGAGTGTTGGAGGCGGGGGGCGGCCGGTGGGGGCGGGGCGGCCGGAGGCGGCGTTGGCAGCCGGCTGGGACCCACGCGGCGCCGCGGCCCACCTGGCCTGCAGCGCTCCCATCCCTGGCGGCGGCGGCACGATGCCCTTTGACTTCAGGAGGTGAGTGTGGCAACGCCGGCGCGGGGCGTGCTCGGGCACGCTGCGGACCCCTCCCGCCTGAAACGCAAAAGCAGTCCCCCACCCTATGCATGCCTCCGCCGGCCCTCGGGGACTCCAGGAGGCCCCCCTGCCGCACACAAAGCCAGCCGGAGGCTCGGAGGGCCTCGTGCAGCGGGAAGCGGGGCCACCCACCTCTCAGGCCGCTCCGCCCCTTCCCTCCCGGGGTCCCCCTCCCCAGGCTGCCCTGACACCTCGCAAAGTCGCATCCCCTTTCCCCCATACTGGGAAAATTTCCTCCTTCCCCTAGATGGGAGCAATCGAGCTAAGAAGCCATCCCCTTCCTCCCCTCTACAAAGCCTTCCTGAATCCCACCCCAGTGACAGGTGCGTCCAGGGCACCTTGGATGAGCCCCCAGGGGTCCCCAGGGGTCTGCAGCCCCCTCCCACCAGGCAGCTGCTGGAGGGTTTCAGGTTTCCGGAGGCTGAGCCTCTCCCCACTGCCTCCAGCTGGAGGCCTGTCCCTCTGCTGGTCCTACTCCTGTGCTCTGGGTCTGGGGGCTTCTTGGAGGAGGGGAGGAGACCAGACCAGGGACCTGTGGGCAGGACTTTGCAGAGAGGGCCCGGCCCCTCCTGGCCTTGGCTTTCTGCAGTCACCACAGTGAGCTCTTTGTGGGGTCCGGCCTCCGCCTGGTCCACACTGTGCTGGGCTAGGCCTTCTGGAAGCCTGACTGACAGGGTCTCCACCAGACTTTCCCCTGAGGTATGGAGCCCCAGGGGCTGCCCTGGCCTGAGGCAACATTGCTGCACGCGTATACCACGGGAAAATAGCAGGGCTTGAGTGGGTTAGAATTTAGTGCCAGCTGAATTAGAATCCTGTCTCTGTCCCCTCCACTGAGCAGGTTGGTATATTCTAGAAGTTGGGGCGAAGGCTCTGGGTACAGACTTCCCCAGAGCTGCTCAGTTGGATGATTTGGGCAAGTGTCTGAACGCTCTCAGTATCTCTGTCACCACCTGCAGATTGGGGCTAAAAATAAAGTCCCACCTGGGAGGGCTGAGAGCGTGAGAAATGCTTAATTCAGAGCCTGGTGGGGTGTGGAGTTCAGAAGTGGGACGTTAGTGGACAAGCCGCCTCTCCGTGAGGCCATTTCCTCACCCACAGACTAGGGGTTCTGGTCCCTCCCTCCCTGATGGTGTGAATGAAGCCAGGGTAAAGTGCCAGCCTTCCTGGAAGAAAGCCTGGTGGTGACCCCCAGGCGTGTGGGCATACTGGGGTGTCAGCCTGAAGAGCATGGTGGCCTGGGAACTCTTGCACTGGCGGGCACAGAGCTCAGCCTGCCGCGGGCACCGTGGCCATCTCTCAGCCTGCCATGGGCACCGTGGCCGTCTCTCAGCCTGCCCCTTCCACGCAGCCCGGGGGCTGACACCAGGGTAGTTTTCATACCAGGAGAGGCTCCTCTGATGGAACTCAGGGGCAGACCTCATGCCAACAGTAAACATTCAGGCCACAAGAGAACTGTGGTTGGCACTTCGATTCCTGGTTCCATAAAGCCTCCCCTTACCCAGGCTGATAATTCCTGCCCTTGCCTCTGTCTTCTGTGTGGTTCAGTAGATTCTGGTGATTTTGACTTTATTGAAGAAGTCACTGCTTTGGGGCATACAGTTCATTCACTCTGCACCTAACCTCACATTTTAAGGGAAGGAAGTTGAGGGCTGAGGGTCTTGCCCTAGATTGAAGGGTGGGCCAGGGTCCCAGGTTGCACAGAATTCTTGACTTGGTGCCCCTTGAGTTGGAGATTGGGCATGTCCAGGTGCCATGGGAGCCCCAGCATAATGAGGTGTTTTAATCAATTTCTTTGAAAGCTTGTGCTACTCCAGAACAGTGAGAATGTATTCAACACTTTCCATTCACACCTTGGAGTATGAGCCTAGTAACCTGCATGTCTAAGATGTGTTCCTTCCAGGGCTCAGGTTCAAAGGAAGGGTCCGCCATCCCATGCACTTCATTGTTCATTGATCAAACATTTACTGAGTGTCTGCTCTGTGCTCAGCCCTCCACCCGATGCCCCACTGCAGAGCTGGGTGACATGTGACTTATTTGCCCAGGGACAAGCGGTGGTGAACTGATGGAGCTGGGATTCAAACCAGGGACTCTTGGTTCCAAAGTCTTGGAGCTTGGTCTGTTAGCCGTGGGTGAAAAGGGAAGACTTGGAGGGTCCCCAGCCCTCTCAGATCTCTTAAAAACCTTGGGGGAGAGAGAAGGACATGGCAACCCACTTGCAGTATTCTTGCCTCGGAAATCACATGGTCAGGGGAGCCTAGTCGTCTACAGGCCGTGCACTAAACAGTAACTTCAGAGGATCCACTCCACCAGCAATATGGGCTTCCCCAGCAACCCCAGAGACGACCTGCAGTTTTACATGGTCTTTTTGTAGTCTCTTCTACATGTGTGCGTGTGTGATGTTTGTTTTGACACTTTCCACTTGATTCATCTCTTGTTCTGTAGTTTGTATAAACCTATTGAGAGTATAAAATCCAGCCACTGAATTGTGGTCACAACTATATGAACGTCTAAGAACATATATCAGTTTTGTTAGGTATATAGTGGTGCAATTTATGCTCAACTTATGTTTAGTGAAATGTACATATTGTAATTAAATAACCCTTAATAATAAAAAAAAAAGACCACGAGAGATGGAAGGGACATATTCTGGTTGAATCCCCCCGCTCCCAGTTCGAGGCCAGGGAGAAAACCAGGCTTCCTGCTCATTTTGCTCTCCTTAATACAGAATAAAATCAAGAAGGGGGAGAAAGGAACCTCTTGCCCTTTCTTAGGAGCCCTTCTTGCTTGCTTCGTGTCTGTTGGACCTCACCTCCTGTGTGCTTTCCTGTCTGTGAAATGGGGATGGAAACAGTACCCATTATTGAGAAGATTCACTGAGCCACTGTGTGTAAAGCACTTAGATGCAGAGTAAGCACCCAGGAAATTTTAGCCACTCTTTTCGTTATTGGTGTTATTTCATCGGAGCATCTATGTTGCCTAACACTATATAATTCACTTAATTATTTTGTGCTTATTTTCTTCCTTCCTCCCTTGAAAACATGAGCTCCCTCAGGCAAAGATTTTTATCTGTCTCCTTCATTGTTGTAACTCCAGTGCCTAGAAAAAGTTGCCAGGGCCACCCTTGACCTGAGGAAGGTCTCTCAGAGTCTGTCGGGGAGGCCAGTTATAATCTGATAATGCCATTTCTTCCTTTGCTGGGAGCCTTTTGGGCCCTGGGTGGGTCATTCCCCTCTGTCCTTGACCGGGTGCCTCTCAGTTGTACTGGGGGTGGGAGGAGGCCCTGGGCTCTCAGAGGTGGCTGTGTTTGCCTTGCTCCCAGGGCTTTGATTCCTTAGTCGCTGGATCTTGAAGTGGTGGAACTGGCCTTGTGACCCAGTTCCATGGGTGTTGGCCCTGCCGGACCCAGTTCCGGCTGGCAGGGGCCAGAACACCTGCTGTCTCTGGCTTGGCCCGCGGTGGGGGGTAGGGGTGCAGTTCCCATAACCAGGCCCAGAGGAGCCCGAGCAGGACTTTGAGGCACGCAGAGGTGGCCAGCTCCCCCACAGCGGCAGCCCCTGAATTGAAACACGAGGACCTGGGGCATGATGCTCCCCTGTCACTGACCATCAGGCCCCGGGAGAGTTGACTTAACCGTCTCTGAGCCTCAGTTTCTTCATTTTCAGGAGATAGCCACCTTTGTTGCCTTCCCTGGTAGGGTGGATGCAGGGGCAAATGAGCTGTCCCTGCAGGGTATGGTCAGCTACATGGTTTGTGGGGCCCAGTGCAAATGAAAACGCAGGACCCCTTGTTGGAAAAGTATTGAGCTTGTCAGGACAGTGACAGCAGAACATTAAGCCAAGTCTGAACGCAGCCCTCCGAGCGTGGGGCCCTGTGTGACCGCACAGTTCTCAAGCCCGTGATGCCGGCTCTGCTGTTGGCACCTGGTTCAACCTCCATCGCCTCTCCCTCTCGCCTTCCGAGTGGTTGGGCATCTCCAAGAGACCCTAGATCTCCTCAGAGCCCCAGGGGAGCTTTCTGAAGTTGATGTGATTTTTTTCACATCCTGGTTTCAGCCTTCAAGTAGGGCCTGTAGCTCTGATCAAGGGCAGTTTCCTTGGGTCCCCACGTGGCCTTGCCCGAGGGGGTCCCTGCAGCCCCCTACACTCCCTACACCAGTGTCGCTCCCAGCCACCACGGCGGGCTCCGAGCACGCAGCCAGCACTCGGCAGGTAGCAGCTTACCTGGGTGCCTGTATTTCTGCCTGCTTCATCCCAGAAAGAACTTGGGTAAGCTGATGGAAACACATACTTTACAACAAGTTTAAAAAAATATAAATAGACTTAAAAATGAGGGTAAAAGGGAAATAAAGATCAGACCAGAGGAAAAATTTAGGTGAAAATCAAGCCAATATTTTGTGTTTATTGAGCGCTTACTAGTGCCTGACTCTTGGTAAGAATCCTCCCTGTGCTCATTTAATCCCTCAGTAACCCTGAAAGGCAGACACTGTTGTTACCCCATTTTACAGATGAGCCAGTTGAGGTGCAACAGAGGTAAGGGACATGATGGATCAGCAGAAAGTACTGGGGGTTGGAACACCTGCTGTCTGACCCAGAGCCCTGCTTGTATCCTGTAGGCCCATCTCTAAAGCTTTCCCCTTCCATTCACCAAGTTCAGAGAGAACTGAATCCCCCTCTAATTGGATTCACTGGTTTTCTCATCTCTAATCCTTTCCCAGAAGTGCTCCTTAAGAAGCTTAAAGTCACCAACCTTTGATTTTTTTAACTAGCCTCATGTGGTCTGACACCTGATTCTAAAATTGTCTTTAAAGAACCCCCACCCCTCCCCCACCCCGCACTGTGGTCTCACAGTAATTTAGAGCAGTGGTCCCCACCCTTTTCAGCACTGGAGACTCGTGTCATGGAAGACAGTTTTTCCACAGATGGGCAGGGAGGTGGGGAAGAATGGTTTCAAGATGATTCAAGCGCATTACGTTTGGGGTCCATGCTCCTATGGGAATCTAATACTGCCGCTGATCTGACGGGAGTTGGAGCTCAGGAGGTGGGGTGAGTGATGAGGAGCTGCTATGAATACAGATGAAGCTCGCCCGCTGCTCACCTCCTGCCGTGTGGGCCCGGTTCCTAACAGCCCGTGGACCGGTATCGGTCTGTGGCCCAGGGGTTGGGGACCCTCGACTTAAAGCCTCTCACTCTGGAGGGTCCAGGTTTTCCTGCTCCAGCCCCTGGGGCTCTAGAGTGTAGGGCATGTGTTTACATGATCATCCAGACATGGAAGGAGATGGAAAATCTCTCCTCCCAAGGCGGTTTGGATTCCTGACCTCGATACTGTAGTATCTTTAGCCAGCTGTGGATTCATTAAGTTCTGTTTCCCATCTGGTAATCTGTTCATTTTTTTAATTTTGGAACTGCTCCTGGGCGGTAATGGAGAGGCAGGCAGGGTGTGAGAAGGGCGTTTGGGGTGAGACTTACCCACTCCCCTTGTATCAGTAACCTTCAGCTCTGGCGAAATGTTAAGAATCACTGGAGGAGTTTTAAAAGTCCCCAAACTCAGGTGGCTCTCCAGACCCAGAACTCAGGACTTGAGGGTGGGAGGCTGAGGCATCAGTGTTTTATAAAGGCCCCCATGTGATCCCAGGGCACAGCTCAGACTGAGAAGATTTCTCTACATCAGGAGAACCATCTTTGGCAGGCTGAGAGCACGGGGAAGGCCAGATGCTGGACTGGGTCCCTGCAGGGGAGGTTGGGGAGCGGAGTCTGGTCCCACTGGTCAACCCTGCAAGCCCCTTCCCTCCTCTGGGTTGGTTCTTCACTAGTAAAGCTGTCAATAAGGCAGGTCAGGGGTCGGGGTTGGGGGGAAGCGGTTACCTTACCATTGATATCCTTACTCTTCAAACTGTGGTCCCGCATTAACAACTTCAGCATCACCTCGGAGCTTGCCAGGAAGGCAGCATCACAGGGCCCACCCTGAATCTGCGTCTGTAGTTTACCAAGGTTCCGGGGTGCTTTGGATGTACCGTAAGGTTGACTAACTCAGCGTCGCCTAGTCTGTGTGCCTCCATCATGGGGTCCCTCCTGGGAGATCCACAGCAGGGGCATAGCTCACTAAAGACTCTGAGAGGTCCTGCACAAGAGGAACCCGAGTCACTTGGTTCAGTCCAGCTTTTGCCAAATGTACTATGTAAGCCACCATGTGGTTTATAGGGTGGCCACTATCGTTTCTCAAAATATTGTTTGGGAAACACAGCTCTAATTGATCCTTTAAGGAAGTGGTAATTAGCCTAATTGTCTGTTGTCAACTTTAACCTTCAGGTCTGTTAACTTAATTACGCTGGTCTGTGCAGGAAAAGCAGGGCTTCCCTGGTGGCTCAGTGGTAGAGAAGAATCCACCTGCCAACGCAGGAGACCCAGGTTCTATCCCTGGGTTGGGAGGATCCCCTGGAGAAGGAAATGGCAACCCCCTCCAGTATTCTTGCCTGGGAAATCCCTGGCAGGCTGCAGTCCATGGGGTCGAAGAAGAGTCAGACGCGACTTAGCTATTAAACAACAGCGTGCAGGAAAGTACCAAACAGGGAAAAAAGCCTGCCAACGCTATTCTGTGTTCGTTTTTAAGAGAGGCAGGGGGATCTCAGGGTCCCCTGTGCTACCAAGAGCTAGGGGAATATGTACAGTGCTGTACAAATCTCTCTACTCTCTGACTGGGCATTATTCCTATTTTACATCCAGGGAAATTGACCCCCAGAGATGCTGGGTCACACAGATGGTACTTCAAAGGGGCCCCAGGGGACCAGCTCAGCTCGGACACCTGAAAGCATAATCCTTTCCTTGAACGCTGCCTCTTGGAACCTTCTGGGCAGCACAGCTGGACAGGAAGCAAGATCCGTTTGAAATGGACTGAATGTTCTGTTTATCCAAAAGGTGGAAACCCTACTTGAGATGAGCAGGCTGGCTGTTACCAAACTTTAGTCACAGGTCCCTGAACATCGGGTGCTGGAAACACTTTTCTCTTGAATTTTGGTCTGAGGCTTGCATTTCTCAGGAGGAAAGGAGGCCGTCCGTATCTCATTAGTAACGCCTGACAGTCCCTCGGCTGCTGATGAGTTGTGCTTGGTGCTGGGCATGCTGTTGAACTGGAAGATCACCCTGGTCCCATGAGATAGATGCGATTGTAGTCATTTATTTTTCTGTGCTTTATCTTTTTAATTAACATGCAGTAAAAGTGGCCTTTTTGGGTGTACTCTTCTATGGCCTTCATGTCATGTGACCGCCTCACAGTCTGGATATAGAACAGTTTCATCCCCCCGAGAAACTCTAATGCTATCACTTTATTCATTAAATTTTTTAAAATTGTGGTCAGAACACTTTAAAATGAGATCTACCCTCTTAACAGCTTTTTAAGTGCACCATGATGGGTGCAGTGTGGTAGAGCAGATCTCTGGGACTTATTATTTGTCTTGCATAACTGGAACTTTATACCTGTTGAATAGCAACTTCCCATTCCCTTCTCCTCCTCCAGCCCCTGGTAACCACTGTTCTACTCTCTGCTGCTGTGGGTTTAACTATTTTAGATGCCTCCTATAAGTGGGCAGAGTAATTTGGTCTTCTGTGACTGTGACTATCTGCTTCCCTGGTGGCTCAGATGGTAAAGAATCTGCCTGCAATGTGGGAGACCTGGGTTCCATCCCTGGGTTGGGAAGAGCCCCTGGAGGAGGCCATAGCAACCCACTCCAGTATTCTTCCCTGGAGGATCCATGGGTAGAACAGCCTGGCGGGCTGCAGTTCATGGGGTTGCAACGAATTGGACACGACTGAGCGACACACACCCTTTCTGCGACTGGCTTATCTTACCTAACGCAGCGTTCACCAGCTTCATCCGTGTTGTTGCACATGGCAGAGCTTTTCCTTTTTAAAGGCTGAGGAACGTCCCATTGCAGTATACACCACATTCTCCTTATCTCCTTATCCCCATTCATCTGGCCGTGGACACTCGGATTATTTCCATATTTCGGCTGTTGTGAATAATGCTGTGGTGAACATGGGGGTGTATATATCTCTTTAAGATCCTGATTTCAGTTATTTTGGATAAATACCCTGATTACTGGTTTGGTATTTCTATTTTTAATTTTTTGAGGACCCTCCTTACTGTTTTCCGTAGTGGCTTCTCTGATTGACGTTTCCACCAACAACATATAAGAGTTCCAGTTTCCCCACATTGTCCCCAACACTTGTTATCTTTTATTTATCTGGGTGATGGCCGTCCTGACAAAGTATGAGGTGGTATCTCACTGTGGTTTTGATTTCCGTTTCCCTAATTGTTAGTGATGTTGAGGATCTTTTCCTGTTCCTGTTGGCCATCTGTGTGTCTTATGTGGAGAAGTGTCTATTCAGGTCCTCTGCCCAGTTTTAATCAGGTTATTTGGTTGTGGGGTTGTTGTGTTTTGTGTGTGTGTCATTTGCTGTGGAGTTGAAGGAATTTCTTATGTATTTTGGATATTAACCACTTTTCAGATACATAGTTCACAAATATTTTCTCCCGGTGAAAAAGGAGCCCTTTCACTCTGCTGATTGTTTCTTTTATTGATTTAATTTTGAAACAGGAAGCCAGGATTCAGAGCTGGGGGTGACTGGCCAGGCACACAGCTGAGGAAGCACGGGCCTGGGGCTTGAACTTGGGGTCTGTGAGCCAAGAGCCAGGGTGCTTTGCCCTGCGCGCCGCGGCCTCGCTGGTGCCCGGACGTTGCTGATTTTTGTGACTCCCCCCAAGGTGTGCACTATCCTTTTCTCTCTCGCTTTCACACCCAGAGCCGCTGTGGCAAGGAAGAATTTACCTAAAATTTCCCTTCACTGCTGTGGAAGCACCTGGTGCTACTTGCCTTGTTTGGCAGTTTTGCTGGGTCCGAGGGTGCCTGTGTGATGTCAGCAGGTGTCTTCAGGGCCAAGGGCTCGGTCGTGGGCCCCCGTTAGGAATGGCTTTCTTCCCCACGAATCCCTCGAGGGCTGCCTTCGGAGTGCCTTCCTTGGGACAGACCCTCACACTCAGCCCATCTGGCAGATCGTCCTGGATACGAAGCCCTTCCCCGAGTTCACTGGGCTCTGGGCCCTGAACACGCCCCCTGACTCTGTGAGCCTCCCTTTTCCTCATCTGTGTGTTGGGGTGCTCACACTTCTCCGCAGGACTTCTGTGAGGGTGGCATGGACTCGTGTGGATTGCGGGACGAGTGTGCTTAGAAGACAGGGTGTTTCTCTCCTCCTGGCCTTGCCTGGCAGCCCTTAGCTCTGCTCCATGCAGAGCCCTGGGGACCTGCGCAGGTGGACGTGGCAGAGCCGGGACTCCTGGGGGGTGCAGGGCAGAGATGTGCTCTGGTGAGGACACCTGGGGCGGCTCAGCCCAGAGCGGCCTCCCTTCTCTGAGTGGCACCCACATGGTGGCCCCAGAAACCAAGGCAGCAGTCACTAGTGGGAGAGCAGTCACAGGGTCACACGCAGATGCCCTCAGGAAGGCACCTTGGGGTGTGGGGGGCAGCTGGGTGCAGAGAGCTAGAGTCCGTCAGAGACACGGGGTGGGGGGAGGCAGCTGGGTGCAGGGGGGCTGGAGCCCGTCAGAGACACGGGGTGGGGGGAGGCAGCTGGGTGCAGGGGGGCTGGAGCCCGTCAGAGACACGGGGTGGGGGGCAGCTGGGTGCAGGTGCTGGAACCTGTCAGAGACACGGGGTGGGGGGCAGCTGGGTGCAGAGAGCTGGAGCCCGTCAGAGACACGGGGTGGGGGGGAGGCAGCTGGGTGCAGGGGGGCTGGAGCCCGTCAAAGACACGGGGTGGGGGGCAGCTGGGTGCAGGGGGGCTGGAGCCCGTCAGAGACACGGGGTCGGGGGGAGGCAGCTGGGTGCAGGGGGGCTGGAGCCCGTCAGAGACACGGGGTGGGGGGCAGCTGGGTGCAGGCGCTGAAACCCGTCAGAGAGTGACTCTCCGTTGGGAAGGGGCAGCTCCCTGTGGCTTGTTGCCCTCCAGATCACCCTGTTTTTCAGGAAATGATGAAAATCTCATAAATTGCGTGAAAACGATTAGTAACTGCTTTCAATTTTATTTTTGTTGAACATTATGCTGGGCCAAACCAAAGCCTTCTGAGGGCTGACGACGGCCTGTGGCTGGCGGCGGGTGGGCTGTGTGTCACACATACCAGGGAGCCAGCACATGCTCGCCTGGTGGATAGGACTTGGGGTGGAGCCCCTGGACTCAGGAAGGGGTCTGGTGGGTCTGGACTTGGAGCCAGGAGCAGAGGAGTGAGGGGCCCCCAGGTTTGGGCAGAGGCATCTCAGGGCACGGTTCCTCCTGGCCTGGGGCTTTCCTCCCGTGGATGGTGCTGGGGGCGCACGGCCAGCTCTGCCACCAGACCTGACTTTCCTCCTCTGCAGTCCTGGGCTGGTGAAAGCTCAGTTGGAGTGGCATTCCTTCTCCAGATCCCTGAATACCCTCAGCCCCCAGGGTGTCTCTCAGGTACCTCCCCACGCTGTGCCGTGCCCACAGTTCCCGCGATGGTCCCTGCTTATCCAGTGCCAGGCTGGAGGCCTTGCCTGGTTCAGGTCACCGTCCGATCAGGTTGGAACCTGGGGTCATTCCCATTTGCCTAATGAGCATGCTGGGCACAGAGGGGACGGGACTTGGCCAAAGTCACACAGTGGAGCACTCTGTGATGCCAGAGCTGGTTTTCTTACCCAGCTTGCATGCCCCAGAGGGGAGTCTTATCACCTTGGTTTTTGGGGGCCGCTCCATGGAGGCTCCCGATGGCAGCTGCTGTCTGCTCAGTTGTGTTTGCTGTTTGTTGCCCTGGAAGCTGTGCTGGGGGAGGGGCTCCGGGTTGCCTGAGAGGAGGCCGCGCTCAGAGACTGTTGCCCGTATTCAAATGTGTACACCTGGGGGTGGGGGTCAGCTGGAACCCTGCTGAGGGGAGCAGTGCAGCCCTTCCCGTGGGGCAGGTGGGGCTGGCCAGCCTGCCCTTGCTCTGGCGGCCTCTGGAGCCCCAGTCAACAGGCCAGCCCTGGGCTGGGGTGGTGGAGACTTTGTTGAACATATTTCTTGAGGGCCTGCTGTGTGCCAGGCAGTGTGCTCAAAGCTGGGGATACAGCGCTGAGCCAGCCAAGCAGCTCCTGCCCCCCCAGCCTCATGGGACATGTTTTGTCGGGCTTCTCTGGGGGCCCAGACAGTAAAGAATCTGTCTGCAACGCAGGAGACCTGGGTCTGATCCCTGGATCAGGAAGGTCCCCTGGAGAACAGGGTGGCGCTTCTCTCTTTTTCTTAAATTAAAGACACTTTTAAATTTAGAATAGTTTAGAGTTACAGGAGAGTTGTATAGGTGGTACAGACGCCCGCCAGTGTTCCCCATGGTTCACACATCTGTCCCAACTAGGAACCTGGCACTGGTGTGTTATTAACTAGACCCTCCAGACTTTATTTGGATTTTACCTCTTTTCCACTAATGTCCTTTTTTTTGGGGGGGGGGCAGGCTTTTTATTTCAAAAAGATAATCAATTTTCAGCATCCGAACAGTTACACTGTTGGTTTTCCTTTCTCCCAACTGGCTCCTAAAGAGACCACACCAGCAGGGAAGGTACACACCTAACAGACCTTCCTGGATCCTCACCAAAAAGGGCAGATTGAGTAGGAAAGAAATGTTTAAAAGCCCAGTGCGTTGCCATCCCACAGACCATAATTTTCACAACCAGATGGGGTAACCAGTGCACCCCAACCTGAAAGAAGCAGTTTCAACACAATTTAAAATTTAAGAACAACTCTGTTCCACTATGTCCATTTATTGCTCCAGGATCTAATGCAAGAGGCAACCTTGCATTCTGTGGTCACGTCTCCCCCCAGCTCTGCCTGGGGACAGGTCCTCCGTCTTTCTTGTTCTTCATGACTTTCTTGTTCTTCAGTCTTGAAGAACACTGTCCAGGTGTCCTGTGGGATGTCCCCCACCCTGGGTTTGTCTGACGTTTTCTCAGGATTAGGCTGGATGGAGGGTGGAGTGCCCTTCTCAGCACATCCTGTCGGGGTTACCTGACACCCGCATGGCGTCAGGTTGGCATTGACCTTCAGCCAGATCCGACGGCGTTTGCCAGGCAGCCTCCGTCACACTCCTTATCGATCAGCAGTCTTTCCCCCCTTCACTCTCAGCTGGCCCTCCCGCGGGGAAGCAGAGCACCCAGTTCTGGAATCCCTTGCGGAGTTTCACGTGCTCGCTGTCAGCAGGGCCTCTTCCCGCTCCGCTGGTGCAGGACGGGCTGACGCAGACACCTGTGTCCCTTCCGAGCAGGTCGAAGGTGTCTCACCATGCCCGCTTCAGTGCTTTCCGTTACACCCCATGCCCTTTGAAAGAAGAGCCGGTCACAAGGTCTGGAGGAGCCGTAAGAGGGCCTTTGAAAGGACCAGGCGTGTTCCGTCCGGCTCAGGGAGGCGCTCGCCCCTCGGTCTTTCATGCCCCTCCGTAGACAGAGCAGTGAGCCTGGCCCCGCTAACGCCTGTGGCTCCAGGAGGTTGGCTTAGATGAGGCGCATCTCCCCACTCATCTCTGCGGGCTGAAATCTCACCCACCCTCCTGGGAGGCCTTGAACACCACGTCCTCCGAGAGACCCCCTGTTCTTTGTGGGGTGACGCGCCCGCCCGCAGCCCTCCCTGACCGCGCGCTCCTGTGTCCGTCCGTCTCAGGGGCAGCCGCCTCTCTGCTCCCTTCCCGCCTGCTTGCGGGGCTCCAGGCCACGGCAGTGCCGCTCATGCCATCTCCTGCAGGACTCTGCCCGGGGCTGACCCGTAGTCAGGGCGTGGTAGCCCCTGGGGGTGTGCTTAGCAGAGTCTGCGTGGCGTTGTGACTCTGACAGCCCTGGATTCAGGTCTCAGCTTCATGGCTTCCCAATGTGTGACTTTGGGCAAGAAGCCCTCTGGGTCTCCATTACCTCATTGAGACATAATAAACCTACTCAGTAGGGCCTGGCTCCCCGTCCCAACATGAGGACTAACTGAGCTTGTCTCCATGAAACCCTCGGGCCTATGCCTGGCATCTGTTAGGTGCTCAGTGATTACAGAGAAAAGCACAGGGTATCAGGCTGGTATAGAAGATTCCAGGTTGGCAGGAAACTGGCCTAGAGGTGCCCCCTTTGTATTAGCCTCAGTCAGCTAATTCTCATAAGCAGACTGAAAATCTCAGTGATTAATGCACCAGACGTTCATTTCTCCTGAGAAGTCCTGAGGTGGTGTGGCCTCTGCCCCACACAGTACCCAGAGCCTCAGGTGTCTACCGTCTTATGCTTCTTTTCCCAAGGGTGTGTCGGATCCTTTCTGAAGCCTGGCAGTGAGGGGAGAGAAAGGAAGGCTGTGCGGGGCCTCATGGAAGGTCTGGATGTGGCACTGTCCCTTCAGCCTTGGGCTGTGGGCCTCAAAAGAAGAAAAAAGGACAGTCCTTGATACATATATCACTAGCAGAGGTAGGAACTCAGTCGGTATTTTCTATCTCCCACCATCCTGGGACCATTTCCCTACTCTGGAGGTGTGTTCCTAAACAGCATATGTTATATATTCAGTAACTTTTACTGAAGCTACTCAGCTTCCCAGGTGGTGCTGATGTAAAGAACCCGCCTGACAATTCAGAAGACATAAAAGATGCAGGTTCAGTCCCTGGGTTGGGAAGATCCCCTGGAGGAGGGCATGGCAACCCCTTCCAATATTCTTGCCTGGAGAATCTCATAGACAGAGAAACTGATGGGCTGTGGTCCTTAGGGTCGCAAAGAATTGGATATGACTGAAGTGACTTACTGAAGCTGAAACTCCAATACTTTGGCCACCTCACGTGAAGAGTTGACTCATTGGAAAAGACCCTGATGCTGGGAGGGATTGGGGGCAGGAGGAGAAGGGGATGACAGAGGATGTGATAGCTGGATGGCATCACTGACTCGATGGACATGTGTTTGAGTAAACTCTGGGAGTTGGTGATGAACAGGGAGGCCTGGTGTGCTGCGATTCATGGGGTCGCAAAGAGTCGGACACAACTGAGCAACTGAACTAAACTGAAGTGACTTAGCCTGTTAGCATTGGGTCTTTTGATGTAACATGTTTATTTATAAAAGGTAACTTTATAACATCTTTGAAAATGGACAAACATTATCACCTATCACAAATAGATACAAATAAATTATTTTAAGTTTATTATTTTCTATCCAGCTACCTGCTACAGTGGCTGGGTCTGTTTAAAAAGGGGATATTAGCAAGTGCTAGAGAAACAAGCAGGTGACGGCCAGATAGCTGTACTTCAAGAGGTTCTCTTTGATGTTCTCAGTACCCTCAAGGGGGTTGAACAGGGACTGGCCTTCTCACTGTGAAGTCTGATGCCATTTAACCACCAGGTCCCTGCATGGCCTGAAATCACCATGGGTCACTCTGGTGGCTTAGGTGCCCCACTTTGGGAAATGCTGGCTTAGGGGACAGAAAGCCTACAGTTTGTGCACAGACAAATCCTTGGTGCAGAGAGAGGTGGATGAAGTCACCCTTTCACCTCACAACACTCATCCCTTTATAGTTTTCACCGTGACTCAAGCTATTAACTAATGGTGTCACTTAACCAGTGGGGAAACTGAGGCCCGGAGCAGAGCATGACCCCTGGCTCCCGCAGGACTCACGGCCCCTCTTCTGTCCCCGGTTGCTGACTTTGGTCAAGGAAGGCTTCTTGCCATAGGTGTGACCATGCTGGGCAGGGGTTGTGTGTCCTCATGATGCTCTCCCGCCTCCCTGCCCTGCTTACCCATTGCCTGCCTGGGACACGGGACTGTGTGTGCACAGGGATGTCTGTCTCCCACGCCTGCTTCAAGGAGTCGGGAAATCAGGAGATGACCCTAGGCATGCTTGGGAACTTGTCACACACTCACTGGCACAGGAAGCGACACGAGATTTGTGTGGGGACGGCAACAGTGGGTGCTGTCCTGGGCGAGTGCCTGCTCTTGAAGGGAGGGCTCCCTGTGTGTCCTGCCATGTCGTACTGAAGTTGTTTTACGCTCTTGACTTGGGGATACTCCCCGACTGGTTTGTTCACGGGGTCGAGGAGTTCAGCTTCCTCTCCTGCTCCTAACTCCCCTCTTCTACGTCCCACCCACTCCCTTGTTATGCTGGCGCCAAGCCCACCCATTGAAAACAGGCAGCGTGCCCTGGATCTCCCAGCAGCGTGGCCAAAGTATTGTTTTTCTCTCTCTCTCTCTCTGAGGAGATTGAGGCCCAGAGAAGCAGGGTTCATTCATTCATCCATTCATGTACTCACTCAAAGGTTAACTGAGGAGGGTTCCAGGGACAACAAGCCTGACATTGTCTTGACCATCATGGCATTTCCAGGGTAGTGGGAAAGGTAAGCAGAGTGAGAGTGAACAAATAATTGCACAGATTATGGTGAGTGCTGAGTACTGTGGTGGGGACTGAGAAGGACGGGAAAGGAGGCAGGGCGATGACGAGTTTGTGGAGGAGGAGCTCACTGGATTAGCTTGGCCACCCAGGGCCCTTCCTCCAAAATGATCTCTCTCCAATTTGTATCGACCCCTGTCCCTTCCCTGGCTGTATCTTTTATCCACCTGGACATGTCCATAAGCTCACTTAGCACAATTGCAGTGGTCTGTCTGTGCCATTTGTCACCCGACATTTGTCTGTCTTGGTGGGGTCTAAGCTCTGGAGGGCAGGGACCAAACCTGTCTTCATCCCTGGATCCTGGTACTGAGCCTGTGGTCTGCACACAGCTGATGCTCAGAGGATGGTTGTTAAACGAAAGAAGGAAAAGAGGTCTAGTTAAGCCAAAATCAGATCCTTAATCTGTGGGAGGTGGGGCCCTGCTCCATGAACTTCACATCTCCCACAGCTTAGAACCCAAAACAGATGAGACTCCCCAAGACCTGGCAGAGGGGTCCGAGTCCCCTGGAATTGGGGGCATTGTTGCCATATCTCTGTGTTTGGAAAAATGTTTTCAGTTTTCTTATAAGAGTCTAAGCGCATCAGAAAGGATTTATTTCTCTAGCAGTGGTAATGGGAAATGTTCTACTGTTACCATCACCATAATGGGTAATGGTAACGGGAAATGAAGGTGTCCTGAGGAATTGGGAAACCCCTCATTACTCAGGGCCGCCCATACTGGGAGTGGGTGGCCAGCTGCCTGTCCTAACGGGGGGCTCCCAGGGTCCCCTCATCCCCGCTAGCGCCACTTGCTTGAAATGACCCGTGAGCCCCTGGGATCTGAGGTAGGGAAGCTGGGAGGGGGCAGACACCTGACATTCCACACTCACCCCAGCCAGGGGCCTCAGCTTAATTGTTTCCCATTTTGAGAAAACAGGCTCAGAGAGGTTAAGGACCTGGCCCAGAGTCACATAGTTAGCAAAGTAACAGCCAGTCCCTAATGTCAAGACTTCCCAACCCCCAGAAAAGGAGACTTTCTGTTAGATCACCTGACTATGGGCATTCTAAATGCCCATTTTTCTGTTTGAGTCCAGTAATTCTGCTCTCTCTAGATCTGGCAGGTTTTCCTAATTACCAGGGTGCTGTCCTGCCCCCACTCCCAAGTCCAGTCCATATAGGTCTAGAGGTCTGCATCTTTCAAAGTGTCCTCAGTGATTCTCAAGGTAAGGTGGGAAACCTGAGGAAGGGTCCCTGTTATTACTCAAGTGTAAATCTGAGGCTGAGTACCACAAGTCTTAACTAACTTAGTAATGATCATCACAGAAGCGTCACATGGGGCTTCAGAGTTTGGAAAGCCTTTAGAAGATGCGTGTGGTCTGGGGATGATTGTTTTTCTCTGCAGATATGGAAACAGAGGTTCAGAGGGGCTATGGGAATACAGCTTTTCTACACTTGGATCCTGTACCTTTTCTACTTTTCATAGGAGGTGTTTGCATCCTGGTGAGTGTTAGGTCCTCAGATGCTGCATGATGACACCTGGGTTTTGACCCCCTTTTGTCCCCGGTGCAGAGAACCAGTCCTGACCTGTCTTCTGCTGGCAGGTGTTTCTGGAAGGAAGGAAGAGAGAAGCCACAGGTGCTGGACAGTTGGAAGGGATGACGATAGAAGTAAACATTTACTGAGCACCTCCTGGGCATCCGGCACTGTGTACTGTGAATCTGTCACTGTGTTCAGTTCTCATCACAAACCCAAAAGTGGGGGCTTTTACTTCCCTGTTTTACAGATGAGAAGACTGATGGGCGTTCAGGTTCCAGGCTGATTAGACTGTGAACACTGGAGCCCGGCAGGGCCGGGAGGTGGGTGGAGCCAACCCCTTCCTTTTGGAGCCGAGGGCCCCGCCCCCAAGCCCTGCGAGCCAGGTGGCCAGGCTGGGTCCCCTCTCAGGCCTGCCCACTTTTCCCAACTTGGCTTCTGGTGGCTGAGCTTCGAAACTAGGGCATTCTTAAAGCCAGGTGGTTTGTCAGAGCTGAGTTAACCCTGAGTCAAAGGAGGAATGAGAGGGCTCACTCACCTCCTCCCTGCCCCACCCCACCCGCCGCTTCCTGGGTCAGGCCCCTCACCATGGGGCTGCACAGACGTCAGCTGGCTTGGACCTCCGCCTGCCCACACGCCCTGGAGCGTGAAGAGTCAGCTGCCCAGGACTCAGCTTGTCCTTGAACCACTGCTGGGAGGTGCCAGGCAGACTTGGGACAGCTGGGCTTTGAAGACTGGTACACCTGGGTCGCCATTCCGATGCTTCTGCCCCCCTTGCTGTGTGTCCTTGGGCAGTTCACTTCCCCTCTCTGAGCCTGCTTTCTGGGGGTGTGCGCCCTGACCTCACAGGGTTACCGGTCCCAGTTGAGAGCACCTCCCACAGCTACTGGCTCGTTGTGGGGCCTAACGCACTGACAGGACCCTCTTCTTCCTTTCCCCATTTATGAAACTGCCTGTCACACTTGATCTAAAGCAGAGATTATAAACTGGCAGCCTTGAGGGTCAAATTCTGCCCAATCACAGACGCGATTATTTGGTTCTCCCATCTAAAACAATTTAAGTTAGATGCCAGCATTTCAGATAAGGAGATTTCACATGAACATCTGGATTTCCAGTGCCTCTAGAAGAATGGGGCTCCAGGCTTCACTGGCCAAAAGGAACCTGCCAAAGAATCAGAGTTGGGTGTATTGTCTTCATTTGGGAGGTGTCAGTATTGTCCTTCTTATGCCTCCACTTTGAACCTAGTGCTTAAAGGTTCTCTCGGGGCCACTCTCCAGGGAAGGAGTAGACTCAGAAATGACTTTTAATCTTTGACGACACTGTTGCGGTCTGCGCATGTGCAGACCTGCCGTGGGTGGGCCGGCAGGACGTGGCTCCTGTTGGCCAGCGTCTCTGACGCAGACCACCTCCTCACAAGGTCTTTCTGTAGGCCTCCTGTCCACAGGGGACACGGGGAACCCCGTCAGGGAGCTCTCCCTTTGGAAGGAGCTGGTGGAGACCAGGGTTGGGAGCTTGGTCTCCGAGTCTCCCACCCGGCTGTCAATGGCTTGCTCTGCCTTGGTCACGGCTCGGTCCCCCGGGCCTCGGACAGCGACGGGCACCCTGACAAAGACGCATCGAATTGCGGTCTCTCTGGCAGTGAACCGCAGCCCCGCTCCTTGCAGAACTGGTTTGCCAGCACCTTACCCACGTCATCAGCAGGGTTGGTGAAGGTACCTTTGTCCTGGGGGACAGTGGAACGTCAGTGAGGTAACTCGGTAAACCGCTCAGCGCCGCAGCCACTGTGGTAAGTGCCCAGCACACGTGTCTGCAACGGTAGTTGGCACAGATATTTCTGTGCTTGAACCTTGATATAGGCCACCAGCTGGCACTCTGGCCCTGCAGGTAGCGGTGTTACAACCTTGGGATCTGCCCAAGCATGCTGGTGGTAACAGCCTGGAGACGAGAGGGCACACGGGCTTGACCGGGGTGCAGGTCCCCGGGGAGAGCCAGCTGTTGTCGGCCGGAGTCCCTTCCTGGCCTGGAGACGGGACGCGGACGTGGCGTCCGCCCTCCCACAGGCTGAGCCAGTTCGCCACATGCTCTTGTCGCCTGCAGATACCGCACAGCAGACACGACGAGGAGGAATGCGCCCTGGGCCCGGCCGGCCCGTGACGTGTGAGCGGCCCCGGGCCTGCTCCTGCCCCAGCTGGAAGCAGCGAGGGCAGTCCAGCTGCAGCCCCCACGGCAGCGCGTGCTGCCCTTTCAGGCCCCTTTCTCGCCCCAAGGGCTCCGGAAGTGAAAGGGCTGGTCAGGCGGCCCGGACCGCCTTCCTCAGCGGGACCTTGTGCTCAGGAGCTCTCGGCTGTTTTCAGCTCACATACCCTGATCTCCCCCCGTGGCTCTGTGGGGAAGGAGTCACCCCGTTCACAGACGGGAAGGTTGGGGCCCAGGGAGTCCCAGTCTGCACAGTCAGCTGGGGGCAGTTTGCTTCTGCAAGTGCAGATTCCCACCGGGAGACTGTGGTGTGGGGAAGCAGGGCCCCGGCCTTTCTTTTTTTTAGACACCTCTCTGGGACATGGTAACAGTCAGGAGAGGAGGGGAAGCCCGAGCAAACGCTCAGGGCTTGAGCTCTGGCCCTGCTGTTTGCTCAGTCAGCCGAATCACTGACTTCTGCAGACTTCCTCAGTGCCCGCCACTGTGTGAGGCGAGGGGAGTGAGGGGTGCTTACCGCACGGGGCGGTTGTGAAAACCCCATAAGCGGTCTGCCTAAGCCTGTTTTGCAGTCAGTCATGTAACATTCTTGGGGTTCGGGGACTATTGATTTGTTGCTATTATTCCAAATGCGATTTCTTACAAAAGCGATTTAAGAAAGAAAAAAGATAGCCTGTACGTCACTTACAGCAGTATCTTCTCTTCTCCCGTAAGTAGGAATCTCAGGATGCTGGGGTCAGGGTGGCTCTGCCCCATTCTTTTTATTTATTTATGTATTTAGTGCTGAAAGCCAGGAGTGGCTGCCGCACTTTAGAGATGAAACTGCTGAGGGGCAGGTTGAATTTGGACCACCTGTGGGGGCGGGGTGGGCGTGGCGGGTGGCTGCCTTGGGTGACCGCAGCAGTGGGCTTGGATGGTCGCACCCCCACCCCCGGCCCCGGGTGGTGTTTCTCAGAATCCCAGGAGACACCTCTGGGCAGAGATGGTGATGCTGGTTCCCAGGAGGGCCCTGGGCGTGGGAGAGGAAGCACCACCGCACCTGCTCTGCATCCAGGGAGCACGACCTCCTGGGTTTCCCCTCACGTCTCCACTGGTGGCCTGACTGGGCCATAAGTTCCCCCAAAGCACGTCTGCTGAGATGGTCCCCGTCCGCCAGCACCCGGCCTGCGTATTCGGTCGTTTGTTCGTGTGACGGTTACCTGTTGAGCACCTGCTGTGTGCCGCGTGCTGTGGCTGGCTCTCGGGTGCGGAGCTGAACACCATAGACGTGGTACCCACGCTCATGGAGCGTCCATTCCCACAAGGGAGATGGACAGTTAGACCATCAAGAGTTATCTGAGCAAAAGTGTCCAGGGGTCTTTGGGGACATTCTCATCTAACTTGGTGCGGGGCTCTGGGTGGCCTCTTGCCACCTCGAGGCCTTGTGGAGAGCAGAGCTGGGTGGATGCCCGGGTGAGGGGCCCAGACCCATCCAGAGGCAGGGGCAGGAGTGAACTCTCAGCCCGCGGCGAACCGACCGGAGGCTGCACCGAGGGTGCGATGAGGAGCGTGCCCTTGACCCTCAGTACAGGAGGGCAGCTGGCATCTGTTTGTGCCGTGGGTCAGCCTGCAAGTCTCTGCTGCGGACGCAGGCCTGGGTGCAGCAGGCGGGGGCCACGCCAGCAGCCGCTGGCTCTTGTGGTGTCCAGCCTTCCTGCCAAGAGGCCTCTTTGATTCACATTTTCCACAAGGACTGGATGTTTTGGAAATGTTGACCTGCAGCTAATCAAATGTCACTTATTAAATTGCAAGTCATATCCTTTTCAATTTACAGAAAGGACAATGGATTGATGACTTAGTTCATGGCCTGCAGGCAGGAGGGAACTTGATAGCCCTTGAGACCAAAGAACAAACAGGTGCCTGACACGTGACCCCCAGCCCCTGTCCCCAGGTTCCCCAGGGGGTGGCAGCGTCTTCTCTGCGAGAAACCAGGCTGAGACTGAGGCTGGGGTCGCAGCCAGGCTGGAGGACGTGTGGCAAGGCTGGAATGCCAGGTCTGGGTGGGTGAACTTCAGCCTCACTCGCAAGGAGCAGAGCATCCCCTTAGAAAGGTGAGGTCAGTTCATATAGGCTGGAGAGGAATGAGTGCCACATAGGCAACAGCACGTGACTGGGAGAGAACACGAAAGTCAGGATGTGCACAGGCGGGGAATAGGTGGGTGGAGGCTTCCTGTGGGAGGGACCCTCGAGAGAAGAGTCAGGTCAGGATCAGGGGAGGGGGCTCCGCGGCCTGATGAGACTGGGAGTCAGGGGTAGCAGTATGAGAAAGGGCAAGGGATACAGCGGGGAGGGGAGGTGGGCCTGGTGTGTAGACCACCCAGAGGACCCTGACATGGGGGTTTGTGTCTGCTGCATCAGGCACTGAGGAGCCATGGCAGGTTCTTGGGAAGGGATGGTTCTTAGGAAGGAGAAAGGGATCAAGTGAATGTAAAAGCTACCGGGGCATGGGCAGAGGGGAGCGGAGAGCCACTGGCTTGGGTTAGTATGTTTCCCAAAATGGTGGGGGACTGTTCTTCCTGATGGAAGAATTCTCCTTCTTCACACCCTCAAGGAAACTGAAAACAGATTGTGGAGGCTTACCTGAGACCGAAGCCCTACAAATAAAAGTGCCTCCCATTGCAGACGTGTGGGCCACCGTGGGGACTGGAGCCAAGGGGTGGGGCCCCTGAAAACCCCAGAGCAGGAAGTTCACAGATGGAGATTCGAAAAGCATGTGGAACGCAGCACTGGGGTCCCAGGGCCACTCGTGGGCCTGAGGGACATACTGATGTATGTTGAATTTCACTAGAATAATACACTAAAGAGGATATCTGCAATGCGTTAAGCGTCTTAAATTAGGAATAACAGGAACTTCTTGTAACTTCGGTTTCCTCATCCGTAAGATGGTCCTAAGGATAGGGCCTGCTTCCAAGGGCTATTCTGAGGATTAAATGGACTGATGCAGATGAGACGCTTGGCAATGAACTTGGCTGGGGTAGGTTCTTCAGTTGATGGCCTGGAGAGTCCAGTTCATTCCCTTTTACCATCCTTACCTGCTAAAGGCATACGCATCTCTGCTCCAGCAGTTTCAGGGAGATACTGAGAAATTTGTTTCACTTTCTTGCAGGGATGCTTGGCATAAGAGACTCCCCGCCTTGAGTCTAGAACTGGACTAGGGTCTAGACTGTTCCTTGTGTGCGGCAATGAATAGTCACAGGCCTGACTCCACCCCCTCCCAGCTGTGGGATCCCAGGCAGGTCCTTCATCCCTGTGGGTCTCAGTTTCCTCATCTGTAACAATAGGCTAGTAACCCTCACTGCCGCCCAGCGCCAGGCAGTGTGTGAGGCAGAATGAAATAGTGTATGAATTGTCAGCAAACACTCCATCATGGCCACCTGGTCGCCAACCCCCTCCTCTTGGGGTCCCCTCAACCCCCAGGACCCCAGGAAGCCCTCATGTATGGCTCAGTTCCCACCTCATGTTCCTTTCTTTCTTCTTCCTTTATAGCTCCTAGCATGGGGGTAATAAAATCCGGGGCTCTTCATCTGCTCTTTGCCTTACCTCCCATTTCATTTTTCATACCCTGGGCTGTTTGTTCACTCATTCATTCATTCATCCATTCACTCACTCGTTATGTACACGAGTTGTTGTGCTAGGCCCTGGGGGTGGGGGGCAGTGGTGAACGAGAGTGATATAGCTCCTCCTATCATGGAGTCTCCATTTTCAGCGATTAAGTCAAGCATCCAATTAAATTTGTACTTATCAGCTGCTATGAGGAAGGAAGAACACAGGAGCTCTTCTAGAGGTCACGGGGAACCTCACAGCAGTGATACTTGAGTGGCTTTCTGAGAGATGCTGCGGGATCACTCGGGGGGAGGCCCAAGGTGGAGGGGTCAGCATGGGCGCGGGGCCTGCAGGGAGGGAACACTGTCTGGGAGAAGGTGGCCGCGGGACAGAGCCCGGCAGACCCCGGACTGGAGGCCTCAGCCGGGCCAGGCCGTTAGGGCCTCGCAAGGCACAGTTGGGAAGGTGACCTTTATGCTAAAGAAGTCTTTGCTCCTTGAAGCTTTCTGAGCAGGTCTCCATGAACAGCTCACCTAAGAGCCTCCTTCAGTGTCCAGGTGAGGGTGGTCACGCACTGCTGCACCCAGCAGTGTCTTTCATCACACACTGGAGGAGCCACTCACGACGTGCACTTGGCGAGACCAGAGTCCTTGTGTTGATACAGAAGAAAGTCACAGAGGGCAGGACCGTGTGTCCCGGAAGCTTGGGGTGGGGCCCAGGAGCCTTTGCCGAATCACCGCCTGTCACAGTCATGATGCTGGTGGTCAGGGCGGCTCAGAGGAACCCAGGGAAAACCTACTGTGTGCCCAGCAGGTCCAAGTTCATGCTCCCAGCTGATCTTCTGAGTGCCCTGTGGACCAGAGTGGGAGTGCCCTGTTGTCCAAAGAAAGTAAAGAGGGTTGGGCGCTGGCGAGGGATCTGCCCAGGATCCCGAGGCTCCTACGTGCCAGGTTTGGGGCAAGGTCTGTATTTCCTGCCTGTAGGTAACACCTGGGAGAGCACGTCCCTGTTTCTGAAGCACTTTGAACGGCAGCACCCGGTCAGGAGGTCCTGGCTCCAGGAGAACCTCCCTGAGGTTGTGACTTCTGAAGCTCACATTGCCTGCTCCTGCCGCCTAGCCCAGGCCCCGTTCATTGCTTCCCAAGCTCCCCAGGCTTGGGGACAGTGGGTGACCTTATTAGGGACGGCTCTGCTCCCATGCATATCCCCCCCCCCGTGTCTCCCCCCGCACCTCCAGTTTATCTCTCAGGCCTTGAGTTGAGGCAGGGCCGTTCCCTGTAAATACCAGTGCCCTTACATGCGCATTTTTCCTCTATGATTTTTCCTGTTTTGATGAAACACTGCTCTTGGCTGTGCAGGTTCCCAAGAGGGAACTGGGGCCCTGACCTGGCCAGCCAGTCATTCAGGAACTTTGCTCCCAGGCCCAGCCCCACACCCAGCCCGCATTCCGCCGGGCCAGAACCTTAACCTCCCTGCCCTGTGTGAATGGGCCGCCCCTCCCCCACTCCCAGCCCCCTTGGTTCCCATGGCCACCTCCTTATCGCCTTTCCCAGCTGACTGAAAAGGCTGCATTCCAGCCCCCAATTAGCCTCGCCCTCTCTGCCTTTCTTCCTGAGGGGTGTGCGACTTTACTAGGGCTCACGGTCTGAGCCCCCTGCATCCATCAGGGCCTGACTCACATACAGGCTGCCTATAGGGAAAGAGTCGGGTGGTACCTTAGCCCGTTCATTGACTCATGTGTTCAGCAAACGCACGAATTACCTACTGTGTGCCAGGCATTGTTCTAGGCCCTGGGCACGGAAAGCGTGAAAATAAACAAGTGTCGCAGAGGTGACAGCGACAGCCGCCCGCCCAGTGAGGCCCGGCGGCTCTCCTTGGCTCCACTTTGCAGGTGGGGACGGAGGTGTGGAGCACTTTGGCAGGTTTCCAGGGGCTCCTGGCTGCCTCTCTGCCACCTCTGGGGGGAGTCATGTTAATAAGCCCCTTGGGTGGGGCCCCTGGAGCCAGATACAGCCCTGAAACCTCCTCTGACCGAGCGCGGGCGAGACTCCAGCCCTCACCCCTGCCTTGGCCAGGTGTCCTTGGGCAGGACGGCCTGCCCAGCTGGACACAGTGGCCTCGCCAAGACCATCGCACGGCCAGTAGGTGGTGGTTCTTGGATGTGGGAGCCTGATTCCTCTTACCCCAAGGCCAGTCCTTGGGGTTCTTTACTGTTTGTTGGCTAGGTTACGTCTGCCTCTGTCCCCACGGTGTTCCTTGCTTTTCAGCAGTGTTGTGCCTTGGGCCTTGTCTTCATCCCCCAGCTCTGCCAGAGGTGCTGTTCACGGTGTTTGTCCTGAGTAATTACAAGTTGTTAATCTTACCTTTGACGCACATTTACCCACCCCATTCTCCTACATGTTTGTGCATTACTTATTCATTCTTTCAACAAACAGCGTTTATTCAGGACCCGGCCCCTGCGTGCCAGGGAAGGGAGAGACAGGTGAAGCAGACTCGTCCCTGTCCTCGGGGGGACGAGGACAGGGTCCGCCTGCTGTGTGCGGCAGTGGGGCTGGTACTCCGAGGGGGGAGGCATGCCGACCTGCCTGGCCCTTCATGCTGGTGACGGGCAGAGCTAACCCCGAGGAGCGGTCTCAGGGCACCTGCCTGGCCTTCTTGCATCTCTTAACTGACTTCATCACGACCATTGCTGTGAGGTGGTGCAGGGTCTGTTGCTATGAACGCTGTACGTTTCAGGAGCTAGGCCTTCCCTGGTGGTCTGGTGGAAGAGTCCGTGCCCTCAGTGCAGGGGGTATGTGTTCTGTCCTTGGTCAGGACACTAAGATCCTGCATGCTGCGTAGCAAGGTCATGAAACCATAATCATAAAAAATAAAGTGAAACCCACCTGATTCTTAAAATACATCGGGAGCTAGCTCACTTACCCAGGGACACCTGGCTAGTGGCGGAGGCGGGGTTGAACCCAGGCATCCTGGCTCGTCAGTCTGGGCCCTAACTGCACGAAGCTGCATGACTGTGAACTTGTCACAAAAAGAAATGGGAACAAGAGTTTGCGAATTGCAGAACTGCAAAAGAAGCAGGCTGCCCCGAGGCTCGTGTGGCAGAATTGAGACCAGCTTGGGTGGGAGCTGGTGCCTCGTGTGGGGCCTGAGCTCAGGTCGGGGGGCGGGCCCAGGCGCAGGCCCTTCCAGACCGAGAGACCCAGAGTGATTTTGGGTGAGCATGGAGCCAGGGTGTGGGCCGCACCCGTGTGTCTCACTGAGCGCAAAAACATATTCCGGAGCCAGACCCTGAGTTCCAGTGTTTGGAACCCTGCCTGAGGGCCTGGGCCGGTGCTGTGTGGAGGAGGAAGGGCCTGGCCGGGGCAGACGGAGGCCAGACCAGCCTCGGCTGGAACCTGGCGCCATCGCTGACCGCCAGGGTCACTCCGGGTGAGAGGGGGTCCGCCCTCCCGGGCACTCAGTGCCCTGCTGAACGGCCCCTGCAGAGGACAGTGGAGGCCTTCCCTCGGCCTGCAGGGGCCTGCGAGACCCGCCCTCCCCCGGCATCGCTGTGCTCATCCGGGACCATCTGCTCCCCAGGCCCCAGCCGTGCGGGCACTGATGCTGGGTGACCAGCTCAGCCACGCTCCCTGCTCGCCGCTCTCCCTGCTGCTTGGAGGCCCTTCCCGGTCTCGGTCTCGGCGTGGCTGACCCGCCTTCTCTGCCCAGGTCTCTGCTCAGAGGCCCTGCCCTGACCCCTCTGCCTTGCAGCGTCCCCGTGATACTCTGCCATCACCCCGTGTGCTCCTTTGTACACCTGGCACACTTCAGGACAGCCACGTCCCTGTTCTGTCCATCCCCTCCGCGAGAACGCCGGCTCCTCAGCTCATGTGCCTTGCCTGTCTTCTTCACTCCCGTTTCTCCAGCACCATCAGTGGTCCCTGGCACTTGTGGACACTAAATGTTTGTTAGCTAGATGAATGAGCCTCAGTTTCCTCACCTGTAAAATGGGAAGGAGTGTGCAGATCTGATAAAGGTGGTGTAAAGATTAGAGCATGTTTAGGTTAAGGTGCCTCATGCAGACCCCGCACTCATAGTAGGCACTCAGGATTGGTAAATGAAGCATGTGCTATGACCCAGGTATGAATGAATGTCCATCCTAGTTTAGACTCCAGGGATGCTGCATAGCTAGGTTTTTTTTTAACACTACCAGGCCAACTTGGTGGTCACCAGCTCTGAAAATCAAGGTGATGGGTGAGGCAGAAGGAGGTGAAGGAAGGAAAGAAAAAAAGAGAAAAAATGGAAAGGAAGAATGCCTGGGTTGTGGACTGTTTTCCAGTGGAAATGTAGAAAGAGATGATTTCTCTCAAGGCCAGCTTTGCCTCCTGGAAAGTTTGTAAATTCCTGCCAAGATACACACACACACACACACACACACTCACACACATATATTTTAAGACCAAAAGAAAAGAGGGAGGGCACAGGTAGTTTCAGTTAATGTGGAAATTACAGAATTTAAAAGTCACCATTAAAACCCCACAGTGATAATTGTTTCAGTTAAAATCTGCTAATGGATGCTAAAATTAGTGGGTGAAAGTTTAAGTAGAGACAAAATATTTTACTAGTCTCAGAGTATCTCCCCCCAAATATTTAGTAATTATGAAGTGGGAAGTAGTAACGGCCAAGAGAATCCTGCAGACCTCATCTTAGCCGAGTGATCGAGGCTAACAGCACAGGTGATAGACATACGGCCTCACGTCCCCAGTGTAGGGCTCTCAGGAGGGGATAGCACCGTGGGATTCGTCCCAGAGATGCGCAGCCTGGCTTGCATCACTGGAAGATGTCAGACAGTCCTGGTTTGAGAGGTATTCTATAGAGTAAGTGGCAAACCCTCTTTAAAAGTGTCACAGTCATGATGAACAAGGAGAGATTGGGGACTAAGAAGGATCCTGGATTGGATCCTAGACCAGATGAAAAAGGACATTAGTGGAAAAACTGGTAAAATCCCAAATAAGTTTGTCTTTTCCTTAATGGTATTGTACCAAGGTTCATCTCCTAGTTTCAAGAATTCTTCTGTGGTTCTCTCTGGTTCAGTAAGATGTAACATGAGGGGACACTGCTGAAGACTGTGTGGGAACTTTCCCTACTGTCTGTGGACTTCTGTTAAGGCTCAGATGATCGCAAAAAGTTGAGAAGGATGACCTAGAGGGGGAGGGTAAAGAAGTGTGGCAGGAAAAGTCTAACGGAGACTTTGTCACGTGCTCAGCCGTGCTTGTCTCTTTGCAGCCCTAGGGACTGGAGCACATCAGGCTCCTCTGTCCATGGGCTTTTTCAGGCTAGAATGCTGGAGTGGGTTGCCATTTCCTACTCCAGGGAATCTTCCCGACCCAGAAATCAAACTTGCGTCTTTTGCATCTCCTGCGCTGGCAGGCAGGTGCTTTACCTCTGTGCCACCCAGGAAACCCAGAGACTTTGTTATGGCTGCGCAAAATGAGTGTGTATTTGCAGAAATGCCTGGTGATGGTGACCTGAGTTCTAAGGCGCAGAGGTAGAAACCATTCTATTGAAAAAATCCTGGGTCCATCAAGAGTTCTCCACAGCTGGTTGGCTGGCTGGCCTTGACTTTGCTCTTCCTTAAGGGTCTCGATTCTTCTCTCCTGAGCTCTGTCATCCCTTACTCAGCAGAGGGAATGTCCTTTAGTGACGCCCATTGATGTCAGACTGTAGAAAGCCATGGTAGGACTCCACAGATTTGGGAAGTTTTTAGCAGTTTTGTCAAATTTATACCGTTCCCGGGCCATTTTGACACCTTTTGCCATATCTACTTCTACCCATACTATTATGAACTTTCTATTTTATTTATATGGACTTACTTTAAAGATTTAAACAGATGAGTTAAAAACAAAAGTTAAGACCAACATCATCTGCTGTGATTGCAAAATATCCATAAAATTCAAAGCTGTGAATTTCAAAGAAAATTTGAACTCAGGGCTGTTGCTGGCCAAAAGTTCTGAGCCTGAAGCCTGTTCTTGGATTTATTATAAAAGTGAGATTATGAGGTGTTAAAAATATCCACAGAACCAAAACGAGACTCTCTTCTGGTCTCGTTCAGGAGATTGATGGAGAAGCGGAGTGGGGGGAGCTCCCTCACTGGGTGATTTGCCCCCTGTGTGGGTTCCACCTAAAACCATCTCACTCTGGACTACAGACGCTCCCCTGGGGCCACCTCGCTCTTCCTGAAGGGCAGGCACCCCAGGGCCGAGCTGGCCACACCGTTAGGGTGTGCAGCCATGAGACCTCTTTCTTCCGGCCCCAGGGATTCGGGTCTGAGCATGAGTGCCCACGTCTGAAGCCACCTCCTCTGACCAGTTGTCCCTCATCTACCCTCAGCTTTGGAGCATGCTGGCTTTAAAAAAAAAAAAAAAAAAGCCAACATCCGACTTTCTTGGAGATACTAGAATTATTCTCGTATTACATTATTGTTCCTTTTTAATTCCAAGAACCGAGCTCTGTTGCATTGAGGTAGTACCTGCTATGTCACAGAGCTGTGTGGAGTTCAGTGGAACAGGGCTCTTAGTCACTTTGACATCTACCTTATGTAAGAAATACAGTTTATAAGGACCTCCCTGGCAGTCCAGTGGTTAAGACTCTGACGAGGGGACGAGGGTTCAATCCCTGGTTGGAGAACTGAGATCCCACATGCTGCGAGGCATGGCCAAGAAAAAGGCATTTTATATCGCAGCCCAGTGGACAACATGTGAAAACAGCGCGGCAATGATTCCTCTATACCAGCAGTGCAAAAAGATATCTTTTACTTTATTTTGTATGTGTGCTCAGTCACTTCAGTTGTGTCCAACTCTGCAATCCTATGGACTATAGCCCTCCAGGCTCAAAGCTCCAGCCCTCCAATTTTTAAATATTGTAGCATTTAAAAAAATTGTATTTGTTTATTTGGCTGCACCAGATCCTTATTTTTTTTTTTTTTTTTTTTTACCAGATCCTTATTAATTTTGGCATGTGGGGTCTAGTTCCCTGACCATGAATCGAACCCGGGCCCCCTGCATTGGGAGCGTGGAGTCTTAGCCACTGAACCACCAGGGAAGTCCCATGTAATATTTTTTAAAATGTTGGTCACAACCCACTAAGTTGATTTCTCAACTCCTTGTAAGAGTTGCTCAGTCGTGTCTGACTTTGCAACCCCATGGATTGCAGGCCAGAATACTGGAGTGGGTAGCTGTTCCCTTCTCCAGGGGATCTTCCCAGCCCAGGGATGGAACCCAGGTCTCCCGCACTGCAGGCAGATTCTTTACCAACTGAGCCACGGGGAAGCTCGCAAAAGTGAAAGTGAAAGTTGCTCAGTTGTATCCGACTCTGCGACCCCATGGACTGCAGGCCAGGATACTGGAGTGGGCAGCCTTCTCTTTCTCCCTGGGATCTTCCCAGCCCAGGGATCGAGCCCAGGTCTCCTGCATTGCTGGTGGGTTCGTTGTCACCTGAGCCAGCAGGGAAGCCTAGTCAGTCAGTTCCCTAGTCAGTCACAGCTTGCGGTTGGTAAAACATTGCTCTGGAGGGTGAAAGCGTGACCCATAGTAACAGGTCCCGTTTTTTTTTAGTACCTGGTATGTGCCCAGCACAGCGCTGAACACTGTCTCGTTTGATCCTGACCACGTTTGCCCATCAGATCACTGAGTCTCAGAGAGGGGCATCACTTAGCCCAGCAAGTAAGGGCAGAATCAGGATTCCCACCTGGTTGCCCATGTCCTTTGTACCTTGTTCACGATGGTCCCCAGAGGAGGTATGGCTGGATGTGTAAATGACGGAATCAGACATCAGGTTGGTATGGAAAGAAACTCAGAAAGAATCTCTTTATTTTTTTACACTAAGCCCGTGCAGGGGTTCAGTGGCCAATGGTTTGATCTTCTGTCTTCTTAACTTCTAACTTCTTAACTTTTTAATTACTTTTTAAATTGAAGTATAGCTCACGATAAAGTGTACAGTTCAATGGCTTTTTTTTATGTACATATGCCCACCCCCAGACCCAGACACAGAACATTCCCTGCTCCCAGGAGGGCTCTGTCATGTCCCATCCCAGTCAAGACCCCAACCAAAAGGGAGCCCTTCCCCTGGCTTCCCTCACCATGGGCTAGTTTTGTCCATCCTTCAAGGTCACAGAAATAGAATCCTACGCGGTGTGTGTCAGCCGTCTTCCTTTCAGTCTGTGGGATGCGTGTTGTGTGCGTCAGTCATTCACTTTTGTGTTGTAGCACCTGATTTCTTTTTTGGTACCTTTAAACTTTTTTAGAATCTTTCATATACTATATTAGGCATCAAATAGCATAGAGACTACCCATCTCCCATTTTAAGAAACACACCTTAAGCCCCCTGCCTTCACATTTCCATCTTTGACGCATCTCCCCCACCCCACCGCCATCCCGGGATAACTACTCTCCCAAGTGTGGCATTGATCCTTCCTGCACAGCTGGGTAAATCTTTACTGTTTGTGTACGAAAATTCTTAATGGGTCTTTCATTTGTGTGTGTGCGCGCATGTGCGCACATGCTTTTTTTCTTTTTTGCATTGCTGAGCCCAGATAAAAAATATTTTTAAAATGTTCCAAGTCTTTCTGGAATTCAGAACCTCAGCTCTGTGCTATTGAGGTCAAGAGAGCCTGGGCAGAGTCCAGAAGGAAAGGCCAGGCGGGGAGAGGTAAGCCGAGAACAGAGCCGGGCCGGGAGCCTGGGGCAGGAGAAGTGGGGAGGGCACTCCTCACCGTGTGAGGCAGCTGTGACCTGGGGGTCTCCAGAGACCCTGCCTTCTGTCTTATTCTGGACCCATAGGGACCTCACTGTGCCCCTTTCTTTTTCAAAAAAATGTTTGGCCAGACCCCACGGCACGTGGGACCTAGTTCCCCCACCAGGATTGAATCCACGTCCCCTTCGTTGGAAGGTGGAGTTTTAACCACTGGACCGCAGGGAAGTCCCACTGTGCTGTTCTCTCTGACCTGATTTCCTGGGCCCAGCGGTCCCAACTCTGCTGAGACAGCCCTCCCAGGGATTTGGTGAGGAGAGAATGAGATTCCCCTTTGGAAAGAAGAAAATGCTTGTGGTCTTCTCTACCTGGCGCCCTGACGCCTGGTAGAAATAGGTGAAATGGTGAGCACTCACTCACGGAGCTGGGCACTGTGCTAAATTAGCACTTTTCACGTGTTAACACATGGAGCACCTCAGAGCCCCCCAAGGAGGCGGGCACTGTTGGACAAACTGGGAAACAGGCACAAGGAGGTGGGGCAAACTCCCAAGGCCACTGCAGGCAAGTGATGAATGTGGACTCACAGAGAGAGGCAGTCCCTCTGGGACTGCACATCCTGCAGCCTCAGCTCTTGTGCAGTGGGGAGGCCTTCTTTTCCTGGTGCTCATCTCCTCTGTAACTCCACATTTGTTACAGCCCTCAGCTTGACTCTGGCTTCAGGCAGGCAGGGGCTGCCTTTGTTTGGTTCGCACTGGGTCTTGAGGTCCTAGCTCAGCCTCCAGCACAGAGTAGATGCTGCTGACAGCTGCAGGATGGATGTTGAGTGAATGAATGAATGGGCAGCCATGCAGGAGCAGAGCTGGGGAACCGTGAGGTGGATTCTGCACACACCAGGCTTGCCTCCGGGCTTTGGGGAATCTGAGAGCCAGGGGTCTGAGTGCAGCTCCATGGCTCCCAAGCAGCACCACCTTGACCTTCCTCCTTTGGAGCGTGGGGCTGGTGACAGTCCCTCCCCCCCAGGGTCACCACCACCGCACGGTCAGGTGTGCGGCATCACAGCCCATTCTGGGTGCTGGTGGGGGAGCTGGGTCTCCCAGGCAGGTGGGTCCTGGGTAGACAAAAGATCAGGGTGATTTCGTGGGAGAGGAGTCCTGGCTCAGGCCCTGCAGTTGCATGGAACTTGCATGCACATGTGAGCTGTTTGATGGATGCTGTCCTGTAACTGTCCCCTGTGTCCCCAGTTCTGCCTCTCAGAAACTGCAGGGACGCTGACTGGCTCTGGCCACTGCCTCTGAATTTCAGCCCTCTGCTATCATTTGATACCAAGAAGACAGCCAGCCAGCTAGGCTGCATAGGAGTTACCACCCCCGATCCTGGCTGACGTCTGCTGGGTCCCGGCTGGGCAGGACAGCAGTCGCCTCTCCCCACAGGCACCCTGCTTTGAGGTCGCTCCTTCTGTCCTAGTACTAACCAGCAGGCTTGCATCTCCATCCTTTAACGCACAAGCTATTTGCCTTGTCTGTGCCAGGAGCTCAGCCAGGCTGTTAACAGGAAATGCCCGGGATCTCTCCCTCATAGCATTGAACTAACCTTTTGTGATTGCCTGTTGGGTGCTAAGGGCTCTTTCTGCTTTCCAGTTAGTGATCCCATTTGTTTCTCAAAATCACAGTAGAGTCGGGGTGTAATCCACAGGGGTTCAGAGAGGTCCGGCTAGTTGATTAAACAGTCAGCATTAGAACGCCAGGTAGTGTGAGACCGAAGCCAGGGCTGTCTCCACTCCCCTTTGAGCAGCCCGCGCCCCCCGCCCCACCATGCTGCTCTGCAGAGAGAAGGCAGGAATAGGCCCACGAGTGGCAGCGACAGCCTCAGCATCGTGGTGGTGATCGTCAGTGAGGAAATTAGAGCTGACGTCAGTCAGTCGTGCGCTTGCTCCCTGCTGTGAGCTGTCTTCAGTGCCCTACGTGTGCTTCCGCATACAATCCTTGCTCCCAGGTCGTCAGTAACTTTATTCCCAGTTTGCCGATGAAAAACACTGAAAGTTCAGGGGAAATTTTGTCCAAAGGCACACAACTGATGAATGAGGCAGTAGAGCCCCTGGCTTTGCAGGGGTTGAAAAACCAGGAACGCTGTGGTTCACCCAGACACTGGTTTATTATTCAGCACTAGAAAGAAGTGATCTACCAAGCCATGAAAGGACATAGGTGGGGGAAACTTAAATGCATATGGCTGAGTGAAAGAAGCCAATCTGAAAAGGTTATATACCTATGTAATCCAACCGTATGACATTCTGGAAAAGGCAAAAGTGTAGAAGAAAAAGGCAGCAGTGGTTGCCTGGGGTGGTGGGGAGAGGGAGGGATTCTGTTATTCAGGCAGAGTAAGAGGATTTTTGTAGTAGTAAAACTTCCCTGAATGATACTCTGATGGCGCATGTATGTCATTTTCCATTTGTCAAAATCCATAGAGTGCACAATGCCAAGAGTGAACCCTAATGCACACCATGGACTCTGGGTGGTAATGATGTGTCAGTGCAGGTACATCCATTGCAACAAATGCCCCACTTCGGTGGGAGATGTTGATAATGGGAGAGGCTGTATAGGTGTGGAAGCAGGGGATGTATGGAAAAATCTCTGTGCCTTCTGCTCCATTTTGCTGTGAACCTAAAACTGCTCTAAACAGTGGTCTAGTTTTTAAAAAGTAAACAGGTACGCAATGCACTTGATGTTTGAGCCACTACCAGCCTGATCTCCGGGCCATGTTCTTCCACCTGCCCTCAGCAGTGATGTGAGTGGGGGTGGGTCGTAGCTCTCCAGAGTGTGGGGGCATCCCTGGGTTACCTGTGAGATGGCAGGCATGCCAAGGGACTCCGCCAGGGGATGGACTGATCCTCCCGCTTGGGGAGGAGGAAGGAGGAGGTGAGGGAGGTGATAACCACATTCTTTGGTCTTCGCTTCCTGGGACAGTGTGTGCTCAGGGAGGCTGGCCTTGCCCCTGCCAGGGCATTGCAAAACTCAAGTTCAGTTGAATCAATGTCCTTTGGAAAAGTACATTCTGCTCAGGAGCCAAGTAAAACTGAAGGTTTTGTAGCCAGCACACTGGAGTCGAGCGCTGTGACTCACGCTGAGTGGGAGGGAGGGGGGCCGGGCTCAAGGCAGGCCTCGGCTCCCAGGTGGGCCTGGGCTCGGGCTCGGTCTGGTGCCAGGCCTCTGCCAACTCCAGGCCCTGCTGGGACAGTGTGCATGCTCTGGGGAGCGTCTTCATGTGACTTCGTCAGGGCTCAGACCCCCTCGCTGGTTAGGAAAGGTTCTGTCCCGACAGAGCTATGGATAAAATGAATCACTGTTAAAATCAGATTTTCTTATTAGCTTGCATTATTGACTCAGAGATGACTCCTCTCTAAGGAGTCTAGATGTGGGGGCACCTTGGTGTCATGGGAAGAGCACCAGATAGGATTCACAGATGGTTCTCACTTCGGACATTAGGCAATTCAGTGTTGCTTCCCGAACCTCGGTTTTTCTAACTTTAAAATGGGTCTGAACTAAATCAGCTTTGTTGAATATCCAGGAAGCTTGTCACTAGTGCCCCCAGTTCCTTGGCCTTGGCAGACGTTGCTAATCCATCCCAGCACACACACACCAAGTCCAGTCCCAGCTTTAGCATCTGGGCAGCCACTAGAATCGATCCCTGAGAAGCCCTGGTTTGACCACACAGGGACTCATGATCTCAGTGTTCCTTCTGGCTCTACAGCGTTCAACTCCTGTTGCCCTCTCATATCTTTTCAGTCCTACTGTCTATTCTGTAACAGAAATACTTCAAGATTGAAGGCCAAGTTCACAAACAGTCCCTGGGCTGAATCTGAGCCATAGGAGTGTTTTCTTTGATGTGTATATTATTTTATTTAAAAAACAAAGCAAATTAAAAAAACCCCTGAAAATCCCAATTGCCATAATTTTTGTTGTATTTATTTTTATTTGGGAGTTAGCTGGGTCTTCAGTGCTGCACAGGCTTCTTTCTGGTTGCAGAGAGCAAGGTCTGCTCTCTGGTTGCGGTGCAGAGGCTTCCCGTTGCAGTGGATTCTCGTGGCCATGGGCTTTAGAGCGCGTGAGCTTCAGTGTTGGGCACATGGGCTTAGTTGCGCCGCAGCATATGGAGTCTTCCTGGACCAGGAAGAGAACTTGTGTCTCCTGCATTGGCAGGTGGATTCTTTACCACTGATCCCCACCATCATGTTCAAATTGGTCATTTCACGTAAGACCCCAGATTTCTTTCTGGTTTCCTCTGATCTGGCTGCCCTTCTTCTGGCCACAGTCCGAATTAGGAGGCCTTCTCCCCTCTTTAGGTGGGCTGTGGACCCTCTGATTGCCACAGGCCATCGGCCCACTTCTCTCATCCCAGTACCTGCCCAGCCTCGGTGGGTGTTTTCCACCGGGGAGCACGTGCTTCCTCTGAGACACGTAATGCCTCATTGCCTCTCCTTGGGCGCTGTGAGCAACTCGGGGATCAGTGTCTGGGCCCGCTGATGCCTTTGGGATGCTTGCTGTTTGCTGGAATCATTTTCACAGGGAAAAGTGTTCTTTCTCCGTGAATAATTACCCCCTGCTGAAGTGGTTTTAAGTTTTTATTTTCCCATGTGGGCTCTGCTGAAAGCGAGGGCTCAGCTAAGCCAGTGCTGGTGAGGGAAGCGCAGGTGGAAGCCGGTGGGGGAAACGCGGAGTGGGGAGGAGGCCCCTGCCCTCCCGCCGCCAGTGACGCACCCCCCTGCCTCTCATGGGTCTCCTCCGTGATGTCTCATTGCTGGGGGCTGGTTAGGGAGCCAAGAGGTTCTCTGAGGAGAGCCACCTGCATGTCTCAGGTGAGCTCTTGGCCCAGAAAGACCACCAGTCTTACGTGACTCAGTGGATCTCTTATTGCTTAAAAATTATGCTCCCCACTTAAGTGCCGGTACTGAGGCCCCCACAGTGTATGAGACCAGCTCCTGCCCTGGAAGAGTTCGTATCTGTGAGAAGAAGAAGACAGCAATGTATTTTTTTAATGCATATAATACTACACTATAAAGGACAGATAGAAGAAAAACGAGTGATAAAGTAACACAGGTTTGGTTTCTTATTGTTTTTATATTCCCTGGCTTGTTGTATTTTTAGATTCTGCACATTAAATGACAACATGCACTATTTCTTTCTCTAGCTGACTTATTTCAGTTAGTGTAGTACCCTCAAGTCCGTCCGTGTTGTTGCAAATGGCAAAATTTCAGACTTTGTCATGGCTGAGTAGTAGTCCATTGTATGTATATATACTGTAAAGAATCCACCTGTGATGCAGGAGACCTGGGTTTGACCCCTGGGTTGGGAAGATCCCCTGGGGAAGGGAACTGCTACCCACTCCAGTATTCTGGCCTGGAGAATTCCATGGACAAAGGAGCCTGGTAGGCTACCATCCATGGGGTCACAAAGAGTCGGACACAACTGAGCTACTTTCACTTTACTTTACTTCACTTCGTGTGTGTGTCTGTGTGTCTGTGTGTGTATGCATTTATCCAAGGATAAATGATATAAAGGATATATATTTCCTTTATCCATTCACCTGTGGATGGAAGACACCAGCAATAGTAATGAGACAGAGTAAGCTGTGTTGTTCATTCATGATTGTACACATATAATGTGCAACACGTGTGTCATAGTATATTGTGTGCCAAATGATGAGAGAGAGCAGCTCAGGGTGTTGGCAGCTGGACTGAGGCACCTCAGCCAGCCTGATGCTATTGGAGACGGCTTCTCAGAGGAGAGGGTGTGTGAGCTCAGCTTTAAAGAACCACCTGGGGCCTGTGACTTCATCTTCCAGTCCAGCTGTATCTGCCTCCTTGCCATTCGGGAAATCTGCCAGATATGTTCCCTGCCTCAGGGCCTTTGCATTTACCATCCCTTCAGCTCTCACCCCTGGACATCCAGATGGCTGCTGTCCCACTTGAATGAGATATCGGTGTGCATGTCACCTTGTCAGATTAACCGTCTCTTACACCCACCTAATGCAGCATCCACACGACATGCTATCTCCTTAGCATGGCTTGTTTTTCTGCGTGGCACTGACATATGTGAGCTCATTATTGTCTGTCTCCCCTGGGATGTGAGCTAAGTGAAGGCAGCGAGTTCTGCGTCTTGACCGCTGTTGTATCCTGACACCTAGAACACTGCTCTGTCCATGGTGGGCATCGGTGATGGCAGAGAGCAGGTCTGAGCTGGCAGAGGGGAGAGGCTGCAGGTGAGAGCACAGTCTGCAGAAGGCACAGAGCTGCCACAGAAGGCGCCTTTCCCGGAGCCAAGTGTTGGGGTCGTGGGGCGAGGGCTGGCGAGCCCACAACAGGTCTTTTGAAGACCCTGACTGCCATTATTTTCCTGTTTGTAACCTGTTCATTATGGAATAACTGAATAGTACCAGGATGTGCCCGAGGGACCCTAGCCAAGCTCTCCCCAGGTCAACAGGGGAACACTTTCATCCCTTTCCTTGCGTCTTTTTGCCTGGGACTGTCTGAACATCCCACCTTTTCACTTGTGAGCCAGACCTCTTTATCTAAAGCACACAGCCACTCCCGAGCTTGGCGCTGTAACTTTGTGTTTGGACAGACGGAGACACAGACCCTGGCCCTGCCACTTGCTGAGTGCCTGACCTTGGGCATCCAGAGCCGTGATCCTTGCGCAGAGCTGTCACTCTGCCTGGGACTTCTCTTCACCCGCTGCCCTGGCCTCGTTTCCACTTGTCGTCTTGCACTCAGGGACCCAGCCCAAAACTCAGCCTCTTGACACAGTCTTTTCTGAGCCTCAGTTCCTTTTTCTGTGAAAGTGGGGGTGAACCTCATTTTGAGACGTTGAATGGTTTTGGGCTGCGATGGGAAGATGTGAGCTAAGAGACTGGCTCATGGGAGGTGCTCAGTAAATGCCGTCTTTCCCCTCCCATGACACCAGCTTTTTCTCTGTGATACTTCCTTGCCTGTGAATCTCTTCAAACCTTAATCCTGTCCTAGGCTTCTACCCCAGGACTAGCCAGAACTCAGCCTTCACTTCTCCAGTGGCTGAACTGTTGTCCAAAAGGGGGTCTCGTGGCTGAGTGACGCTGAATCCCCCGAGCAGGTGGAGGTCAAAGGGCACTTGGGGTCCCTTGAAGGGGGCCCCTTCCACAGGTATCTTGGCACAGTTGTGTTTCCCCCCAGTTCGCTCCTTCTAAACTTAAAAACCCCAACGCCAGTGGTTTCTTCCTTTTAAATCTCTGTGGAAGGCCGTGCCCTGGCGGGGAGCCATGGCCATGAGAATCTAATCCCCGAATAGCTCCTGCCGCTCAGCATTTAAAGGCCGTCTGTATTTTTATCCGATGATGGGTCACTTCTAAAAAACTCTGCTCAGGTCCTGCCCCTCTAAGAATACATTTCCATTTATAGCGTCTGCGCTCGGGATGTTGTCGTGTCCCGGTGTGGAGCCGCCGGCTGCGTCCTGTTTCCAGTGATTTGGAAACACGTTGGGGGCCTTAGCTGTTTCCCCCAACCCTGGCCCTCGCTCCGTGGCCTGGATGCATGGGAAGCTGACTCCCAGCCAAGCCTGGCTGCCTGATGGCCTCGGGCTCCGACACCGGGCCTTTCCTGTTTCTGGGAGAGCGTGGGCTCCTCGGGCTGTTGCTGGGCGGGGGAGGTCGGGGGGTGAGGGGACCCCTGTCTGGCTGTGCTCCGCTGGGGCCTCAGCGGCACCTCCCTGCAGTCTGCAGCTCTCTGGGACCCTTCCTTCTTCCCTTGCTCACCACTTGCCCCCAGCCTGCTGTCGGCGCCAGGCTGTGCACGGGCCAGGGAGGGCAGACGGACAGCCAAGGCCCCCAGAGGCTAGTACGAGCTCTGGGGAGGCTGCAGAGGGTCAGCGTGCAGCCTCCGGGTGAGGCTGACCCAGCCTCCGATCCTGACCATGCCTCCTGCTGGCTGTGGGGGCTTCGGCCGGTGGCTCAGCCTCTCTGAGTGTCAGTTTCTACATTGGCTGATGGTCCCTTGTGGGTGAGCGGGGAGGGATTCAGTGGGATAAGGTAGGTCAAGGGTCTCAAGTAGTGCTTGGCCCATAGGGTAGGACCAGGAAATGCCAGCCCCTCTGCCTGCCCCTCTGTTGACTGTGGTGATTCAGGTGGGTACAAGCAGAAAGTCTTAGGAAATACATTGAAGTTGGAAATAGACATACGACTTACACATTAGCAGTCCTTGCACACCAAGTGTCTCCTGAGCTGCAGTCTTTTTGGCCATGAGAGTTCTTGCCCTCCCCGCTCCTGTGCTGGTTTAGTCCATTCTGCAGCAGAGCCCTGGAATCTGCACATTTAACCAGCCTCCTCGCGGGTTCTGAGGCAGTTCCATGGACCAGACTGAGAAACACTGCATTCTTCATCCATCGCAGCGCACCTGCTGTGTGCTGGGTGCTTCTCTGGGCTCTGGGCATATGGTGGCAGGCAGGCAGGCCCCTGTTAGTGACGGCGTGGAGCAGGGAACAGACACACGTAACACACGGTGGTGATTGCAAGCGCGGTGAAGAAAAAGCAGCAGAGTTAGGAGTGTGGAGAGGTGTGTTTTATTTGGTAGCCAGGACAGGTCTCTGAGGCGGTGACATTTGAATATAGACCTAAAAGAAGTGAAGGAACAAGACAGGAAGAGATCTGAGGGGAAAACATCCCAGATACAAGAATGCAAGGGCAAAGGGTCTGAGATGAAAGCTCCCTTGCCTGACTGTTCAAGGAACACCACTGCGTTAGGATTTAGAGCTAATGCAGCTAGACATAAATTACAAGACCTATGCCCCCTCCTCGCTGATGCGTGAGTGTTGACCTCCCCTGATGAGCCTGGGTCCAGGAAACAGGTAAGGGCATTGCCTAGCACAGTGAGGCCTCTGTCTTTTTGCTGATAGACCATCTAAAATACTCTCTGAGAACTGCCTGGGTGGTCGTCTTCCTCATCAGCTGACTTGACTTTATTGCTCATCATGGTGGCCCAGAACAGCACATCTCACCACTTCTCAGACATTTGGGAACCCAGGAATGCACAGGCTGTATTCTTTTCTGATTCTTTGGAAAGAATCAGGGATCCTTATGTCTAACACCAGATGTTAGACATCTTGAAACACGCCCTTCCTGCGCTTCATTGTAATTATCTGCGGATATGCATGTTTGAATTCCATGATCCCTAAGGAGAGTTCCTCCTACCTCTTGTTTTCACATCGTAAGAGCAGGTTTTGTGTGAGGAGCTGTGGAGTTCTGTTCTGCTTTGTTCCACGTCGAGTGTCAGAGGCAGGCGTGATGCCTCTGGGAATGGGGAAGCTCCTTGGGCCTTACCATGTGAGCACCACAAGGATGGTGACCACTTCTGTCTTGTTGATTTTCTCCTGTCTCTCTTGAACTTGGCACAGTAAGTTAAGTCATAGGTAAGTTGAGGGTGGGGATTAAAAGAGAAGGGACCTGAACACAGATGCTTGGGGAACACCTGGATATCGGGCAGGAGAAGGAAAAGAACAGACCGAGAAGATGCTGAAGAGTGAGGATGCCATGGTACTTCAGGCAGCCAAGAGAGGGGAGTGATCTGAGAGGGCAAGGACAGTCAGCAGAATTGGTGCGGAGGTGATCCTGAGGGGGGCCAGGTGCATCTGGCCCGTCATGACTCTTGGGTGATCTTAGCTACGGCAGTAAGAGAGAGTGGGTGAAGCGGGCAGGCTGCTATGGGATAAGGATCAGATAGAAGGTGAAATGTGAGGTTAGTCTAGGCGAGCTGTTGAGAGTGAGAGAGAGGTACAGAATAATGGGTTTTCTTTTTTTTTTTTTTAAATACTAAAATCGGTCATTAGGTTCAGGTAATGGTAGCTGATCTGTCTGTTATGAAATTTCCCACCTTTGCTAATGAATGCCTAAATCCAATATCTCATCAGAGGATGCACAGTGATGGTTTTTCCAATTCTATTAGTTTTTCCACATTATTCTTTGAAATTATTCTATAAAATAGGACTTTGTCCTCATCAGCTATTTGGTTTCCTAGAAATAGATTGTGTATACCAAAAAGAAAAACAGAATAAATGCTTTCCCATTATTTACCAATTTTCAGAATAATGACTTGCATTTTCAAAGGTATCTGAAGAGGCTTTCTTTTGTTTGTTTGTTTTTGGAAGTATTGTTATGAACTCATAGATTGCTTAGTGTATTTGATGTGTTTCAGTCATGGCTATCATGAAAAAGTTTTTTCTATTAATAACAGTTTTTTTGAGGTATAATTGACATACAGTAAACTTCACTTACATAAAGTGTACAGTTTGAGAAAATTGATATATGTATACACCCATGAAGCCGTCGTCATAAGACAGTGAACATATTCACCAGCCCCCAGAGTCCCTGTAAGTCTCTCCCTTCTCCCCTCCCTGGACGACCAGTAGTCTGTCTTAGGTTAGTTGATACTTTCTAGAATTTTATGTAGATGGAATCATACCATAGTAGCTTTCATTCAGCGTAACTATTTTAAGAATCATCCATATTGTTGCTTGTGTCAATGTTCTTGCTTTTTACTGCTGAATAATATTCCATTGTGTGGATTGCCATCTATCCATTTGCCTGTTGATAGATATTTGGGTTGGAAAAGGGAATGGCAACCCACTCCAGTACTCTTGCCTGGAAACTCCCATGGACGGAGGAGTCTGGTAGGCTGCGGTCCATGGGGACCTACGAGTCGGACACAACTGAGCGACTTCACTTTCACTTTTCACTTTCATGCATTGGAGAAGGAAATGGCATCCCACTCCAGTGTTCTTGCCTAGAGAATCTCAGGGATGGGGGAGCGTGGTGGACTGCCATCTGTGGGGTCACACAGAGTCGGACACGACTGAAGTGACTTAGCAGCAGCAGCAGAAGCAGATATTTGGGTTTTCAGTTTGTGACTGTTACAAATTAAGCTTCTATGAATATTCGTATACATGTCTTTGGGAATATACTTTAGTTTCTCTTGGGTAAATGTCTGGAATTTACCCAGGCATTTAGAAGTGGGGTGGCTAGATCATATGGTAAGTGTATATTTAACATTTTCAGAAACTGCCAAACTCTATCCCTAATGGTTGTACTGTACATTTCACCGGCAGTGTCTGAGCGTTCCAGTTGCTCCATATCCTCACCAACACTTGGTGCGACCAGTCTTTACAGTTTCAGCCATTCTAATAAGTATAGGGTGGTATCTCTGTGGTTTTAATTTGCATTTCCCCAGTGACTCTGATATTAGCATCATTTCATTTGGTTATTCACCATCAGTGAATCTCTGGTGAAATGCCTGTTTAAGTGTTCAAATTTTTGCCCATATTTTTAATGGGTTGTTTGTTTTCTTATTCCTGCCTTTTGAGTTCTTTATATTGAATTTAAATCCTTTCACAGACATGTGATTCACACATATTTTTCCTAGTCCATAGCTTATCTTTTCATTCTTTTAACAATGCCTTTTGAGGAGTGGAGGTTTTTCATCTTGATGTGGCCTTATTTATATTTTTTTTCCTTTTATAGATCATGCTTTTGGTATCTTATCTAAAGTCTTTGCCTATCCTAAGAGTGCTAAGAATTTCCCCATGTTTTCTTCTGTAAGGTTTATAGTAAGTCTTGAAGTCAGAGTCAGCTTTGCTGTTTTTCGTAGTTGTTTTGGCTCTAGTAAGTCCTGTGCATTTCTGTGTGAATCTTAGAATCAATTTGCCAAATTCTACAAAAATGCCTGCTGGAATTTTTTTCTTGGAATTGAGTTGATTCCATATCAATTTGGGAAGAAATGCCATCTTAACAATATTGGGTCTTCTGACCCATTAACACAGTATTTTTCTCTGTTTACTTATGTCTTCTTTAATTTTCCTCAGCAATGTTTCATCGTGTTCAGTATGTGGGTCTTGCACTTCTTTTGTCGTATTTATCCCAAATATTTAATATATTTTATGCATCTCCTAAGAATAATAGAAGTAACCATTTTTTGTTAGCTTTTGGTTACACCTTCTATTGTTTCTTTTTTAAAGATCATAAGCAAGGATATCGATGTATTTTTATCCCAGCGTCTACTTTATGGATGGTTTGTAGTTTATGAACTGGTCCCGCTGGACAGACATTTGAACGATCTCCAGTTGTTTGTATGACAGATGGTGTAACGGTGAACAACCCTCTGCCTACGTCATTTTATATTTTCACCTGGAATTTACTGAGTGCCTTAATGGGCTGAGCCCTGCATGACCCACGAGAGATTCAAGAACAAATCTGACCGTCCCAGCCCAGCAGGCAGAAGACCCTACAGCCGTCTCGGAGCTGTGCCAGGAATGCGTATGCCCGCAGAGCCCAAGGAAGACAGGGTGGGGAGTTGGTGCCTTGAGAGGTGCCTTCTGGAGGCTCAGCAGTCAGACTTATTCCTCTTTCTCTTTGGCTAGGGCTGGTGGTCAGAGAGAGTATTCTGAGACAGGAGACATCACCGGTGGAGGCAGTTGGCGCTAGGAGGTCACCCTGCAGATAGGTAACCTCCACGTGGGCGCTGAGATTGAGGGAGAGAGCCGCGGTGGGTGGGCTGTGGATCTGTGTGCGTTTTAGTCCTGCATGCACAGAGCATCATCACCCAGCCACCCCGCAGATACAGGCCTCTACCCCTCCTCTTCCCGGCCTGTCACCCTGTTGCAGGCAGACACGGGTTGCAGTGGATAGGGCAGAGGTCCTGGCGCCAGGCTGCAGCAGTTTGAATCCTGGCCCGGAATCTTGGGCCAGGATAATGGGGAGAATGCTGGTGTCCACTGAACAGGGCTGTACAAAGGACGTGAGCTAATGCAGGCACAAGCCAAGGCCAGGTGCACGGTGATCCGTCACGATGGGGATGATGGGGACGATGGGGACGGCAGCAGCGTGGGTGTGACGGCTCTTGCTATTGTTATTCCCCGTCTAAGTTCCTCCAATGGAGCTGGAGACGCAGACTTTTTCCCCTTCCTCTTGCCAGAGGGAGGTGTGGTGTGTGAGCTCAGAGTGGTATATAGTTTGAATGTCAAGGACAGGATCTGCGGACTGGCAGGCAGAGTGGTGAGAATGATTCTAGATGTCATTAGAACTAATGCTCACACGGTTCTTTCTCAACGATGCTCAGCTCTGGTGTGTCCACGTACCTCTGTATGCCCTTCAGCACACACGTGTGGCACGCACATGCCCGTGGTTCTCAGTAAGATGGAGGAGATGAGTAAGTGAACCAACAAGCAGTTTTCACCCAGATCCCTGAGCCTCACCGAGGGCTCTGACGAGCTGGTGGGCAAGGGTGAGCAGCCAAAGAACCCACTAAGAGCCTTGCTGCCTATTTTTGGGACGAGTGACCCACCGCTTCCAATGACTTGCTCCTAAGTGGCGTCTAATTTCATTAGGCCGTGGAAACAGTGACATCAGGAGCGCCTGCCTGGTGACCGCCCACACATGGCGAACCACAGGGCGCTCTGAGATTCGTCTTCAGGAACAGGGGAGAAGTCAGGTCCCAAGCAGCAAAAGTTAAAATAGCAAGAGCTGAGGCATTCTGCTATGAAAAGAAATTACAGAAGAAATCCATTAGTCAGAGATTTCCAGTGGCCGTTTCCTTGCTTGGGAGCAGAAGACTTATGCCTGTTTGTCTTGGGTGAGGTTATACAGCCGTCCCTCACTCTGTAGGCTGGAGGTGGCCTGCACCATGAATTTTCTGTTAAGTAAATCCTATATCCTCATCAGCTTCTAGTTCTGATGTTGATGTGTGTTTTATTCTGAGGAATTTGTTTGATCCTAAAGGGTAATGAAGTTGGAGGCATGGATCCAACAACTTTTTTTTCTTTTTGATTCAAACAGTGACTCTTGTACTTTGTTGTTGTTGTTCAGTTGCTAAGTCGTGTCCGACTCTTTGTGACCCCATGGACTGTGGCACGCCAGGCTCCTCCGTCCCCCACTGTCTCCTGGAGTTTGCTTAAATTCATGTCCATTGAGTCGGTGATGCTATCTAACCATCTCATCCTCTGCTCTCCCCTTCTCCTCATGCCCACAATCTTTCCCAGCATCAGGGTCCTTTCCAGTGAGTTGGCTCTTCACATCAGGTGGGCAAAGGATTGGAGCTTCAGCTTTAACAACAGTCCTTCCAGTGAATCAGGGCTGATTTCCTTTAGGATGGACTGGTTGGATCTTCTTGGAGTCCACGGGATTCTCAAGGGTCTTCACTTACTCATACTGCACCTTTATAAGAAGTCACAAGTCCAGGTGGACTTTATTTTTTCCCGGTGGTTTCCTTGGTCCAGTTCTCTCCAAGTGTGCTTTCTCAGACACAGAGTGAAAAAAGGACAGGGAAAGACGACTTAGTCCAGATTCCTGGTCTCCATGGAGGTGATCAAGGCCATGGCCATGACGTCACCCAGCCGGAGCAGAGGCAGCTGTAGGCCTCTCTGTGGAGAGAACCCAGGCTCAGTGGGGAATGAGCTTCCCACTGCCTGTTGCTCTGCCTACAGCAGGGTTTCTCAGCTTCAGCACCATGGACATTGGGGGGCTGTATCCTTTATTGTGGGCTTCCCAAGTGGCACCAGTGGTTAAAAAACCCACCTGCCATTGCAAGAGACATAAGAGACACGGATTTGATCCCTGGGTCAGGAAGATGCCCTGGAGGAGGGAATGGCAACCCACTCCAGTATTCTTGGCTGGAGAATCTCATGGGCAGAGGAGCCTGGCGGGCTCCAGTTCATGGGGTTGCAAAGAGTCGGGCACGACTGAAGTGACTTAGCACTTACGCATGCACATCCCTTGTTGTAGGGGGCCAGCCTGTGCACTGTAGGGCTGTAGGATACATTAGCAATCCTGAGTTCTGCCCGCTGGGTACCACTCACTCCCCAGGGTGACAACCAAAAATATCTCCAGACATTGCTAAATGTCCCCTGGGGGGCCAAAATTGCACCTGGTTGAAAGTCACTAGCATATGACATTTCAAGAGCTTGAGATAACAAGGATTTCACAAGCTTTTTGTTAGCTTGTTTTTATTTTAAATACTCTGAGTTTAATTATACTTTAAATTGGGCGAGTCAGTCCTTCTTGGAGCTTCTGCTTTCTCTCCTGTAAAATGAATGGGTTGGACACAGTAATCTCAGCACACCCTCTAGACCCCACAGCACAGCGTGGTGAAGCCATAGGGTTCCTGTGTTTGGGTCCTGTCCCAGCAGGTGACAAATCTGTAGTCTATCTGGCTACAGGCACTGCCCCCATTCTCCTGGCACCTAAGCTTAGTCTTTCTTAAGTCCAGTTGATTATTTTCTTGCTTTCATTTAAGCCCATTTTGCCTGTTTTGTAAGTGAAAATTTCCAAATACAGTCCAAGGAACCCCTGAGGGTGTATCCCCACCATCCATTTCATCTTAGTCTTGTTTGGAGGGCCAGCCAGTGGACCTTATCTTTGTGTAGACTCATCCATTGACTCATTCGTTCAGGTCAGTTCCCCAAGGGCCTGGATTGAGCAGAGATGGGCAGCAAGGAGGCCCTGGTTTTTTCCTTAAGAAACTCACAGTCTTGGGGGAAGGTGGGGAAAGAGCATTTTTTTGTTTTTTTGATAAGCATCAAGAATCTATCCTTGGGCCTTCTCTATTTAAGGTTAAGCAATTCTAGTTCTCTAACCTTTCTTCCTAAGAAATATTTTCTACCCAAATGATCCTAGTTATCCCCACATCATTGGGAAAAGCAGCAACAATGTAAATTAGGCCTCGATTCAGATCCGTGCCATGACACTTTGTAGACGTGAGCGCTTGGCCAGGTCAGCGGCCTCTGACTCTCATCTGTAAAGTGGGATAACAGCCCCCAGCTCACAAGTGGGCTGAGGGAGTTAGACGAGAACACGCTGGTCCAGGGCCCAGCACGAGCCCAGCCCACGCCAGGTGGGCACTCAGCATCCCTTCCTTCTGCGCCTTTTTCTTTACCCTTTATTCTACCTTCTCTTAACAGTGGGTGGCCACAGCCAAGCACATCGCCGCATCGCCGCAGTGAGGGACTGACTAATGTGCGCCAGGGAGGACGGCTCACTTCCTGATCTGTCACATGCCTGGGTTCTCACCAGGCTCCCAGTGGCCCATTTTCTTGGCGGCATTCACTGCTGACTCACTTGGCTTGTGGTCAGCTCTGAACCCAGGGTCTTTTTCAGCTCTCTCTTTAGCCTGCCACACTCCCCAGCCTGGGATCTGTGGCATGGGAATGGAGTCATTATCAAAGAATATGCTATTTAGTTGACCCTTCTCAGGGAGCCAACAGTATTGCTAGATCGACAGTTTCACGAGGGCAAGGGCCACATCTACTCTGACCACTTCCACTTTCCTACCAGCTAGAGCACTGCTGTTCTAGATCTAGTGAGATTCACTCAGTTTCTGTCTGACTCTCTGCAACCCCGTGGACTATACAGTCCATGGAATTCTCCAGGCCAGAATACTCGAGTGGGTAGTTGTTCCCTTTTCCAGGGGATCTTCCCAACCCAGGGATTGAACCCAGGTCTCCCACATTGCAGGTGGATTCTTTACCAGCTGAAATACCAGGGAAGTCCAAGAATACTGGAGTGGGTAGCCTATCCCTTTTCCAGTGGATCTTCCTGACCCAGGAATCAAATCGGGGTCTCCTGCATTGCAGGCAGATTCTTTACCAGCTGATGGGTACCCAGCTTCCAGTACCCAGGAAGCCCTAGGTACTTAGTTGAGTAAATGAATGTATTTTGAACTGTTCCCTGTCTTCCAGGAGATTGCCACCTGCTCTGGGACAGCATCTTTAGAAAAGCAAATAAGTGAAAACTTGAAAGTTTAAGTTTACCAATAAATGAGCTCTAAACTGAGTCCCACAAGCACAGGCAGCGGAAGGACAGTGTCCTGTGAACCCAGACTTGGGTTTGTATTCCAGCTCTGCTGATCATTAACTTGCTGCCTTTGAGCAAGTTGCTTTTGGCTGAGCCTCAGTCTTCTTCCTGGAAAAATGGGTATCAATATCTTAGAGTTATTGTGAGAGTTAAATACGAGTATATATGGGAACCTGGCCAGCTTGGAAAGCCAGTGATCTTGTTGTGTCATTCAGTCTGTCTAAAGCACCTCCTTTCTTTGATTGCCACCACCTCCTGTAGTTTGATCCAAGCCTCACCTCCCCTCTTAGACCTTTGTTCACTCAGCCTTGGTCTCCCCTCCCTCCCCTGACAAGGATGGACTCCACCTGACACCCAGCACCCTTGGCCAGCAGCTGTTTAAGCCAGCGTGACTAGCCATGCACAAAGAAAGCAGACGGAGTGGGAGTTCTACATGGAATCTCCGCCTTAAGCTTTCAGTGTCTTTTTCATTAAATATTTTTTAACTTTTCATTTTGAAATAATTGCAAACTTGCAAAAAAAAATTGCAAAAATAATACCAAGACTTCCCATATGCCCTTTACCCACGCTTCCTTAAATGTTAACATCTTATATAACCAAACCATTTTCGAAACCAGGGAGAGCACACTCTACCATCCTGTTAACGAATCTACAGTTCCTATTCAAGCACCATCAGTGGTCCCCCTGACGTCCTTTTTCTGACCCAGGACGTTCTGTGGGATTTAGTTGTCATGTCCCTTTGGTCTCCAGCCTCTGACAGTTCCTTCACTGGCCTTCATGTCCTTGATACTTCAGACAGATGCTGCTGACCAGTCGTTTTGCATCGTGACTCTGAGTTTGGATTTGTTTGACGTCTTCTTGTAATTCATCTGCAGTTGTGCGTTTTGAGCAAGTTCCCCACGGGTGGGATGGGGTGCTGTCCCCAGTACGTCATCTCAGGAGGCACGTGACATGTCTGCTTACTGGTGACACTCATTTTGGTCACTTGATGAAGCTGATGTCTGCTGCGTTTCTCTTCTGTCAAGTTACTCTTTTCCCCTTGATGATTAATAAAGATTTTGTGGGGAAGGTACTTAGAAGGTACGTGAGTATCTTGTTCCTCATCAGACTTTTGATTTACTTATTTCTTTACATCTATGTAGATTTGTGGCTTGCTATTTTATCTAATGGGTCATAGCATTTTACTGCTAACATTGCCCTTTCTTTGGCCAGTGGGAGCCCCTTTAAGCTGGCTTCTTTTTTTTTTTTAATTCATTTATTTTAATTGGAGGCTAATTACTTTACAATAGTCGAGGGGTTTTTGCCCAAGCTGGCTTCTTGTCCTTTTATTGCATCTCGTCATTCTTTCTTGCTTTCTGACATAAGAAGATACTCCCAAGTTCATCTTGCATTTTCCCTACCCAAATCAGCCATTTCTCCAAAGAGCTGATTCCTTTTGGTAAAGAATGATATTTAGAAACCAAGATTTGAGGGCTTGATGTGCTCATTGCTATCTGGCTGTCACTTGTCGCTGTTTCTGTACCCTCTCTACAGAATGAGCTAAGGAAAAATACATATGTAATGTGTATATACACATGGATAGTTCTCTATTTGTGTATGCTGAAAACCATAAATTCATAGCAGTACCTTCATTTCCATTCTGACCGCAGGGTTTATTCTACCTTTTTCTCCATATGTTAATGTCCCTCCCCCAACATTGAGGCCCCTGGCCCCCGTTGTCCTTACTGTATGTATAAACTTGATCAGCTCCCCCATATGTAACCATCTCCCATCTCTCTCACCTGCGCTAGACCACCTCTACCTCCTCACCCTGAGTGGTCTCTGACTTCCCATAAAACTCCCAGTTTCTTTTTTTTTTTTAGTTCTACCATTTTATTGCTACCAACCCATCTCCCTCCACCCTCACGCTCAGTCATGTAACCCCACGGACTGCAGCCCCCCAGGCTCCTCTGTCCACGGACTTTTCCAGGCAAGAATACTGGAGTGGGTTGCCATTTCCTTCTCCAAAACTCCCAGTTTTGAAATGGTGGCTCATATATTATTTAAACCACAAGGCCTGGTTTCTGACTGTGCTCTGGCATTAACTGGGCCAGGAAGCTGGCTGGTAAGGCCCTCCTGCCTCTCTGGCATCCACTTCCTCCATTCCCGCCCCCGCACTACATGCAGGTGAACTCAGCCCTTCAGCACACCAGAGTCTGTCCTCTTCTTGGCCTCTGCTCTTGCTCTGATCACGGCCTGGACCGGCACCTGCGCTTTTCTCCCATCCTCCAGCTGTGTTCAGACTTCACTTCTTGCAGGAAGCGTCACGGTTGCCCCGGGTGCCCTTTGCGGGCTCCTCCACCCTGTGATGCAGCGCCGCTGCGTTCTCCTTTTCTGCCCTCCTCTGTCTCTGCTGCTTAACTGTGGGTGCACAGGGCCACGGGCCGGTTTCATCTCCCGTCCCCAGCACGTGACGGAGGGCTTGCACACAGTAGGTGTTCATGTGTGTCAAAGAAGCCTTCATCATGGTAACAGCAAATAGTCATAGAGCACTTTCAGATCCCAGGCACGCTCCAAACGCTCCATGTTACGCACTGAGTCGTTTGGTCCCAGTCCCTGTGCTGTGAGATGGTTGCTGTTGTCCCCGTGTGCAGACGAGGGAACTAGGGCACAGGGAGGTGAGGCACCCAAGGTCACACGGTCGTCGGGTCACATTGGAGCCCAGGCAGGCTCGCTCCACAGTGCATGCTCGCCCCCCTCCCTCCTGAGGACACCAGCCGCAGTTTTTAGTGCCCTCTGGGGCCTCCGCACCCGTGACTGGTGGCTGAGCAAAGTAGGAGAGAAAGTGATCCCTTTTAGCTCTGCAGCCCGCAGGGGTGTTTTCTCCCTCTGAAGTGAAGTGTCTGACTCTTTGCGACACCATGGACTATGGCTTACCAGGCTCCCCCGTCCATGGGATTTTCCAGGCAAGAATACTGGAGTGGTTTGCCATTTCCTTCTCCAGGGGACCTTTCCGACCCAGGGATTGAACCTGGGTCTCCCTCATTGTAGGCAGACGCTTTACCGTCTGAGCCACCAGGGAAGTCCTTTCTCCCTCTAGGTCTTGGGAAACCAAGCACCTTTCACGTGTAATTAGAGTGAGTGCCCAGGAGTCAAGTATGCGGTCTTAGGCAAGATTTCTAAGTCATTGCACTGGGATTGGCAGGGCACTAAGCTTGTTTCCCAATCACCCAAGAGGAACCATCTGGCAGCCCATCAGCCCGTCAGCCCTGGGGGATGGAGCAGCCAGCCCCTCCCCGCAGAAGCGGGGGAAACTAAGTGCCCGAAGCACGTCCCCTGGGAGTGCTGTGTGTCAGCGCCTCCGCAGACTTTCTTTCCCTTATTCCTCTCGGTGGCCGAGTGGGGTCTCGTGGTCGCAGCCCCATTTTTACAGAAAAGGAAACTGAGGCTCAGAGAGCTGACATCATTTGCTTGACGTCACATAGCAAGGAAGAAGACCAGCCAAGATTGAAACCAGGGCACCTCTGATTCTAGGGCCTGAACTCTTAAAAACAACTGGCCGTGTCTCCCTGACTCTAGAGTCCCCAGAGTTTCACCCCCCCAGCTCCCGTCTGCTCTGGTGGGATCCCTATGAAAGAAAGGCACGTGCTCTGCCTCTGGGCAGAAACCCACAGTTGCGGGAGCCAGCGCTATCACGAGCTGATGTCGGCCCCAGGCAGCATTTTCTGTTAACCTCCTGCCTTGGAGTTCAGGAGACTCTACCAGAAGGCCACAGGAGCCCGGGAAGCGGGGAGTGGAAACAGGAGGAGGTGGAGGCAGGAAGGGGAAGAGGGGGCGGAGGGGTGACGCCAGGCGAGAAGGCAGTGCCGTCAGAGAACGCAGGAAAGACTGCATTCCCCTGTTCCCTGGGCGTCAGCACTGGGGCTCAGTTTATTCCCCGATGCTTGCTGAGGACGTGCTGTGCCCCAGGCCCAGGCGAGAGAGAGGCCGGGGTGCAGCTGGGACAACACGGAAGGAGTCCCGGCCCTGGCGGGGGGCACACTCTGATGGGGGCAAGACCAGCCAAGAGCCATAGCCATGTGAGGGGGCCCGGCCATCTGCCTGGGGCTGATAAGTTGTGACGAGGGAGGTGAGGGGGCTGGGGGGTCCTTCAGGCCTCTTGGAGGAGCTGGTTCTGGGAAGGACGGCCACTGCTGCCCTGTGGGGGACCCCAGCCAGCACTGTTTCCCCCACTGCCTGGCCCCTGTACCCTGCGCCCGCCTCACCCCATCCGCTTTGCTCTCCGCAGGTTTGACATCTATAGGAAGGTGCCCAAGGACCTCACACAGCCGACGTACACCGGGGCCATCAGTGAGTAGCCCCTTCGTGCCCCACCCTGCCTCTGCCCACCCACCCTCTGCAGAAATGCTGGGCCAGGGAGGGGAGATGGGGAGACAGGCAGACGGAAGAAAGGATGGGCATCTTGCCGGGCCCCGTATCTAGTCATTGCTTCAGCCCAGCCGTGTCCTCACTGTAACCCCACAAAGCATAGCATCACCTGTTTCTGGAAGGAGACAACAGAAATCATCAAGGGTAGCTGCCCCTGGGAGGGGAAGTGGGGCCTGGGGGTTGGAGGAAGGCCGACTTTTCTCTCCACACCTTTTGGACTATGTGAGGTTTTGATCTAAAGATGTTTCTATGCCTTTAAAAAAAAGTAATAATCTCTCACAGATTTCGGTTTCTGACTGCCAGTCTTCACTAAAAGGATCCAGGCTCCTGGGAGAAATGGCTGAGAGCAGGGCTGGGGCAAGAAGTGTACAAAATAAACCTGGACTCCTTGTGTAAGAAAGCAAAAAAAGTGCACAGAGGGGTAAAAAGGGTGGGGACGTGTCACCAGGCCCCAGGAGCCAACCTGAAAGAGGGCAACGCCCGACCTGGGGCAGTTTGAGTAACACAATCAATAATGGTATGGACTTCCCTGCTGATCCAGGGGTTAAGAATCTGCCTGCCAATGCAGGGGACACGGGCTTGATGCCTGGTCTGGGATAATTCCGCATGCTACGGAGCAACCAAGCCCATGCACCTCAACTACGGAGCCCGCGAGCCAAAGCTAAAGAGAAGGCACCACATTGAGAAGCCTTTGCACTGCAACTAGAGAGTAGCCACCACTCCTTGCAACAAGAGAAAGCCTGCGTGCAACAATGAAGACCCAGCATAGCCATAAATAAAGGAAATAAAAATAATAACACTGTTGGCTTATTATCAAAGAATTAAGAAAAAGGTCCATGAGTCTGGAGTGATCTAAATAATGGGGGAGAAAGGATGGATCTTCCTTATAGAGGAATTCTAAATGATATTATGAGTATATCCCCTTCCGCGAGGTACAAATCAACTCTCCTCTCCTGGAGTGTGGGCTAGTGACGCGCTATTCAAGAGGACAGAATGGAAAGGAAATAGTGACTGTGATGGAGACATCCAGAGGTGGCCCCAGGATTGAGTAACGAAGGTTAGCATCAGCCAGTGAGAGAGCAGTCACGTGGATGCCATCCATCCCGCCCCCACCGTGGGGTGTGACGGGAAGAGCAGCTCACCTCCGTGGGATCCTCCCTCCAAACCACAACCTGGTGCAGTCAAGGGAACACAGCAAACCCCTCCCCCAATTCAGCCTGGGGGACCCTCTGCAGGGCACATGGCCGGCACTCTTCGAAAGTGGCAAGGTCTTGAGAACCAAGAAAAGACTTGAGGAACCGTCATAGATTCAAGACTAAGGACACGATGACGAATGGCAAAATGGGATCCCAGGCCTGGTCCTGGAACAGAAAATGGGCACCAATGGGGAAATTAGTGATCTAATAAATCTAGCTTAGTCAGCAGTTGTACAGTGTTAATTTCTTCAGTTTGACCAACATACCAGCGTTATATAAGGTGTTAACAAAGGGGAACTGAATGAAGAGTGTGTGGGAACTGCCTGTGCTATTTTTGTGTTCTATTATTATTCCGCGATAAAGTTTATTTTAAATAAAAACAAACCAAAAGCAGCTTGCAAGCAGGAATGCTCTACCCACGTTTTCCCAATGAGAAAATGGACTCAGAGAAGTGAAGCGACTTGTCTGAAGTTTCACAGCTTGCCAGAGGTGGGCCTCTCTCTACCCACCCTCGCCTCTCCAGCTCTTGGTGTGGGAGAGGGACCCTTCCCACGGCCAGCCCCCTGAGCAGGGCCTCCCAGGGCAGGCTGCTGTCAGGTCGGCGATGACCTAGGGGACTCCCTGCAGCCCGGCCGGCCCTGCCTCGCTCTCCCTCCCCCCAGCTTCGGTCATCCAAGCTCCAGGTGCCTTCTGGAGCCTGGACGTCCCCGTGCCTGGAGAAGAGGATAGAGCAGCCTGGCGGCAGGCTCGGGTCTCACAGAGCTGGGCTTATCCTCCCATTTAGCAGCCGGGTGACCTTGGGAAAGTCGGTGCACCCTCTGAGCCTCAGCTTTCTGATCTGAGGATTAAATGTGACCACACCTGTCAAGCGTAGGACACATGCCAAACCCTCCGCGCTTGGACCACACGCCTCTTCTCATTACTGTCCTCCTGGAGCCCGCGGCCCATGAGGATCGGTGACTGCAGGAGCTGTGGCACTTTGTGCCTTGATCCTCAAGGAAAAGGTATTGGGAGACATGAAGAAAGGGGCTTGTTCATCTAGCCATTCAATTAATTTGTGAACCTTGGTCACAAAATTCCAATGAGGTTTCCTGTCTTCTTCCTATAAGCAGCCAAGAGCTCAGACCATTTCTTTGCAGGCTCTGCAGTCCTCTCCCTTGTCAAATATGTTTAACAATCAGGTCTATGTCCTAGAATTAAAAAACAAAAAAACAAAAGCATATTCAGGCTTTGAAATAGCTGCATCGTCATTCTACCTGCCCTCTCCAGGCAGAGCGTCTAGACATGCCATCCCCCCTGCCCTTCTCCAGCTGCTATCCTGCACGCCTTTCAGACCAGCCTGTCGACGGCCACCACGTGCTTCTTCCCAGCCGTGTTGTGTTCCATCATCCACCGCCCTACAGTTCAAGTAGCCAGCCTCCTGAGGGCGGGCGTTCTGATCCCAGCTTGTTGCTATCACAGACAGCCTTGTCCATGTGTTTTTGTATCCTTGTATGGTTATTTCTGTAAGGTGATCTTCCTAGAAGAGGAATTACCGGGTCACAGGACATGTGCATTGTAAAATGTGGAAGGTACTGCCAGATGGCCCTCCGGGGACGCGGTCTGCTCTGCCGGCTGGAGCGCAGTGTGCAAGAGGGCAGGTTTCCTTGCATGGGAGGAAAGGCGTGAGCGTGGGAAGCCAGCCCTTACCGACCATTGAGTGAGCAAATATTTATCCACCGGGTCTGGGGCCGGGCCCTGTGCCAAGTCCTGGGACCACACTGATGAATGGGCTTCGGTCATTGTCCTTGAAGAGCGCGTGGCTGAGCAGGAGGGCAGGCACAGAAACACACCATTTCCTGACGTCACTCTTAGTGCTATTAATAACCGAAGGCAGCAGCAAGGGTGCTGGAGACTCAGAGGTCGAGGTTTGAATTTTGCCTCGGCCGTGTGGCCTTGAACAAATCCCTCAACTTGCCGGTGTCTGGGGTCTTGGGTCCAGTGCCCCCTTTGCTGGTTCTACCGGGTCTCCCAGGAGTGATCATCCGCCAGGGGTCACATTCCTACTGTCCCGTGCCTTGAGTCCGTTTCAGAAGAAGTCTGGAGTCGGAGTGCCTGAGCATCTTGCCCAAACATGGATTGAAAAACCCTTCAGTATCAGAAGGCTTTTCTGGTGGAAACGCTTCCTACCTGTCTCCATGTTTTTCACTCATTCGCTCACCCGCTCAGATATTTATTTCCTGCCTTCTCTGAGCCAGGCGCTACGCTGGGCCCCGAGGCCCCAGTGGTGCTGAGCTGTTGTCTGTCCTGCCAGTCTGGAAACAGTGTAGGGACAGTGGACCCTCAGCCTGGGCTGCTGGATGCTGGGGTTCAGCTGAACATACTCTGCACTCACCCCCTTGCCGGGTCCCAGCCTGGGCCATCTGCAGGCTTGGGTCAAGGAAGGCAGCTAGAAAATTTGGATTCATCTAAGTCGGCATTGACCTTCAAAATCACCTCCCAAGTCTGTGCCTGTTCATCATTATAGCAACCAGTTGTCTTCTGGGCCTTGAAGGGGGGATGGAAGGGGTGAAAATGACTGAAACGTGGGTCAGAAAAGGTGCGAGGTTGCAGGGGAAGGGCGCCTTGCCCTGCTGGCTGGGTGTTTTTTTGTTTTTTTCTTTTTATATCAGGAGGCATCATAGCTGCAGTGGCTTATTTGCAGGTAAGAAGGGGAAGACTGTGAGTCTGGGAAATTTGGATTGCCAGCTGGTCTCCTGCAGTGGATTAGTTCAGCAGCTGGAGAAGACGTTTGACGTTAATTTCTGTGCCATGAAAACAAGCCACATGGCCACTCTGTATAAGCTGATGTGACTCCTGCCTGGATGTAGATTGCTGCATGCACAAAGCTTGTGGACATTGTGCTCTTTGCTTAGAGGAGAAACTCAGATGCTCAAGGCAGGACACAGGACTGTAAGGGCAGCACCGCTGGGCAGGGGCTGTGGGTCGGGAGTGAGAAGGAGGCTCACACGGTGTGCCTTTTTATGCAGATTGATGATTTTTCTTGCCCCGTGTCTGGGTGTGGGTCTGGGGCTTGGTGGGCACTCTGGGGTGTCCCTGTGCCATCCTGCTCTGGGGTCTGAGATCTCAGGGTCCTTTTCTTAGGGCACTGGCTCCAGAACGGTCAGGTTTCAGCCCCCCAACCTGCCCCTGCCTGCCACCCAGTGTGTTCGGGGTCAGAGTCTTCCCCTCTCTGAGTCTTCCTTTTTACGCCCTCTGTCACATGGCAGCGTGATGTGATATGTGTCTGTTAACGTTCCCACAACACGACACGTGTTAGGGGCCCCTCAGACACTTGTTCTCCACCTTCTTCCCTCCGAACACATCTTTGCCTGTTCATTTTGCCATGAACAGATGATGCAGTAGTAATGATGCTTCTGATGATTAACGCCTGGCTTCAGCATCCATCAGGATGGCTTAGTCCACCCGGTGCTGGCTGTCGAGAGTGTAGTAGGTGGGACTGACTGAGAACTTTTTTCCTTAGTGGGAAACTGAGGGTCAATCCATTTGTCAAATCACCTTCCTGAAAGCAGCAAACCCACCAGGGTCTCCCTGATGAAGATCCTAAAATGAGCTAATGCTTGCACCGTTATCACCTGCCAGGCACCGTTTGAAGCCGTGTTTGTGTTGTGGAAATTCTCAAGCAGTCCCGTAAGGCAGGTGTTACTGCCGGTGCCGTTATGCAGGTGAAGAAACAAGCGAGAGAGGTTAAGTAACTTGCCCAGAGACACACAGCACGTGAGTAGCAGGCACACAGTGGGAGCCCTTGCCCATGACACGTCTCTGTGATTCACCCAGATGAGGCGCGCTGAGCCCGTGTTCTATATTTTGGGGGCTGGCTCCCTCCCTTCCACAAAACCTGTTATCACCTTCTGTGCACCCAGTCCCAGGCCAGACACTGGAGTTGTGGAGTTTTTGCCTTCCGAGTTATCAAACTAGTGAGAGGCAGGGCTGCATATAATCAGTAACATGTGGAAGGTGTTCAAATGGAGGCTGGTAGCACAGAGGACGGAGGGACCAGTTCCATCTCCAAGGGCTGGAGGAGCTTCCCACCAGAAGGGACATTTGAGTTGGGCTTCAACCTGGGAGGATGAGTAGGAGTTCACCCAGCAGAGATGGTGACCAAGGAGGAGGAGTGAAGATGGGGAGGTACCTTCCAGACAGAGGGTCCTCACATTTAGGGACCAGCACATGGCCTGGGGGTGCTGTCGGGAGATGGGGCTGGAGAAGAATTGAGGGCCAGCCCTGGGGGTGCTTGTTATGTCCTGCCCCAAGGAGTGACCGCAGGGTCACAGGTCCCAGCCTCCCCAGGGGCCAGGCAGGCGAGACAAACATGAGTGACGTGGAACAACCCTGGCGCTCCATCCCACTCACTGCGTGTCAGACTCGTAGGACCCTCAGTCACCCCCACGGAGAGCCTTCTCAGGAAGCGCAGCTCTGGGGGTCCTCAGTTCTCACCTCTGATGGGGACTCGGGCCCGTTGATGAGTCCACAGCAGGCGGGGAGAGATGGCAGTGGACACCCCGCCTCAGCCTTGGAATCTGGGTGGCAGGAGGGAATGCTGAGGCCTGAGGCAAACTGGTGAGCTCAGACCACCCGCTCGTGGAAACAGAGCTCGATTGTTCTGGAACAGCCAGAAATCTGAACTGTAATGTGACATCTCCACATTGTTCGATTTCGAGGCCAAGGTTTTTTCTTGGTTTGCTGTTATTTTGGCTGCGGTGGGTCTTCACTGGGGCGCACAGGCTTTCCCCTGTTACAGTGTGTGGGCTTCGTTTTCCCACGTCACGTGAGATCTTAGATCCTGGACCAGCGATCGAACCTGCATCCCCTGCATCGGAAGGTGGATTCTTTACCACTGAACCACCAGGGAAGTCCCTCCAAGTGTTAACATATATATCCGTTGAACCGAACAGAACACATCTGTGGGCCACTGATTTGCAGCTGTCATTTTGTAACTGATGTCTGTGTTAAAATGTTCTTGTGGAAAGAAACTGGGCTGGCCCCTCCGAGGACTGGCACTGGCCCTTGGCCCGTAGGAAACCAGACTGCACTGCAGGAAGGAAGCGGTGGGTGAGGACAGAAGCGCCATCCGCCGCTCCCCATCTCTTGCCTTACTGCCTGACCCCTCTCTCCACTCCCACCCACCCCCCTCCATAGAAGAACTGTCTTCCATGGAATCAGTCGCTGGCGCTGGAAAGGTTGGGGGCCGCTGCCTTGGAGGATCTGCCCAAATCGGGGGCTCTGTCCCCACGGGAGGGTCAGATCAACTGGAGGTGGCCTCCCTTTGTGGGAGGGGGGCTGCCTCACGTGCGGGCCGAGAGGTGGAAGGGGCTCTGGGGGACCTGTGGGCCTCTGTCCCCCTCCCTGTAGGCAGCTTCTGTCTGCGGGTGGGCGGGGCCCCCTCCTGTGGGCGCCCAGCACCACTTAACTGGGCGTCTATGTCGTTTCTTTCAGTCTCCATCTGCTGCTGCCTCTTCATCCTCTTCCTCTTCCTCTCGGAGCTCACCGGATTCATAACCACAGAAATGTAAGTTATATCCCCCCGGTGGGGGGGCCATTCCAGAGGTCCCCGGGACCCCAGACAAGAAGAGGGAGGGGCTTGACAAAGGAGAGAAACCTCCGAACCTTCCGCCTCCCGGTGTCAAAGCCTGTGGCATCAGTTCCTCCTCTGTTTCCTAAAGAGTTTTAAAGCCAAAGCGAAAACTAATGTCGCTTTGTTGAAGCCGAAGAGAAAACTTTGGTTCCCTTCTGGGGTCCGGATGGCGCCTTCTGGGTCCGCAGAGGAGCAGAAATCATTTGCTCATGTTTGCCGTCTCTGCGTTTGGCCAGTGGGCTTTTTCCCCTCTGAGTCATCACAGGGTCATTTGATGTTAGAGCTGGAAGAATTCAGAGGAAAAAAAGAGGGCAGCTCTCTACCCACGTGGAGGCAAGGCTCTGACATCAGAGGGCAGCCCCTCCACCACGTCCCCTCCCCTGTCCTAAGCCCACACTGCGTGAGGAGTCCGCGTGGGCTTCCTGGCAGTGATTGACGCATTGTGAATGCATCCTGGATTCCTAGAATCATCTGTTGTCTAGATAACCCAGTAAATCCTCTGGGGCCTGTGTAACATCGAATGCCATTGGAATTATTCAGTCACGGCCTCATCAGATGCCCCTTCAAGATGAATTAGACCCAGAAGCTTCCTGCCTTCACCTCTGGCTTCCAGACCTCTTCATTTCCATGTTTACAACCCAGAAAGTCATCACGGGGCTGGGCTGTGGCCACCCACTCCCCTGTCCAACACTGGAGTTCTCTTTTTCACTCATGGAATCTCCTGGTGTCCTGTGCCTCCCCGTCAGCCACAAGACAGTAGGAGACGGGGAAGCACAGCTGCACAGCCCAGGATGGTCCTTGGTGCAGCCGTCCCCTCCGTTCATCTGCAGACATCCCCTTGTCTTTACAGACGAGGAAACTGAGCCTCAGAGAGGCCAGGGGACCTCCCCACAGTCCCGCCTCTCCCCCCACCCCTCCGCCACAACTCGCTTCTGAATATAGCTTTCTGCCCTACTCTGATGTGGGAGACTTTGTCTTCCTTGTCCCTCTGATGCTGTTGGTAGCCCTGATGGCACCACAGCCCCAGGGCCACATGGAGCAGCGGAAAGACTGGACGAGGCCGCGGGAGATCCAGGGTCAGGCCAGCTGCTGTGTGATGCTGGACAAGGTGCCACCCCTCTCTGGGTCCCGGTGTTGTTGGCCCAGCAGGGGAGGGCGCCCCAGAATCCAGGCACCCTTCCAGGCCCAAGGAGCTCGTCTCCTTCCTAAGACACGGCTCCTTGACCAGGCAGGGGTCAGACAGAGCACTTTGTTCCCCCCAGAACGGACTCCATCCTAGTCAAGTGTGTATATTTGGGCCACTGGATATTTCACGGGTCATCCCATCATGATTTGGAGGTAGAAGCAGGGAGAGCAGCCAGAAATTGAGACCTGCTGGCGTTACGAAGGACCTACTGCGTGCCAGGCACACCCCACTCCCTGTGTGTGGGAGGGGGGCTGCTGTGCAGACTACTCATGTTATAGATGAGGTGAGAAGGGGTCCCCACGTGGCAGCTGCGAGGAGGCACCCCTGACCGTGTCCCAGGTACCAGGTGCAAGGCTTTATGTATTCCAGGCAGGGACGCTGGCAAGTGCAAAGGTCCTGAGGCATGGGTTACCCAGTGTGCGTATAGAGAGCGGGTGTGGATAGAGCAAAGTGAGTGAAAGGGAGAGCAGAACGTGGAGCAGGTGGCCGCTGTGCATTGCTGTGGATCAGTGCGGACCACCCTTTTCCTGACCCCGGAAGTCTGGGATGAGGTCTGCCTGGCTCACTCCTGTGTGGCTGCATGCTCAAGAGGAGCCAAAGATGCAGGCGGTGGATACAGAAGGTCAACAGGCAAAAAAAATGGAATGTGTCAGTCACTGATAAGGGCTCTGAAGAAAAAGCAGGATGGGAGATAAGGAAGGTATGTGGTGTTTCGTGAGATTTTAGCAAGATTATTTACCTACAAGGAGCTTAATATAGTGCTTTATGTACTTTAATATCAGTAGATCCATATCCCTTCAGGCATTTATTCATTTCATATTTCTTCCCTGTGTAACAGAAAAAAGCAGTGTGTGTAAGGAGTGTTTGTGAGTGTTCATTTCTTTGTCCCTTCCCTTGAGTTAAGAATGGGCCTCCAGCGCCTTCTGCCGAAATCCTGAGGGGCAGTTCCTTCAGCTGATCGTCCGCTTCACCCATAGTGAGGTAGGGCGCCCAGCAGGTGCGTTTGGGCGTCAGAGCTGGTGACTGCGGCAAGAGGAGCCTGTGGCCGTGTGCAAGCCGGCCAGCTCACCCGCTTACCGGGGCGGGGCCCCCACCACTCTGGCCCGGTCCCCTTTCCGGGACGTCCTCTTCTTTGGCTCCTGGGGGCATGCTGGACACTCTGGCCCCACCACGTCCCTGGACAGGAGGAAACATGAGGAGTGAGGGGCGGAATCTAAACACGAGGGGCCATTTACTCAGTGCTTGCCTTGCGTCCAGTTCTGGGCTAATGAGCGCTGCCCTGCGGGGAGAGAGGGAGGGCAGGGGCCTGAGGGGGAGAGGCCTGTTGGGGCCAGAGGCTCCATCCATGATGATGCAGTGACCCTAGTGCCTGCTTTCTCTCTGGCCTTGTGCCCAAGGAGCAGGAGCTGCCCAGAGGGCGTTCTCAGGGGCGAGGGCTCCACGGAACATTCCAGAGGAGTAGGAGTTGTGCCTTGGGGTCCTTCCTGTCTCAGAAGCTTCTCTGACTGCCCCGGCCCCCAGGAAGCCCTGCTGGTCCCGGAAGGACTAGGGGTCACAGTTCTTTTCCTTTGCGGGATGGCTGGCCCTCCCTGGCAGCTTGGTGACCACAGCGGATCAGCCTCCCCATTCCCCACCATGAAATTGTAACCCAAGGAGATGAGGTCACCGCTGGTGGATCAACATCGCTACAGCACTGGCCTGTGGTTATCAGTGACATAAGAAGCTATTCTGGCCCAGCCCGGTGGAGAGGGAGACCTGTTTGTCTTCGTGGTTGGACTTTGACCCGGCCATTAATTATCCGTGGGAAAGTGGCCCTGTGGGGTGCCCGGAGGCTCCGTGTTCGCAGGGGAATGGCACCCTGTCCTCAGAGGACACGGCCACAGTACATTCCAGCCTTTGAGCCTTTGACTGCCCAGGCTCTGGCTCCTCTCCATTATTAACTTGATGAGGATTTATAATTTAAAAAATGTGATCACTGGATCTCTCCATTGATCGTTTATAGCTTAATACAACTCATCATACTTTCCAGTTTTGATTTATAGTGGGTGACCATGTGCTGGCCACCTAAGTCAGCACTTTACAATGCTCATCTCTCTTAATGGTCGCAGAACCCCTGGCGCCAAGTACGGCTGTTGGCATCAGTCTCACTTTATAGCTGGGGAAACTGAGGCACCAGGAGGCTAAAACCACAGCGAGGTTGGTTAGTGAGCAGTCTGAGCGAGAACCCGTCCAGGCCTGTCTGAGGGCAAAGCCTGGACTTGGTACCAGGCCCCCGTATCCTGCTCTTTTCTGTTCAGAGCATTTTGGAGCCCCAAGGACGTGAGAACTCCTGTTTTTTGGTAGGAATAGTTCCCTGAGAGACTTGCATGCTCCATTCTAGGGGGAAGGTGGCTGCACAGGCAGGCGGCCCTTGCCCACCGAGTTGGAACTTGGGCATTCCCCTGAATTAATTGGGCCTTATCCTCACACGCAGGCCCCTAGTGGGGTGGCCAGTAGCTTAGCCAGGAGGAGGGGCTGGATGGCTCCCTAGGAGCCCAGGTTACCCACTCTGAGGTCTGGATTGGGAGCCCAAGCTGGGTAGAGAGCCATGGTCGCCCCTTGGAGGAGCAGCGGGAGGCCTGAAGGCTTCTGAGCAGAATGATGGGATCAGGTTTGTGCCTTGGAAAGATCACCTCTTGCAAAGATGGGTGTGGGACAAGGTGACCCTGGAGGCCAAGGCCTGGTAAGAGGGGCTGAATGATGACCCAGGACAGAGGGGCTGAGGGTCCCAGGGTGATGGCTGTGGGGAAAGGGGTGGGGGCAGGACTAGGTGGCTGGAAAAAGATGCTTTCTGGACATCCGCCTAGTAGGTCATAGATGGACTTGCCCTGGAACTGTCAGGATTTCAAACTCAGGGTCCCAGAGAGCTTGCCTGCCTAACCTCATCCCTCTCCACCACTCCCACCCCAGGCCCTTACCGCGAGCCTCACTGCTGTGTAAGTTTCCATTAAATCAAATGATTAAGCATGGAGGTCAGCGACTTTGGGCAGGAATCTGAAGTATTCAAGTACTTTTCTAAAAGCAAATAAAATTGTTTTCCGTAGATGTCATCGGACTCACGCCTCAGCCTAGGATTTCAAAGCCCTCTGTTAACATTCCACTTACCCTCCCCTGCCCATACCGCCCCAATCCCTCTCCTCCTCTCTCCCTACGTGGCCGCTGCTCACTGACTGACCCCCATGCTGTCCGGCGTCCCCCGCCTGGAGTGTGCCTCACCCCAGCAGAGGTCGTGAGCATGCGCTTTCTGCTGCCGGTTCAGAGAGCCCTTGTCTGGGCTGGGGGCTGGGGGCGGGGAGCCGATGCTGAAGCCCACCAAGGGGCGAAGGGAGCGATGACAAAGGGCGGGGCAAAAGGGAGTGGACCCCTTACGCCTCCACGCCCGGGAGGTGCTTGGGCCAGGGGTGGGGTGAGGTGGGCTGGGCGTCCGGAGTTCATCAGAAAGATGGTGGCCCCTGCATCACAGGCCTCCCTGGGAGCCACCTGCCCCTCGGTCTTTCATTGATCCGTCCCATCCAGTGGAATGCGGTAGAAAGAGCATGGCTCTGGGCACCGGTGGCTCCAGCTTCAGATTCTGCCTCTGGTTTCCCAGCTGTGTGATCTTGGCCAGTCTTTTATCTATCTTGCTCTGAGCCCAGTTTCATCCTTGTGAAAAGAGAACAGTAACCCCTATTAAATGCTGGTGCGCCGTGAGTATTAAATGAGCTAGTATGTGTGAGAGGCCCCAGCGTAGTGCCTGGCACCAGCTGGGTACCCAGAACTGGGACATCTCCTTGGATTAGCAAGGCCAACTTTTGTGCGGGCCTTAGAATATACCAGGGCTTCCCAGGTGGGTCAGTGGTAAAGAATCCACCTGCCATTGTAGGAGATGTGGGTTAGATCCCTGGGTTGGGAAGATCCCCTGGGGTAGGACATGGCAACCCACTCTAGTATTCTTGTCTGGAAAATTTCATGGACAGAGAGGCCTGGCGGGTTACAGTCCGTGGGGTCTCAGAGTCGGACCCGACTGAGCGACCAAGCACCGCAGAATGTGCCAGGGGCCGCCGCGCGTCTCACGCACGCGTTTATTCCTCTCAACAAGGCTGTGAAGTGGATCCTGTCGCTGTCCCTGGGACTTTGAACTCAGTGAACATTACGATGATAACAGTAAGTGTAGTGGACATTTACTGGGCGTGTATGATTTTCTAAGGTTGTGTCCCCGTTTTCCATCTGGGAAAACAGTGGGTGAAGAAGGAAAGCCCCTTGTAGATCAGCCCGTGGGTGGCAGAGCTGGGAGCTGAACCCCGGGAGCCTGGAGGTCTGTCGCGCAGTCTTGCTGTCTCTGCCCGGCAGGGCCTGTGCTCTGCGCCAGCCCCTCGGATGCAGGAGTGACCCACACCGCTTGTCCAGGGCAACCCGCCGCTTTACGCCGACCCTCAAACACGCCTGTGAAGTCACTGGAGCCACCAGCCCTCTTTTTCTCCTTTTCTCCCTCCCTTTCCTTTTTTCTCTCTCCTTCTTTTTATCAACGTACGCGTGTAACATAGAGTGGCCTGTCGGAGTCAGTCTAGCCGGTAGTGGTTAGCTTGGCTTGGCAGGCGCCCGCGATTGGTGCTGGGGGCAGGCCTGCAGCCTGGCAGGCGGTGGCAGCAGCCCAGGGTCCCTGGAACATTCTCCCTGGGTGTGAAAGGCGGCTATACTGACCTCATCAGGGCGGGCGGACAGGTGACTGAGCCGTGTTTATCCTGCAGCCCTGGGCCCTTTAGGAAGGCGCCTGGGAGCAGCCAGCCCCAGCCTTATGTAACCAGGCTGGCCCCCAGCTCTCAGGCCAGTGAGTTTACCAGCCCCTCCCCAGTCCTTCGGCCTCTTTGTCCAGGGGCAGCACTTCAGCCCCCGGGAGAGGCCTCCTGGAGCCTCGGGGGTGAGCTCACCTTGGCGCCACACCTGGGCTGCACCTCGCTCTGCGCTGAGGTCACCTCCAGAGGATTGCCAGGGGGTGACATCATCCCACAGGCCGTCAGCAACAGGCAGAGGCCCCGCCTCCCAGGTGAGTCGCTTCAAGGAAGAGTCTTACGAGGCTGGGAAGGGAAGCGGAGGGCTCTTCCTCTGTGATGTTCTGTTAATCACCCAGCGACCTTGTTACTCAGCAACCCTGTGGGGCTGCGAATTATAGAAATGGGGCGCTGAAGGGTTCAGAAGGAGCATTTGGCTGTGAACAAGTTAGCCTTCCTCCAGCGTAAGCTCCTGTGGTCCTGATCGCTCCCCTGCCAGTGGCTCACTTCTTCCTCCTGATCGCTCATGTGGGCCAAGCCCAGCCGCGTCCCCTGTCTCATACCTGGCGGCTTCAGAGGGCCAGGCCCCCTTCAGTTCCTCCCTTGACCCTGGATGCTGAGGACGGGAGGGAGGGCAGGCAGTGTGAGCCCTGAAGAGGCTGGTGGAAGGCAGACCTGACTTGGGGCTCCACCTTGACTGACTCTTTTTGGGGAAGGGGCTCACCTTCTCTGAGCCTCAGTTTCCTGGTTCTGAAACGGAGATCAAGGACCCCCTGGTGGTCCAGTGGTTAGGACTCCACACTTCCACTTCAGGGGGTACGGGTCAGGGAACTAAGATCCCACATGCCGCGTGACATGGCCCAAAAAGAGAATAAAATGGAGATCAGGGTGTTTCCCCGGAGCAGATGGGATAACGTGAACGTGTGTAGACCTGTTTGGGCCTCTCCTGGCTCCCTGGGCTGCAGGCACAGCCATCCGAAGGCTAAGCCGGCTCTGTTGCTCTCTCATCTCTGAGCACGTCCTGTGACTCCCAAGGAAACAGGCCCCAGGTATCTTTCCGAGACTACCTTTTCTCGTTAATTGAGCATCAGCGACATTACACTATGAGCTAGGAACACGAAGACAGGGTCTTAGTAAAAATGAAGTGCCTTTGCCCCAGCCTGACTCGTTCTTTCCCAAAGAAGTCATCATTCACAAGGCTGTCTTTAGAATCCAGTTGTTTGGAGCCAACAGTCCTTTATGTTATAGCCTATGGACAGGACCCACAGGGCCTGACTTATGTTTAAAATAACCACAGCCCAGCTGCCTCACGCACTGTCCATTAGGCTGTCTCTAGAGCTGGTGCTGTCTCACTGGGGAGTGACCTGGAATCAGAGGTGGACTTCAGCCGCAGCCACCTGGTGTCCACTCAGCACCTCCTCGAGGATATCTCCGAGTGGCCTTGAGCTCGGCAGAGCCGTAGGGAACTTGGTATTTTTCCTTCCCCAGTAGTCCTGGGCTCCCTCTCTCAGGGGCTCCCAGCCTAACACATGGTTCCAGAAAGAAACGTGGCCATCTGCTAACATGTTTCCCTCCACCCACCCCCACACCCTGTCCATTGGCGAGTCCTGGCTGCCCCACGCCCGGTACCCTGCGTCCCTCCCTCCTCTTCATCTTCTTGGACACTGGGTCCAGGCTGCCACCTCTGACCACGGCAGCAGCCTCCTGGGTCTCCCTGGTGCACGGGGACCCCCGGGCCATCCTCGAATCTGCCCGACGGATCCTATCAAGGTGCCAGCCAGACCACACTGCTGTGCTTGGGATCCAGTCTGAAGGCCTCATGGAGCCTCGTGCCTGCCTAACCTGGCCTCTGCCCCTTCTCCGACTGCATCACGTCCATTTCCCTTTGCTTTGCAGCCATGGCGACCTTTATGCATTTCCCCAAATGACTGCTGCCCTCCCTGCTTCCAGGTTTCTGCACAGGTTGTCCCAACGGCCCTCCCTCCCCCTTTGCCAGGACAGCCTCCTCATCCTTCAGACCTCATCCCTCATCTCCTCAGACACCCTCCCCGCTCACTGTCCCCAGGGGTCCATCACCCCGTGAGTCCCTCCCGCAGCACCCTGAAGCTTTCCATCAAAGCAGTCATCTTAGTTGGGGTGACGTGTTTATTTAGGAGGCAAACAGTGTCTCAGCTCAGTGAAGGCAGTTGTTGGTTGTTCAGTTACTAAGTCGTGTCTGACTCTGCGACCCCACAGACTGCAGCATGCCAGTCTGTCCTTCACTGTCTCCCAGAATTTGTTCAAACTAATGTCCATTGAGTTGGTGATGCCATCCAGATATGCCATCCAGCCATCTCATCATCTGTTGCCCCCTTCTCCTGCCTTCGATCTTTCCCAACATCAGGGTCCTTTCCAATGAGTAGGCAGGCTCTTTGGATCAGGTGGCCAAAGTATTGGAGCTTCAGCATCAGTTCTTCCAATGAATATACATTGATTTCCTTTAGGAGTGACTGGTTTGATCTCCTTGACTCCCAAGAGTCTTTCCCAGCACCACAGTTCAAGAGCATCAGTTCTTTGGCACTCAGCCTTCTTTACGGTCCAACTCCCCCGACTGTACATGACTACTGGAAAAATCATAGCTTTGCCCATACGGGCTTTTGTCGGCAAATTGGCTTTTTAATACACTGTCTAGCTTGTCATAGCTTTTCTTCCAAGGAGCAAATGTAAATGAAGGCAGGGACCTTCTCTATATGATTCCTCACTGTCTCTAGTGCTTGACAGGTAGTACATGCTCAAAAAGTATTTGTTGAAGGATTTTCCTTAAGGGTTCAGTGGCTAAGACTTCATGCTTCTAATGCAGGGCACCCAGGTTCAATCCCTGGTCAGAGAACTAGGTCCCACATGCCACAGCTGAAGATCCCACCTGCTGCAACAAAGATCAGATATCCCGAGTGCTGCACCTAGGACCTGGCGCAGCCAAATCAATAAGCAAATATTTTTAAATAAAAGAACAGCTGGTGATGAAATAGGTCAGCACACACTGAACACTTAGCATCTTGCTAGCAGGTCCCAATGTGGTACTGTTGTCCCCGACAGCAAGGTGGCCTAGCTGTCCATGGAGTGATCTGCCCCACACTGTGCCTCCCCCGCCCCACCTGGACACCCAGGTCCCTGTCCCCGAAAGCAGCAAGTGTGTTACCTTACAAAGGTAAAAGGAACTTTACAGATGTGATTATGTCCAGGGTCTGGAGACGGGAGATGATCTTGGGTTATCGGGTAGATGGAATCACGAGAGTCCTCACAAGAGGGACAGAGGAGATCAGAGAGAAGAGCAGCTCCCCTGTGGCTGGCACAGAATGGGGAGGAAGGAGCCAGGAGCCCAGGCCTCTGGAAGCTGGAAACGGATTCTCCCCAAAAGGAGTACAGCCCCACAGACCCATCTCAGACGTCTGACCTCCAAAAGTATGAGAATAGATGTGTGTTGTTTTAACCCTTTAGGTTTGTGATAATGTGTAACAGCAGCCACAGGAAGGTGACCTGTGTGCTAGTCACGTCTTGGAGGTGGTGCCTGGCCCAGGGCCTTGTGAGAGCTGGGGAGAGGATGAGTGCCCAGAGACCCCCCACTTGAGCGGGTCAGGGGAGCTCAGAGAGGAGGGAGTCTGGACCTGTGTGTGTGCCTGTCGGTGTCAGGCCCTGAGCCCTAATACGGTCTGATTTCGCATTTAAGTGTTCAGGACACCCCATGAACAGTGGGTGGGGGTACCCCCATTTAATCCATGGGTTCACAGAGGTGAAGTTATCTACCTGAGTTCCGTAGAGAAGTGGCAGGATCACAAGTGGAAAACGAATCATCTGACTCCGAAAGCCATGCTCTTTCCATCATTCTGTCCAGTCCCCCTCCCCTCCTTCCGAGTGGTGAGGCCCGAATTTGGAGCGTGCCATGGACATGGGCTGTAATTCCCAAAGTGGTTCCCTTGGTGAAGAATCCACCGGCAATGCAGGAGACTGCCTACAGCACAGGAGACCCGGGTTCGGTCCCTGGGTCAGGAAAATCTGCTGGAGAAGGAAATGGCAATCCACTCCAATATTCTTGCCTGGAAAACCCCATGGACAGAGGAGCCTGGTGGGCTCCGATCCATGAGGTCACAGAAGTTGGACACGACTTCACAACTAAGCCACAACCACATACGGAGATGGGAGCCCAGCTCCCCTGAGCCCGGGCAGGCCCAGGCTTCCCCCAGCTGGGAGTCCAGGTCATCAGAGCCACGGTCACCAAGTGAAGTGTCCCCTGTAGCCAGGATGAGTCCCCCGTCTCATCGAGGCTCCCGCATGTGTCTCCCGCAGTGTGAACGAGCTGTACGTCGATGACCCGGACAAGGACAGCGGGGGCAAGATTGACGTCAGCCTGAACATCAGTCTGCCCAACTTGCACTGCGAATGTGAGTATTCCCAGCACCCCTCTGCTCCGCACGACACCAGCTGTAGACAGTGCTGTGTGTGCGGAAATGGTGAGGTAAGTCGGGACGGCAGGTGGATGGCAAGCAGACAGCAGCAGGAACCTCTCTCTCCCTGCTTTTAGTGGGGAGGGTGTTGTGCCACGCGCATGCGCTTGGAGGTTTCTGGGAATTAAAAACTACATTTAAGAAACTGCCAACAATTTACCTCTAGAGAGTAGCCAGGTTGAGGTAGGGGTAGGGTGTCTCTGAGGTCAAGTTCCCAAGAAGCAAAGCCTAGATGTTTTGTCAGTGATTGAGTGAGAGAGGGCTCCCAGGAGGAACCTATAAGGGCATGAGGGAGGTGAGATGCCAGGCAGAGGTGTGTGTTCGGCTGACGTCTGATTGCAGTCTGATCCCATGGGGAGCTGTGGCGTGTGAATGACGTCATGGTTTGTCCCGCCTGGCAGCAAGGGGGGCTGGCCTGTTGTTATCCATGTCCTTGACTGATGGCTACAGAGTGGTGTGCGGGGAGGGCCGGAGGCCACGTAACCTCCCAGGCAATCCAAGGCATGGAGACCTGCAGCTACCCAGGAGGCGTCACCTGGGACAGGGTGAGCGCAGAGTTGTTAGCCGCGGGAAACATCCCCTTCTACTTTGCACTCCTTTATGTGTCTGGGTGGGGGGCTTTTGTTTGTTTTTGTTTTTTTAGTACATGTGCTGCCCAAGTGAGCACTTTTTAAAAATATTGTTTCAAAACCAAGAGAATGAATTAACCTGTATAAAACAAAGCTCTTTGGGATTCTGGTTTAGGGATCAGATTCTAGCTCCTTTGCTTACTGAAACTGTGTGGCCCTGGCTAAGGTGACCCCTCCAAGCCTCATTTCGTCAACTGTAAAACAGGCATAGTGCTATCTCTTTTAAAAAAACACTATTTATTTATGGCTGTGCTGGATCGTCATTGCTGCGCTCGGGTTCCGTCTGCTTGTGGGCAGCGGGGCTACTTTCTGGCTGTGGTGCATGGCTTTTCACTGCAGTGGCTTCTCCCATTTTAGAGCACAGGCTCCAGACGCACAGGCTTCAGTAGTTGAGGCACACGGGCTTCAATTGTCCCTCGACATGTGGGATCCTCCCAGACCAAGGACTGAACCCATGTCCCCTGCATTGGCAGGCGGATTCTTTACCACTGGTCCCCCAGGGAAGCCCAGCATAGTTTTGTCTGTGGCTTGTTGTTGGAGGCTCTGAGGAGCTGGTTCCTAGATCTGTTCATGAGCAGGCTGGGTTTCCAGCTGCCCCTCTGCCCCAGCCTGGCGCTGACCCCATGCAGACCCTCCACCTCCTCCCACTCACTCCCTTCCTCCTGAAGGGCAGACCGTTGGGTGGGTCTGTGGTAGAGATAGGGAGAGATTCAGCCCTGTTATTGCTTTTGGTGAGAATTACATCACAGTGTTGAATCCACAGTGGGCCCCGAGCCAGGGAACCTGTTGAAATGGGTTGGTTTTATTTTTATTTTTTCTCTTTCTCTCAGAAAAATACTTGGTCTGGCAGCTTCTCATTCGGGAGTTGGCCATGTCTCTGGAACAAGGAAATTCTTAGGCCGAGGACTGGGACCAGCAGGGCAGGGGTGGGAGGAGAGGTGGTTCTAGGCTGGGTTCCAGCCCAGGAGGGGCTGAACGACCTCAAGCTGCTGGTTACGCCGACCCCGGAGCCCTCCCCACCCGTCCAGAGCCCCACACTCAGACTTTCCTTTAAGGAACTTCAGATTTGTGTTACAGAAAAAAAAAATGCATGCTCATCATTGTACCTTTGGAAAATCCAGAGCGGCAGAGAGAGATGAAATCGCCCATAATTCCACCCCCGATGACAACATCAGTTGACATTTGACGCCGCTCCATCTGGTTGGCCTTCCATTCCCTGTGCTTCTGAACATGGCTGAGATCATGCTGCCTGTGCAGTCTCATATCCTGCTTTCAGAAATAATATTTTTCTGTTACACAACTAATACAGGGGTACCTTAAAAAAAAAGATATGAGTTCAAAATACAGAAATAACATTAAAAAAAAGTAAAAGAAACAAGTTCATTCCACATGCCAGCCACCTGGAGGAATCCTCCTCCCACCCCTGTGTGTCTGTCTGTCTGTCTGTCTGCAGACATAGGTCATGTTTGATGGTTGTTTTGTTTTGTTTTTTAACATAATTGGGACCAAATTGCAGGGGACCTTTCTGAGATTCCTTGTTTTTTTCATCTGTATCTTGGGGTTCTTATGTTACTCATAATATTGGTAAAATAATAAGCACAGCTGCCGTTGATTCAGCCCTTGCTCGGGGCTAGGCCCTGTCCCAAATCCCTTGGTTGTGTGAGCGCACTGAGGTAAGAGGTGTTCTCGCAGAGTGGCCAGAGTCTGGATCCAGACTCTGTGGGTTTCCGCCCAAGTGCCATTGTTTCGTAGCTGTGAGATCTCAGGCAACTTACTTAACCTCTCTGAGCCCCAGTGTCCCCTAGTTTAGGGTGGGTCTGATGATAATATCTTCCCCACAGGGATGTTCAGAGGGTGTCTTTTCATGGAAAAGGCACTTGGAAGAGGGTCTAGCCCATAGTCAGTTCTGTTTTAACTTTTTTTAGTCATCACAAGCCTAGGAGGCACAGAGAGGTTGGCTAACTTGCGCGAGGTGCCGTGGCCAGCAGGGGCAGAGCCGGGAGCCCCAGGCAGGACGGGACACCCCAGCGCTCAGGCTGCCTCCCCGCGTGTGGGCTGAGCTCTCTCCTCGCCCCCGCCGCACAGCGTCCTGGAGGGGCTGTGCCGCTGACCAGTCCCCCGCTGGCGGGCAGCTGGGTTGCTTCCCGTCGTCATGATTCCAAACCGGGTTGCCCGGAGCCTTGCATCTCGTCTCGATGCCCATGCGTCTGGGGGATGAGCTCCCCGGGGGTGGAACTGCTGAGTCAAACTGAGACCTGCTTGCGTTTCCTTTAATCCGAACATTACGACATCAGCATTTCCCACATACTACAGACCTGGGAGCATCATTTTTAATAGTGCATCACACTCCCTTCTATGGATGGGCCCTCTTGTCCTTCCGTCCCCCATTGAGGAATACAGGGTTCTTCCCATTTTTCCTTTTTTTAAGAAAAAATAGTCGGCTCATTGAAAATTGCTGCCAGCTGCTCTTTCTCTGTATCACAACCTGCTTTCTTAGCTTTCCTGTCAAGGCCGTCTCTGCATCTCCATAGTTTACAGGGACCCTGCACCTGCTGCTTAGACCATCTCAGGCAATACAGTTGGCCTGAGCCTGCCCATTTTGCAGATTGGGAAGCTGAGTTATAGTAGGTGATGGAGAGTCACATTAGAGCCAGGACCAGTACTCCTGGCCCCAGGTTTCCCCTCTAAGTGTGCTGAGGAACTCAGAAAAGTGCCCTGCCGGGGTCCAGCCTTAGCAGGATCCAGGGGATACCCTCAGGATGAACAGCGTCGGCGAGAAAATGAGAGAGAGAGAAGACACATAAGACCAGCCTTGATAGGGCCAAGTCTGCGAGGGAGAGAGAGAGAGAGAGAGAGAGAGAGAGAATGACCAGACGGGGGTGCTTGCAGGGTCTGGCAGAGTCTGGCAAATCTTTATTTTTTTACCGTAGCTTTATATTCTAAGTTAGTACATTTTTAAGGGGAAGATAGTTTAATATTACATCAGTTTATCCTTCATGAAACCAGGGTGTTTTCTGCAACTTCTTTGTGAGAGTCTTATACATTATCTTCTGGCCTTGGGGCCTATTGACATTTTGTGACCTAGGTGAAAGCAAAGCTGTTTTCTGTAATCTATTCTTTAATGAACACAAAGGTCAGTCCTTTTGCAGAAGTTATCAGTTAAATTTATGTAAAAGGTTTACCACACAAAGACTCTGCAGTTCCGGTGAGGCAGCCCCTGTTTAGCATTCCTGGTTAAGATGAACAATTCTAAACTCTTATTTTTCTAAATCTTTAACCACTTTTAGAATAATATTTTTGTGTTCTCTAATAGGGCTTCCTCACCCCCCAAAGGGCTCTGTGCCTATTAGGGCCTTTAGTGAGATCAGGTTCTTTATGCTGTTCATGATTAAGGTGTTGTGAGCAGTCATGTACATTAATACGCATTTACCCAGCTGGCTAGAATGCCAGCAAAGGGGTCTAAATTGAAACACTCCTTTCATCCTGGATAATCTTATAGGATACTGCCTTCTTGGGGACATGTTGATTAAAGTTCTAGGTTGATTCTGTTTGGAGAGAAATCGGGGAAGGCCTTCTACCTGTGTCACAGAAATTAGGGAGTAGTCTAATATAGCAAGCATCAGAAAGACAGAGATCATCTTGAAGGTGAGCGCCGGGGCAGCTTTTCGAAATTCCTGAAGTCCTGATCTGCCTTGCTTGTTGGGCCTTCTCCTCATGACCTTGTCATGGGTGGGATCTCCCATGCTGGCTCCCGGCAGTGCCCATGCTCCTAGAGGGCAGGATCAGGTAAAGGAAGGTGTGAGCTGTGAATGAATGACTGCCTGAGCCTGAATGATGCCCAGGGGACGCAGAGACTGAGATGTAGTAAGGTCGAAAGCTGGTAAAAGGCCAGACCAGGATTAAGACACCTTCTAAGCCTGGCCCTCCACTGCCCCCCTGCAGCCTCGAGGCTAGCAGAGTCCTCACCCCTGCACCCTTAGCTGCTGCCTCCCCCGGCTCTCTAGCTGGCGCTGGTAGTGGCAGGGGCCAGGAACGCTGTGTGCTGCCTCACTCTAGCTCTGGCCTCCCCTTTCTCCTCCTCTCTGTGACTCTAGACTGCGGCCCTAGACTGTGGGCTCCTGGGTGGCTGGGGGCCCTGCCTGGCCATCCAGTGGATGCATGAGGGGTCTCTGTTTCTCTGGGTGTTCGTGACTCTTCTCTCCTTGCCCCCTGCAGTGGTCGGGCTCGACATCCAGGATGAGATGGGCAGGCATGAAGTGGGGCACATCGACAACTCGATGAAGATCCCGCTGAACAACGGGGTGGGCTGCCGCTTCGAGGGGCAGTTCAGCATCAACAAGGTAGGAGACCTGCCTGGGCCCCTCTCGCCTGTTCCCCCTCCCCACCTTCTCCTTCCTCCCTGGAAACCGGATGGTGAAGCTGGGCACCCACTTGCCCTCCCTCCCCAGGCCCCTGGTAAGCTCAGGATCCGCGTCTAGGTACCTGGCCGTTCTTGCTGAGAATCTTGAGTGGGGTTTTCAGGCTCCCTGATGTTTGGAGCCCCAGCTGGCTAGTTGAGGAAGGAGCTATTCTTCTTCCCAGTGTGGAAGGAGGGAGTGGTGAGAAGTTGGTGGGATTGGCAGCCCTGAGCCCGAGTGTGCATCCTTGCCCTGCCCTCTCTTGGCCAAGCAAAGGTCTCCAGGTCGCTCGGGCCATCTTAACCTCAGTTTTTAAATCTTTGGGCTGAGGATGTGATGATAATATGACACCATTCACTCCACAAAGTCTTTGTGATGAGTAAATGAGCTGTTACACATTCATTCATTCAGAACACTTGCATGGAGCACCTGCTGTGTTCCAGGGTGGGCTGTCCGCTCTGGGCAGTGCCTGGACTAGGGGGGCAGTGTTCCTGCCCTGGCAGGGCTTCCATTCTAGTGGAGGAAGGCAGACAGCGTGCAAACTAAAGAGCGTTTCAGTGGGTGGTAAGTGCTGTGATGAGGAGTGAGGCAGGGGAAGAGTGAGAGGGGATGGGCTTGAAAATACCTGGTCAGCTCCAAAGGGCCATTCAGGTATCGATGCTGTTCTGTCGCTGAAACCAGGAACTTCAGATCCTAAGTTAAAGGTGTCAGCACAGTGCATTTGGGAAAGTCGGGGAACCCCGGAGGCGGCCAGCACTCTTCTGGGTGTGTTATAACACACTCTTTTGATGTGTTATTGCGGTGGAGCAACAACGATGAGGGGGCGCCTTTTTACACATGAGGAACCTGAGACCCAGAGAGGTTAAATATCTCAGCCAAGGTTGCACAGCTGTCTCCATGTCCCCCAGCTCTCCTTCCCAGTCGCAGACAGACTGAGCCCCTAGCTTTTTTTCACGGTGCCGTCTTCACAGGGCACACGGACTTCTCTAGTTGTGCAGGCTCTAGGTCTGCACACGGGCTCCGGGGGTGCAGTACCTTAGTAGTTACACTGCATTGGCTTACTTGCCCCGAAGCATGTGGGATCTTAGTTCCCCGACCAGGGATCAGACCCAAGTCCCCTGCATTGGAAAGTGGGTTCTTAACCACTGGACCATCAGGGAAGCTGTTGAGCCTTGGTTTCCGCCTGCCCTCCTGCAGCCTCTGCTCAGATGCCCTTCTCCCTGCCATCTCAGTCAGAGGCTGCAGACTCACTGACCACACCCAGCCCCAAAACAAGTTACATGTGCCCTGTAAGAGCATTCAGATCCGTCAGAGCCAATGTCAAAGCCTGGGCGTCCAGATCTCTGGCTTTCATTTTACTTTTTTAGTAAAGTTTTTATTATTAAAAGATTTCAAATACAGAAAAGGGGGAGGAAGACTATAACCCCCATACACACATTCCCATCATCCTTCTTTAAGAACTATTAACATCTGGTCAATCTTGTTTTGTCATACCTCCTCCACTCTCCAACTCACTCACTCTAGGTTATTTAATATAGACATTCATTGTATCATTGTATCTGTAAATAATTCAGTATTTGTGTAAATACTTCAGTGTGACTACAACTAAGGGTTCTTTTTAGCATAGTCCCAATGCCATCATTATGCCTAAAAAATAATCTCTTATTATCATCAAACATCCACTTGGTGTCCACATTCCTCCAATTTTCTAAAAAAAAAATGTAATTTTCTGTGATATGTTCAAAACAATAATGACAAGGTTAACACACGGCCTTGCGTTTGGTTTGGTTAATGTTTCTTAAATCTTTATACTCTCTGTATATATGTATATTTTTACATTAATCTTTTTTCCAGATTTATTGAGGTATAATTAACAAATTTAAATTGTATATGTTTACGTGTAAAACATGATGTTTTCATTTAGTCCAGTTTTTAAACATGGCTGCTCATTAGAAATGCATCTGGAGCTTTGGAGAAGAATAGCAGTACCTGGGCATTTGTGTTTTTCAAAAAAATTCAAAATAATCCTGTTATGCATCTGAATTTTAAAAAGTAGACTCAGGTTTTTCTATTGAGTGGTAGTTTTAGTGATACAGAATTCTATTATTTTCTGTTGACTAATCATGATACAAATGGTATTAAGTGAATGATAGTTACATAATCACAATAGTAAAAGATGTTTGTCGGTTTTCACAATCAATACCCAGACAAAAAACAAAAGATAATTACGATTGCAAGCCATAATGGGAACATGATTAACCTAACAATATAAAATAATTACATACACTTGGGAGGTTAAGTAGAGTGAAGTGGCAAGTGGTACTGCATACATGAACTTGTTCTCATCCACGCAGCCAGTCTATGGTTTTGGTTGGTGCACTAAACCCATTTACAGTTAAGGTAACTATCAATACGTATGATTCTGTTATCGTTTTCTTCATTGTTTTGGGTTTATTTTGTGTAGGTCTTTTTCTTCTCTTGTGTTTCCTGCCTAGAGAAGTACCTTTAGTATTTGTTTTAAAGCTATTTTTTTGGTGCTGAGTTCTCTTAACTTTTGCTTGTCTGAAGTTTTTGATTTCTCCATCAGATCTGAACAAGAGTCTTGTTGGGTAGAGTATTCGTGGTTGTAGGTTCTTCCCTTTCATCACTTTAAATATACCATGCCATTCCCTTCTGGCTTGTTGGGTTTCTGTTGAGAAATCAACTGATAACCTGATGGGAGTTCCCCTATATGTTGTTTGTCCTTTTTCACTTGTTGCTTTTAGTATTTTATCTTTGTCTCTAATTGTCGTCATTTTTGATTACTGTGTGTCTCTCTGTGTTCCTCTTGCGGCTTATCGTGCTGGGAACGCTCTGCTTCTTGGACTTGGTTTAGTATTTGCTTCCCCGTGTTAGGGAGGTTTTCAGCTGCTATTTCTTCAGATATTTTCTCAGGTCTTTTCTCTGTTTCTTCTCCTTCCAGGATCCCTATAATGCAAATGTTGTTGCATTTAATGTTGTTTCAGAGGTCTCTTTGGCTGTCTTCATTTTTTTTTTTTTTCATTCTTTTTTATTTATTCTGTTCTGTGGCAGTGATTTCCACCATTCTGTTCTCCAGGTCACTTATCCTTTTTTGTGCCTCAGTTATTCTGCTATTGATTCCTTCCAGTATATTGTTCATCTCTGTTTGTTTGTTCTTTAGTTCTTCTAGGTCTTTGGTAAACATTTCCTGCATCTTCTTAATTTCTGCCTCCACTCTTTTTTCAAGATCCTAGATCATTTTCACTATCATTATTCTGAATTCTTTTTCTAGAAGGTTGCATATCTTTACTTCATTTGGCTGTTTTTCTGGGGTTTTATCTTATCCCTTCATTTGGTACAAAACCCTTTGCTTTTTCACCCTGCTTTACTTTCTGTCATATGGTTTTGTTTCCAGTCACTGCGGGATTGTGGTTCTTCTTGCTTCTTCTGTCTGCCCTCTGGTAGATGAGGCTAACAGGCTTGTATAAGCTTTTTGATGGGAGGAACTGGTGGTGAGAAAAACTGGGTCTTGCTCTGGTTGGCAGGGCCCTCCCTGCCCAGTAGAACTTTAATTCAGTTACCTGCTGATGGCTGGGGTTGCTCTCCCTTCCTGGTGGTTGGCCTGAGGCACAGGCTCTATGGTAGGGCTCATGGCGACCTCCAAGAGGGTCTCCGCCAAGCGACCCCTTCCCGGGCTGCTGCTCCAGGCGCCCTTGTCCCCTCCGTGAGCCATTGCCCACCCTCACCTCCACAGGAGACCCTCCAGCGCTAGCAGGCAGGTCTGGTTCCGTTTTCTGCGAGGTCACTGCTCCTTCACCCTGGGTCTTGGCGCACAGAAGACTTTGTTTGTGCTAAGACTGGAGGCTCTGTTTCCCCCAGTCCTGTGGAAATCCTGTAATTAAATCCCACTGGCCTTCAGAGTCAAACTCCCTGGGGGTCCCCAGTCCCTTTGCAGAGTCCAGATTGGGAAGCCTGACATGAGGCTCAGAAGCTTCACAACAATGCCAGAACTTCTTTGGTATTATTGTTGTCCAGATTTTGAGTCGCCTACCCATTTGATTTTATCATGATTGCACCTCTCCTCCCATCCTGTCATGGCTGCTTCTTTGTCTGTGGACACGGGGTACCTATTTCTGTGGGGTTCCAGCATCCTCCCATCAGTGGTTGTTCAGATTTCTGGCTTTTAAACGTCGCGCTGAGCCTGAGTCTCATTGGAAACAAGAACCTGGAGCTAAAGCCCCCCTTAGTGTGCCCCCTTAGTGTGCCCCTTACACTGCGTGCCCCTTTGATAGTGTGCCCCTTACACAGCGTGGCCCCTTAGACAGCATTCCCCTTACACAGCGTGGCCCCTTACACAGCGTGGCCCCTTACGCAACCTGCCCCCTTACGCAGCCTGCCCCTTACACAGCGGGCTCCTTACGCAGCGGGCCCCCTTACACAGGGGCCCCCAGCCTGCCCCCTTACGCAGCCTGCCCCGTTACGCAGCGTGCCCCTTACGCAGCGTGCCCCCTTACGCAGCGTGCCCCCTTACACAGCGTGCCCCTTACGCAGCGTGGCCCTTAGACAGCCTGCCCCCTTACGCAGCGTGCCCCTTAGATAGTGTGCCTCCTTAGTGTGCCCCCTTAGCGTGCCCTCCTTCCTGCAGCCCTGGCTGGATGACTGGGCGGCTCAGCCCACATGCTGGGGATGACTGGACCTGTCTGTCTCTCCATGTGGTCCCTCTATGTGGATTTCTTGCATCACAGCTCCGTTCTCCTTAAATGCTGAAGCAGAAAGTATCACTTCTGCCACATTTTATGGGTTAATGGGAGTTAGCTGCCAGCCCAGGTTCTGCAGTGGAAATACGGAGGGACTGGGAGCAATACTCAAGGGTGTGGGTGCTGGGAGGTGTGGTTCAAGGGCTCCCTTTGTAGATCAGGTACCATACAGGGTCTTGGCTGTGCCCTGTGACTTGGATTTATGGTGCGTGTGATGGGACCCATTTGAAGGTTTTAAGCAGGAAAACAGTGCAGTTGATTTATGCTTTAGAATTGCACTACCCAGTACAGTAGCCTACAGCTCCATTAAGTTAACTTTTTAAAAATTGGGTAAAATTCAGTCCCCCAGTCTCACGTGCCTCATTGCAAGCGCTCCAGAGCCACACGTGGCTAGTGGCTACCATATTAGTGCGGATATGAAACGTTTCCATCATCAGGGAATGTCCTCCTGGACAGCAGACCTTTAGAAAGATCACTTGGGCATCTACATGGAGGTAGACTGCAGGGGGCCAAGAGCAGAGGTCACAGGCGATGCTTGTGGCAGTGGTATTGGAGAGAAGGGTCCAGACCAGGGAGGTGGAGTCAACAGGACTTACTGATCACTTGGTTGTGGCTGGCGAGGGCGAGAGTGGAATCAAAGAAACCTCCTGGGCTTTTGTCTCGACAGTCAGGCCATCCCATTTTCTATGTATTGAAGCTTAGAAAAGCATGGATTCTGTGGGAGTGCGGGCTGGGACTCAGTCCATCAATTTTGGACACATGTCCTTTAGGATTCTCACTGGAGGTATTAAATTGGAAGTTGAGGGGGTGCTTCTGGAGTTCATTAGAGAGCTCTGGGCTGGAGATATAAATGTGGGAGTCATCTAAACAGATGATGTTGGCTGTTGTGGGTCTATGTCAGCGCCCCTCAAAGTGGGGTCCCCAAGTTACAACAACATGGATGGGCCCAGATGGTTATCATACCAAGTGAAGTAAGTCAGAAAGAGAAAGACAAATACTGTATGATATCACATATATGCGGAATCTAAAATATGACCCAAACTTATCTACAAAACAGGAGCAGACTCACAGACAAGAGAACAGACTTGTAGTTGCCGAGGGGCAGGGGTGGACTGGGCGTTTAGGATTAGCAGTGAAAACTATTACAGATAGAATGGATAAACAGCAAGGTCCTGTATAGCACAGGGAACTATAGTCAATATCCTGTGATTAAACCATAATGGAAGAGGATATGAAAAAGAATGTATATATGCATAACTGAGTCACTTTGTTATGCAGCAGAAATTAATGCAACTATATTAATTGTATTAATTGTTAATCAACTATATGTCAATAAATAAATAAAGTGGGCCCCCCAGCAAGAGCAGTACCATCACCCGGAACCTGTCATAATGCCTATTCTCAGGCCCCACATCAGACCTACTGAATCTGTGTTGTAACAAGCCCTCCAGGGAGTCCTGATGCCACTCATGTTTGAGAATCATTGGTCTAAGCTAAATTACCTAGGGAGAGGTTGTAGAGTGTTCTAAACCTGGGGTCCACATACGCCCCAGGATTGCAGATCAAATTCAAGGATTCTGTGAACCTGGATGGGAGAAAAAAAATGACGTTATTTTTATAAGTGCTAAACTCCGATTCAGCACTCTCTTCTGTGCTGAATGTAGGCAATAAGCCACAGTAGCATTAGCAGCACCCATGACCCTGTCACCAATAGAAATTGCAGTACGTATATCACATTAATATGTCACAGATCATTTTGAGATGCTATTTATACTCATCACAGTTTTGAAATTACAGTCATTAGTTGACTTGCAACCAGGTCTTGTTATTTGCTGCATTAATAAAGAGGCATGTGCAAATGTTCGATCTTTCTCGTTACGGTTTAAAATATTATTTCTTTACTCTATGATTCTGTATGTTTTAAGCACTTGAAACATTTGAAGCAATTAAAATGTAGGTGTTGGCAGACTGACAAAGGGTCCATGGCACCAAAAATATAAGAACCTAAGATCTTGATAAGGATGCAGTTTGCAGACCGATTTCTGGTGCCCACCAGCGTTTAGCAGTGGGGAGGAAAGGTAGAAGGAGCAGCCAGGTAGGTAGGAGGAAACCAGGGCTGAGTGGGCCCTGGGATCTGGAGGAGAACGTAATCAAAGAGGAGGGCTGGTGCTCCAAGGACGGGGTGGACCACTGACCCACGTGCCGCAGGGAAAGCCCCCACATGGGAGAGAACAGGACCCCTGCACAGCTGGGTTCTTGGGATGCCAGCCACAGTGGAGGACGGGCCTTGGGGATGAGGGAAGGCCAGTGGGCACAGGGCAGGGAAGTGGGTGAATGAGTGGTGGGCCAGGCTCTCGCTTCATGGGCAGGCCCTCTCTCTGCCCCTCTCTCTGCCTGGAGAGCGGCTGCTGCCTCACAGGTCTTGACACGGGTCCCTCGGGGCACCCTCCCTCCCCTCCCCCACCATCATGGTCCTTATGTTGCTCCAGTCCTTTCCACATTCTGACTTCTTTGGACCGTTGCTTCCCCTTCCCCCAGCTCATTCATTCATGCAGCCTGCTCCCGGGTTCCTGCTGTGTGCCTGGCCCCATGTCTGGCCCTGGGATGCAATGCCGGGAGAAGCGACCGAGGCCCCTGCTCTTGGAGGCACTTCCGGTCAGTTACAGGGTGACAGGCAAACCCTCAAGCCAGGGTGTCATTTCGTGAAGCAGCTGGGGAGAGAATGACGTGAGTGTTACGGTGGAGGAGGCCCGCTGAGATAGAGTCAGAGAGGCCTGTCTGTGGGGCGGAAAGGTGGATGAAGATGAACGAACCACACACACACACGTCCCTCTTGTGGAGGGCTCCCTGGCGAGGGGTGTGAGCACATGGGTTACACAGATATGGACACCCCAGATGGTGGGCAGGAGGCAGCACGCTTACTCAGCACCCCGGAGAGACAGGAGGATCTCCTGGGACTCAGCCCAGCGCCACACCCTCCCCAGCTTGGCAGCCACGCCCAAGGCTACAGGCGGCTCCCCTCAGCGGGCTCTGACGGGTCTCCTGCTGGCTCTGGCTGAACGAGAACTTGCTCTTTGGGGTCAGACAGACCTGTGGCTGAGAATCCTAGCAACGACATTCACTGGTTAAAAGCCTAGGCAATTTTAGCCTCTCTGAGCCTCAGTTTCCTCGTCTGTAAGATGGGGATAGTGATACTGCCCTCACAAGTCGTGAGACGTGAACAAATTAAACTCTGTAAAGTGCATGTCGCAGTGGGGACAGGACAAGTCTTGGTGCCCTTCCCCAGCTGGCCTTATCTCCCGTCAGTGGGGTATCCATGATCTCATCAGCTGGTACCTGCCAGCACTCCGGTGCAAGTGTGCTCATGAAGTGTGCAGGGATGACGTCCAAGAAGCGGGTTTTCTCTGGTCAAGGAGGGCTGGGATCCTGGAACAGGGCCACACCAGCCCTCACCTCTTGGCAGTCGCTTATTGGGTTCTCACCTGGCCCTTCCCCACCGTTAGCTTACTTGGTCCTTGCAGCGGTGCGTAGGAAACAGGCGCAGGTACTCCGTGACCTGCTAAAGGGCTAGGAGCCAGGATCTGAAGCCCGGCCCCCTGGCAGCAGGCACCCAGCTCTGTCTCCCGCAGCCCTGCTCCGTGTGGCTCCCAGCCAGCATCTCGGCCACAGCTCAGGCCAGCCTCCTGTGGAGGGCTAAGGGTTCGTGCCTCCCTGGAGCGCTCAGTCAAGGGGTGCTCTGATGAGAAAGGCAGCTGTGCTGACGGTGAGGTCCGCAGCCCCCCCACCCCCCGTATCTCCCAGCATCCGGTTGGGATGCTGCCCCGTGGGCCCTTACCATTCATCAGGAAGTCAGCCAGATCCCAGAGTTGGCATGTTTCAAGCAGCCCCCAGCCATGCGGACTCCTTGCTTAATCACCCAGCCCCCCAGGAGGACAGGATGGGCCGGCGTTTTGGGGGCCTGGCTCCATCTATATGTTTTGAACGCCCATCAGAGACACTGACGTCGGTTCCTAAGTCACAGCTCTAAAAGCATCGTCTCTGCTTTCTTCAGCCCAGCGTGTGCTGCTGTGAGTCAGCCACCTGTGATGGATTCCGTGCCGAGGGGGAGTGGGTCACTGAGTCACAGCCTCGCGGGGCAGCCGCGGGTGGCAGATGTGCGGAGCCAGCCTCCTTGACTCACCTGACTCTGGGCGCGTGAGGCCCAGGCTCCAAGCCCAGTTCCGAACCGTGCCCACGGCCTTGTCCACAGGGGGCCCCTTGTCGGTGCCTGGAAAAACTCAGAAGGATGCATGCCGGATGCTATCAGGTTCTTACTTCTGTGGGCAGCAGGCAATGGGACTTTAGTTCTAATTTTATCACGTGACATTTTTTGTAGGGAAAAACATATTTCCTGGTGGCTCAGACAGTAAAGAATCTGCCTGCAGTGCAGGAGACCCAGGTTCGATCCCTGGGTTGGGGAGCTCCCCTGGAGAAGGAAATGTCTACCCAATCCAGTATTCTCGCCTGGAGAATTCCGTGAACAGAGGAGGGTGGCAAGTTGCTGTCCATAGAGTCGCAGAGAGTCAGATGCGACTGAGCAATTTTCACTTTCACATCTATATATTATTTATTTAACTAAAAATGAAGGTTAAATCACTTTTAGAATGCAGTAGGATTTCCACCCTGTGCCCATATACATTTTTTCTCTCTTCTGGAAGGGTTGTTCTCTCTCGGCTCGAATGTGTTCATGCCATGAAGCCAACCCAGTAACACCTGCCGTCAGTTTTGTATTCCTCGTCTCATTTAACCCTCCCACAACCCTTTGTGGTTATTATTCCCATTTTCCTGATGGGGAAACTGAGGCACAGGGTGGTGGGTACTGATCTTGCCCAGGGCCCTCCAGCTAGGAAGTGAGGCCAGACCAGAACCTGTGTGTGGCCCTCAGCTGCTGCCCTACCATTGGGTCCCTGAAGTGGGCAGCGCTGTCCGGCCAGGGAGATCTTGCCGAGCTGTTGTTCTGTTCCCCCAAGCCAGGCCCAGCAGGTTGCCCCCTCCTCCGAGCAGCCCAGAGCACACTTGACCATGACTCACTGAGGCCAGGCCATGCTCTGTTGGCCTGGTTCTTCTCCTGTCAGTCCAAAGATCAAGTCCCAGTGAAGACAGGGATGTTGCTGCAGGAAGCCCACAGCTTTATGCTGGAGACAGGCATGCTTATAAAATAAGTGGACTTTGATGGACTGGTGGGCTGGTGGATGCTAAGCCATAAGCCATATTCCTTCCTCCAGTGCAACTTTTTAAGTTTTTGTTGAGCTGGAATAAAATAAGCCCTGAGTTTTTCAGTGTTAAGCAGCCCCACCTCCCTCTAGTGCCTCTGTCTCCTACTGCGGCCACTCCCCCAGGTCTCCACGGGTTCGTTAATACCAAACTCTTCTTGTTCTTCACACGTGCCCGCCGACCCGGCAGTTTCTGACCTCCACACTTGTTCACGCCGATCCCTCTACCCAAATGCCTTTCCCCCTTGTTCCTGACTCATCTTCAGAGCCTTAGCACAGGGTTTTCTTGTCCCTAAGAACACCCCCAGATGAGTTGGGGGCCTTCCCTCATCGCTCCCAGAGTCCTTGCTTCCCTCTGGACCAGTGTGGTCAGGCAAGTCACATTTTCTGTCCTGAGTCTGTGTCACAGCAGGCCAAGGGCTCATCCCGGGCCCGGCTCTCATCTGGGTCATCTCCCCGAGCCTGGCACCTCCTGAAGGGCTGCCTCCACATGGCATCAGCCCAGGGCTGCTGAGGTCAATTGCCCCAGTTTTGACGTGTGACAATAGCAAGTTTCTTCACTGCTCTGAGCCTCGGTTTCCTTTCCTGTAAAACAGAAGTTGTTGTTCAGTTGCTCAGTCATGTCTGACTCTCTGCGACCCCATGGACTGCAGCGCGCCAGGCTTCCCTGTCCTTCACCATCTCCCGGAGTTTGCTTAAACTCATGTCCATCGAGTTGGTGATGCCATCCAATCATCTCTTCCTCTGTCGTCCCCTTCTTCTCGTGCCCTCAGTCTCTCCCTGCATCAGGGTCTTTTCCAATGAGTCGGCTCTTCGCATCAGGCGGCCGAAGTATTGGAGCTTCAGCTTCAGCATCAGTCCTTCCAGTGAATATTCAGGAGTTACCAGGTGCCAAAGCCAAAAGTGCTGTTTTAAGGATTAATGTCATTTGTTCATTCTTTCATTCATTCAGTACATATTTATTAAGCACCTGCTCTGGGTCAGGGTCTGGGGAATACAGCATCAGGTCAGGCACAAACCCTACCAGTGGAGTTTCTATTCTCGTGGGGACACAGATGAGAACAAGTTGAGGGCAACGTGGCATGTGCTGCTGAGTGCTTTAGCAGCGTCAGGGGCTTGGGGGGTGGGTGGGGGGGCCTGGAGCAGAGGCCAGAGGGAGAGCCATGTGGAAGAGGGTTCCAGAAGGGCGTGCAGCACAAAGGCCAAGATGGTACTATCCTGGCACTGTTCCCGGGGCAGCAGGGAGGCCGCTGTGACCAGAGGGAGGAGGCAGAGCAGGACAGGAGGATGTAGCTTCACCTCAAGGATGGACACCTTGGAGGGTCCTGAGCAGAGGCGAGTGGGGACCAAACCCAGGTTCCAAAGGTCCCCACTGGCCACCACTGGGGAAGGCCCGGGGGAGTGAAGGGTGGCAGCCGGGAACCCGGTGGGGACGCTGCCGCCGCATCCAGTCTAAGGAGACAGTGGAGGAGGGGTCCGATGCTGGGCATCTCGGGAGCGGAGCTGGCAGCATTTCTGATGGGCGGGGCATCCATGTGAGAGGAAGACGGGGCCGGGGTGACACCGAGGGCTGTGGTCTGGGCAGCGGGCAGGAGGGAGGCCCCAGGAGGCTCTGTGGCGGCTCCCCGGTGCCGCTCTGAGCAGACAGTCATCCCACAGCCCCGCTCACAGGCTGCGCTCGGCAGGGTCTCGGCACCAGAGGGGAAAGGGGGGCCCTGCGGTCTCGCCTTCAAGGGCCCCCGGCCTGCAGTGATGGGGCAGAGGGGCTAGTGGTGGTGTCTGGGGTGTGAGGACGCTTCCTGAGTCTGCACGCCTGCCCCCCGAGCGGGGAGCAGCCAGGGAGCTGATGATGGGCGGCTGCGTTTCTGGCTTGGTCATTGGTCCTTCGCCAGGCGCCCAGCTGGGCCCTTCACATGCCCCCTCCACCCCACAGCCCGGCCGCCCCCTCCAGTGGGTGCTGTTAGCACCCTCTTTCCGCAGACGAGGAGTCTGAGGCTGAGAGAGAGCCGTGTCCCACAGCTGGGAAACGGCCAAGCTGGGGTGCACATCCAGATGCAGCCCAGGTGAGGGCCTGCGCCCAGCCCCTAAGCTCTCCTCTCTCCCCCAGGTCCCGGGCAACTTCCACGTGTCCACACACAGTGCCACCGCCCAGCCGCAGAACCCGGACATGACCCACGTCATCCACAAGCTCTCCTTCGGGGACACGCTGCAGGTGAGCCGGCCCCACTGGTGTGCGTGCAGGAGGGCATCCCCGCCTCCTCCGTCCTGCTCGGGCGCCGAGAGACGCCCTGCAGAGGGCCACGCCCTTCGGGCCTCTGCTCCACCACACGTCCCCCGCCTCCCTCCCGAGCGTGGCTGCTCCATCACCACACCGCACTCGGAGCCTCAGCTTGAGACGGGGCCTGGGAAGGGGACCGCCGTTCACGGGCAAGTCCCCAGTGCTGGTGCTTTCTCTGCGCCAGGCTGGCCTCGGGAGGGAGCGGGGCACCGCGTCTGACGGCCAGGAGCCGGGCCCCGAGCAGGGGTCGGCCTCGAGTCCGGGGCCATGTCGGCTGTGCTGTCAGCGCCCACGTCTGCTCAGGAGGCGTGAAGGAAGGGTCCTGACAGTCCTGTGATTTTGATGGGAAGGGCCACATCTGGCAGGCCCGGCCCAGCAGTTTCCTCCCCGGGACGGCAGACGCTGACCGCCTGATCTCTGCTGGCCACGGGCAGGCGGCTGTCCCGCCCTCTCTCCTCCGCCCCTGGCACCACAGCACTGAAGGGGAAGGCTGCTCTGCCCTGCGGGACGCGGGGGGCGTCAAGGCTCAGAAGGGGGCGTAACTGCTGCAGCCACGGTGCTGATCTAGCCACCCCAGCTCCTGCCCCAAGGCTGGCTCGGTGACAGTCCCGTTTTGTGGGTGAGGTTGCTGCATTGGTGCCCTCCAGGCATGGTGATATGTGCACGGGGCCCAGGTAGGCACATGAGCGTGTGCACACACACCATTGTGACGCCCATGTGCACACACGTGTGCTCACATGAGCAGACACACTCAGCAGACACACAATGAAAGGTGTGCCCTGACGCACATGTGGTCGTGCGTGCACGCTGAGAGCACACGCTGAACACGCACCACATAGGCACACACTCAGGTCTTACACAGCGTGCAAGCGTCTTACACAGCGTGCAAGCGTCCTTGTAGACACCCCCCGAACCAGAGCAATCATCCCTGGACACACACATATACTCACCATTCAGAGATTCACACATACACACACGCACCACCCAGAGACACACGCACCCACACACCAGAATGGAACGTCTTACATACAGATCCACAAGCACACACGTGCCCCCACTGCCCCCTCACACGTTCGTGCCACACGTGCTTGTTGAATCCTTGTGTGTGCTGAGCACCTTCCTTCTCAAGCACCAGCCTCTTTACCCTCTCAGCAGCCCCAGAGATAGACACTAGATGTTGTCGCAGAGAGGGTACAGCCTGGCGCAGAGCCGGGCTCTGAACACAGAGTCTGCCCTGGGGCCACACCGTGGGCCACCTCCCGCACGCTCCATCTCACTTCTTCTCCCTCCACGTTGCTCCCGCTTCTTTCCTGACACCTCTGCCCTGCCAAGTCGATCAGCGCCTTCCCAGGCTCTTTGGAAGCCCCAGAGGTTTTCTTCTTGGAGGTGAGGCTTTGGAGCAGAGCAGGCAAGGTCTCTCTGGGCCAGACTCGCTGTCCACATACTCTGGGAAGCACAGCCTGTCCTAGGACTGTGGACCCTGCCTGAAGGCACATTCACACAGGCTTCACACCCACAGCCTCCCATCTTTCTGTTTAAGGAACTGCTCTGTGGTGGTTCCCCCGCCTGCCTTTCAGGGTTCGGATCCTGGCTTCACCACTTATTAGCTGTGTGACCATGCACAAATTATTCTTGCTAAGCCTCAGTGATCTTGTCCGTAAAATGGGAAGAGTAATGGCATCTTGCTCATAGAATTGTGGTGAGGATAAAATAACTTCACGCACGTGAAGCTCCTGAACTCTGAGTGAAGCCTGGCTCAGAGGGAAATGAGCGGTGCCCTCACTGCACACCAGGCAGTGAGATGCCGCCGGGCGAGATGCCGCCGGCCCACAGCGGCTCCCACGGCCGCAGGGGAGACAGGCGTGGGGTGCTCACCGCCCAGCGGGACGGGAGCTGACCAACCCCAGGCAGGCGGAGGGCCCACAGCGCTCCATCTGTGAGCGCCGGGCAGCATCCCAGCTGCCCACCCGGTCGGCAGATCCTGACAGCGGGGGCAGTGGGCGTTGTGAGCCCTGCTGTGCACACGGGGAGGCTGAGGCCGGAGTCACGGCCCAGGGTCACGCGGCTCCCTGGAGGCACCCCAGAGTCCAATCCCCGCCTGGGCAGCAGACCACAGTCCTTCCTTGTGGGCGCTGTCGACCCCTCAGCCTGCAGCGCAGCCTGCACTTGCTCAATGGGGACCAGTGTTCAGATGCAGCCTTGTTGATCCCTCACAAAACCCCCTCAAGGATGCTGGGTGGCATTTATTTTTCCTGAGGAGGACATGGGCTCAGAGAGGTTCAGTAACCTGCCCGGGGGCATACAGCTTGAAAACTAGGTGTGTCTGGCCCCAGGTCTTCCTTGACTGTGCCTCAGAGAGTTATGGATTCAACAGACCCCAAAATTTCTGCTCTGCTCCAAGCTTTGCATGAGGACTTGGGATAACAGCAGTGGATTCTTGCCCTCTAGTCAAGAAGAGACTAAGTGTAAATAAATGTAATTACAAGGGACAAGAGAGGCATAGGATTCTGGGCAGTGATGTGGAGATGAGGGCAGGGTACTCCCCAGCTTGGAAAGTCTGGGAGGGCTTCCCTGAGGAGGTGACATCCAAGATGACATCTAAGCCAAGCGCTGAAGGGAGAGAAGGATTTGGCCAAGCTCAGGACAGGGGACATCTTGCATGTCACCCCTCTCCTAGAGCACCCTCTCTATGGCACATCCAGCCAGTCATTATCATATAAAAGACCCTCAAGTTCAGTTTCAGGGAAAAAAAAAGTGGATCAGCAAGTGCCCGTGACATCAGAACGAGGTTCTTCTGTACATGAGCTGCCAGAGGCTCATCAGAGTCTGTGGAGAGGGCTCAAAAGTGTCACCTGGAGCGGGGAGCAGGGAGCTGGGTTTTAGGTAAAGTGAGAGACCCATGTTAGATTTAGGAAGGTGGGGTCTGACCCGGGTAGGTGGGTATCATAGGAAGAGCACCCACCTGCCTTGTGGAAGGGGAGGCGAGGCTGCAGGCAGGGAGGTGAGGGAAGGGCTGCAGCCAAGGGCAGGAGACAGGAGGGGGGAGAGGAGGGACGGGGGACAGGAGGAGGGACAGGAGGAGGGAGAGGAGGGACAGGACAGAAGGAGGGAGAGGAGGGACAGGGGACAGGAGGAGGGACAGGGGACAGGAAGAGGGAGAGGAGGGACAGGAGGAGGGAGAGGAGGGACGGGGGACAGGAGGAGGGAGAGGAGGGACGGGGGACAGGAGGAGGGAGAGGAGGGATGGGGACAGGAGGAGGGATGGGGGACAGGAGGAGGGAGAGGAGGGACAGGGGGCAGGAGGAGGGAGAGGAGGGACAGGGGACAGGAGGAGGGAGAGGAGGGACAGGGGACAAGAGGAGGGAGTGGAGGGACGGGGGACAGGAGGAGGGACAGGAGGGGGGAGAGGAGGGACAGGACAGAAGGAGGGAGAGGAGGGACAGGGGACAGGAGGAGGGACAGGGGACAGGAAGAGGGAGAGGAGGGACAGGAGGAGGGAGAGGAGGGACGGGGGACAGGAGGAGGGAGAGGAGGGACAGGGGACAGGAGGAGGGAGAGGAGGGATGGGGACAGGAGGAGGGATGGGGGACAGGAGGAGGGAGAGGAGGGATGGGGACAGGGGGAGGGAGAGGAGGGACGGGGGACAGGAGGAGGGACAGGGGACAGGAGGAGGGAGAGGAGGGACAGGGGGCAGGAGGAGGGAGAGGAGGGACGGGGGACAGGAGGAGGGACAGGAGACAGGAGGAGGGAGAGGAGGGACAGGGGGCAGGAGGAGGGAGAGGAGGGACAGGGGACAGGAGGAGGGAGAGGAGGGACAGGGGACAAGAGGAGGGAGAGGAGGGACGGGGACAGGAGGAGGGAGAGGAGGGACGGGGGACAGGAGGAGGGACAGGGGGCAGGAGGAGGGAGAGGAGGGACAGGGGACAGGAGGAGGGAGAGGAGGGACAGGGGGCAGGAGGAGGGAGAGGAGGGACAGGGGACAGGAGGAGGGAGAGGAGGGACGGGGACAGGAGGAGGGAGAGGAGGGACGGGGGACAGGAGGAGGGACAGGGGGCAGGAGGAGGGAGAGGAGGGACAGGGGGCAGGAGGAGGGAGAGGAGGGACAGGGGGCAGGAGGAGGGAGAGGAGGGACAGGGGACAGGAGGAGGGAGAGGAGGGACAGGGACAGGAGGAGGGAGAGGAGGGACGGGGGACAGGAGGAGGGAGAGGAGGGACAGGGACAGGAGGAGGGAGAGGAGGGACGGGGGACAGGAGGAGGGACAGGGGGCAGGAGGAGGGAGAGGAGGGACAGGGGGCAGGAGGAGGGAGAGGAGGGACAGGGGGCAGGAGGAGGGAGAGGAGGGACAGGGGACAGGAGGAGGGAGAGGAGGGACGGGGGACAGGAGGAGGGAGAGGAGGGACGGGGAGGGCAGGGGCAGCCTTGCATTGCCGTCTGCTGCTGCAGGACAGAAAGACAGTAATAGCCTTCTACTTGCTTCTTATGGTGGAGATAGGATTTGTAAAATACTTAACTGAGGATTTATCTACCCATTCATCATCCAGCATCCATTCAGCAAATATTTATTGAGCCCCGTACTATGTGCTGGGTGTTCCAGGCATTGGTGAGGAGGAGCCTGGTCCCTGCCTGTGTGGAGTGTTGAATAGTCTAGAGAGGAGGACAGAAATTAATCAAATAATCATACAAATGAATGTCAGATAGAACCCTGACACGCGACAATGTGAGGGAACATTCTAGCACTCTGGCCTCCACAGCCACTGTCCTTGGGTTAGAAACTGTGTTGTTAGTTAGTCTCGAGGCACAATGGACTTTCCCTTGGCCTTGTTGAGAGTGTGCAGTTCTAAGTGCTTGATAGACATCAGTGGCCTGAGGCTGGGATCAGGGGTCAGGGCACCCACTGTCCCTGGAGTGGCCCTTACTCTTGGAGCCTGTCCCCTCCGCCCGCCATGACCTCTTCCCTTCCCACCCCTCATCCATTCCTCTCTAGGGCCAAGCAAGCTCTGGTTCTCCGTCTCCAGGCTTATGTGTTTGCATGAGCTGCCTGCCTGGTTAACGTCCCGCTTTCCTACAAATCTTGGTGTCACTTCCCCCAGGACGCCCTCCAGGAGGCCTTCCCCACCCACCCCTGCTAACTGTGCCCGTGAGGACAGAGTCCGTGTACTGGGCACACTTTATCCTGCTGTCAGTCTTCCTGGGGGCTGACCTGGTTTCCCACTGGCCTCGGAGGAGAGTAGGAGATGCCCTCCAGCCCCTGCCCCCGGGACACGGCCAGCCCGGCCGCCATGAGGAGGCGTCTCTTCACAGCTCCTGTGTGTGTCCCACCGCAGACGGGGTGGGAGCCAGCCGCCCGGGGCCTCTCTCGGAGGGAGGCGGGTCTCAGGAGGAGTGTGCTGGGACCCACTCCGCCTGCGCTTGAATTTCCCGTCTGCCTGCATGCTTGAGCCCCGGCTTAAGGTCAGACGGACCTGAGCTGGACTCAGCCGCAGGACACTGGACAGATGTCAGTGCTTCCCCAAGCCTTGGTTTGCTCCTGTGAAATGAGCCCGGGGTCCATCCTTAAAGGCATTAAATGAGACGACACTCAGGAGCCAGGACTGAGCGTCTCACAGCGAGGGCTCGGAAGCAAGCTGGTGCCTCCTCTGCGCCTCGTGCCCCAGGACTTTCCGAGACAGACCGTGCTGGGTCCCCGTTCTACACGCGGGCAAGGTCTCTAGAGCAGCTAGCACCTGGCCGTTCCCCCACCCCAGGCCCGAGCCTAGAGGTGGTGGCGTCCTGGGGTCAGTCCTGTGGGTCACTCTGCTTCTCCGCAGGTCCACAACGTCCACGGCGCTTTCAACGCTCTCGGAGGAGCAGACAGACTCGCCTCCAACCGTATGTACCGCACCCCCGCCCTGGGAACAGCTTTCTGCCCGAGCTCCCCAGGGCGGCATGGAAGGGATGGGGGGCGGGCGGGAACGATGACCAAGCCCTCGGGGTGAGCCGCACCGCGCAGGCTTCGTCCCCCCAGGCGGCCTGTGAGGACGCAGACTTACCCCATCTTACTGAGGAGGGAGGAGAAGGGCTTGTCGGGGCCGCTGGCGGAGGGCAGGGGAGGGCTTGGCAGCCGTAGACACACCATCAGCGCTCTGTGAATACTTGGCCGTCATCGTCATTGTCGCCATCTCGTAATATATTGCTGCCACATGATTGTTGTTGGTTGAGATAATCACCCGGGGTCCCCAGGCGGTGCTGACACAGCCAGAGTGCGTCCTGGCTGCAGGCGGCACCGTGGGAACGGGCCTTCGGGGCCCCGGCCTGGCCTCCCGGGCAGCCGCCCACCCCAGCCCTCCTGCTCCGGCCCTCCCGGAGCCCCTCCCTCCCAGGCTCCCCGGCACCTGGGCCCAGATTACAGCGCGTGCCGCGTCTTTGCACACCAACAAACGCATGCACACACACCTACATGCGTGTTTGCACACCCACGGGGCCTTGCCCAGAACGGCCTGGGAGGCCTGTCTGCTTACGCAGGTCTGCCCACTGGGTTCGGTTTTCATCTCCTCCCCTGAGTCACCTTTTCACCCGTGTGTCCTTAATCATTCCTGGAGGTCCATTTACAGGCAGACCTCGGAGATACTGTGAGTTTGGTTCCCAGTTAACCCAATGAACTGAAGATCGCAATAGAGCAGGTCACATGAATTTTTTGGTTTTCCAGTGCAGAGGAAAGTTACATTTAAAAAAAAAAAGAAAAAAGTTACGTTTACAGTACACTGCCGTCTGTTAAGTGTGCAGTAGCATCATGTCTTCAAAAATAATGTAAATACCTTAGTTTAAAAATATTGCTATCACCTGACAACACTGGGTTGCCACAAACCTTCAGATTTGTTAAAAAAAAAGGCACTATTTTTGAAGCACAATAAAGCAGAGCAATAAAATGAGGTGTGCATGTACTCGCTGCCAAACCAAGCATGGAACTGGGATAATCCAAGCAAAAGAGAACATCCCTCCGTGACCCGCCCCAACAAATCAAGCTTCTCATTTCTCCGTGTCACTGGGAATCCTTGTCCGTGAGCAGAAGTCATTTTTTCCCAGCACAGATCACAGCTTACTTTTTGATGTTTGTGCCTGTCGTATCGTAACCACAGTTGGTGTACAGTTTCCCCACTGGTTATGGAGACACGGTTGGCCGTCTAGCAGCTCCACCATGCTCTGTTAAGGGACTGTCTTTTCATGGAAAACGTCTATTGTTTCTACCACAGTAATGCCTCTGATATTTACGGGATTTGCTTTACGTTACCGTATTGCTTCCTGACGGGGTCCATGCCCACTCGTGCCACTTTCTGATGTCTGATTATCATGGAGGGGGATGATTCTTCATATGGTGGGGTCATCATTGTGGTTCTGCGTGGGGGCAGCCCCCAAGGGGCCTGTCTGCCCCCACTTGCAGTTAGCCTGGACCCTCAGCCACCTGATATTGGAGGAAGATCAGGCTAGGAAGGGTATGCGAGCCCGTGGCAGGTGTGGGCAGGAAGCCTTTCCTCTGTCTGGGCTGCTGATGAAAGCAGGGGAGGGACCGCCGGGGTCCACCAGGCTCTCGTTTCCTCATTTTCCAAGCCCGGTCCCCAGCCGCCCACCACGTGCCACTCTGCTCCACGTCCCCCTGGGGGCCACGTGTTATTGTTCAGGTCTCAGATCGAATGCCACCACCTCAGAGAGAGCCTCTCTGACCACCTCTGGGCAGGAGCCGCCATGCCTGGTGACACGGCTCTTTGTCCCGAGCACAGACCACTGTGTCGAAGACGCTGAAGAGGGACTCTGTTGATGATCCAGCTGTGATGGTGGCATTCTGGTGGCTTTCTTTGAAAGTGTCTCTATCTTTTAGAGTGACATCATGAAAGTATACATGGAGGAACTGATGTGAGGTCTGGGATTTGCTTCCAAATAAAATGGGGGAAGAGAAGCAGTGGGATAGAGATGAAGCAGAATTGGACATGTGCTGTTCATGGCTGAAGCTGGGAGACAGGCGGGTACCTGGAGGTTCCTCCTACGGTTCCCCATGATTTGTGGTTGGATTTTTACTTGAGATGTTTAGAGGGAGGGAGGGGGCCGCCAGGGCATGGGGCCTGCCTGGATCAGCTTGGAGCTGGCCGTCCCGAGGAGGGGTGCTCTAACCCATGCGGGTGTCCTCAAGTGCAGTGTCTCCAGTGGACATGTGGCAAATTATACCAAAGGCCTTAAAACTGGTCACTGCCATTGAGTCATCAGTTCTACTCACAGGAGAGCAAGCTAAGGAAAGGAGACTATGCAAGGATTTAGGAAAGTAATGGTCATTAGATCATTGTTTATAAGAGTAGAAATGAGCCACTACATTGGTGCCTGGCCCCGGGGGCCTGGCTGAGAACATCGTACGTGGTCTTTTCTGGGAGATGCGTGCAGCCATGACAGTGATGTGTCAGAACCTCACTGGTGTTCAGGCAGCAAGAGGTCGTTGAGCCCCTTCTACGTGGCAGGCGCTACTCGAGGGGATATGGCAATGGAAGAAGCCAAGGCTGTGACCTTATGCCGCGTCTTAGACCTGTAACAGTGTCAGCGGCGTTCAGTTCTCAGAAGAAGGTTCTGTGTGATCCAATTTTATATTTATGTTTAGGGAAACACAAACATAGGTATAAATAGAAGTCTGGTAGTTTGTACGTGAGAGTACGAATCTGTGATTTTCTGGGCAGGCTGGCTTTGTGGGTGATTCTTACTTTTTTCCTTTATGGTCACCTGTGTTTTGGACAGACTGAATAGAACTGTTACCGCTGTGATTTTCATGGGGTGTTTTTACTCTCATCCCGTCAGGTGTTTTCAGGGGTGACGGGGATTTGGAGCGTGGTGTTTCAGGGGTGGTCTTGGGCCTCCTGGCTTAAAATGCAAATCCTGAGCCCCACCCCAGCCCCAGTGAGCAGAACCTTCAGGGGTGAGGCCCAGGTGTCTGCTTTTAAATTCCGGGTAGTGCTCCGGCCAGTCTCAGCACCAGCGGGATTGAGCAGAGGGATGTTGGGGTCTTAATGGGCTTAGCCTGAGACTACAGGGCTTTTCCCAGAATTTTAGAGGAGTCAGGTCTCAAGACAGTTAAAGAAGCACTACCGTTTCCTTACTAAGATGCGGTATTGGCGGGAAGAGGCTGTGAACACCATCCACATCCCCTTCCCATTAACAAAAGATGAGCCTGAGGACTCTGGACTGACAGCCAGGAGACCAGGATTAGAGCCCACAAACCTAAATCTCTGTATTGTTTCAGCTGCATGGGCCCTGACCCGAGGTTCTAGAAGGCAGCAGTAGAGGGGTCTCTGAGCTTCTCCTCACAGCCCAGAAGGCCCAAGGGAATGTCATTTTTCCTGGATGATATTTAGCAGCTTTGGGCCAGCATTCTCTCAGCCTACTGTTTGATTCCGGTTACCTCATGCTTATCAGAAGCTGATTCATCTCTTCTCCCATTCATGGGTCTGACCAGCCAGCTTTCCATCCGCTCATTCATTCAGTAGGCATTTGCCACTGTCCACTTTGTACCAGGCCCCGCGCAGGGTTCTAGGGACACCGAGATGAGCAAGGCTCAGTCCCTGCCCTCCACAGCCTCGCTCATCCAGCGGGGATGGCGTAAGAGTCTCCCTGGAACAGGACACAGGGCCAGATGGAGGAAGAACTCATCTCCGTTAATTGAAAATAGGGAAAGAAAGTAATCAGTAATCTGTAAATGCCATTCTTCTGGTTGGGCTTTTTCTTTTTTAAAATCTTGAACCCATTTCGTTTCAAAAGTAACAAGTATTCAAACCAGACAAGAACATGTGCAGTGAAATGTGATTTTTATCAAATCCTGCCTCCCCTGCCCCAAGGGTAAAAATAAAACTGCTTGTAGTTTCTTGGGTGTCTTCTCAGAAGACTCTGCTGTGTGTTCATGCATGTAGAGGAGTGAGTCCTCCTGTTCTTTTTGCGTCCCCGTCCTCCCTTGGAGTCTTCTCACTTAACAGTAACCCCCTGGAGAGTGGCCTTTCCCGGCACCCCCTCCTCAGCAGCTGGCCTTTGGTGGACATTTGAACTGTTCCAGAGGCTACTACCTATGTCCAGTGCAGAGGCAAAGATCCTGACAGGTGGAGTCTTCCCACTCCTGGTGCCCAGAGGGAGAAATGAGCAGGGGTGGTTTGGTGGTGAAATCGTGCAGTCCCCTCTCACCCCTTCTCCTGCCCCCCGCCCCATCTCAGCACAGTACCAAGCGGGTTTAGGGTTGAGATGATGTAAGAAGACCTGCTGGCCGGGCACGACCCATCACCCTGCCTCACGCTGCTGTGTCTTTCCCACAGCCCTCGCCTCCCACGACTACATCTTGAAGATCGTGCCCACAGTTTACGAAGACAAGAGTGGCAAGCAGCAGTATTCCTACCAGTACACAGTGGCCAACAAGGTAATTGCGCCCTCTGCTGGCCAAAAGCAGAGGTGACACGTGTCCCGGCGAGATTTCCTCTGATTCCTTTCAAGGGGCCTTTCCTGAAGGGGTCATGTGCCCTGGGCAAAGAAGGGAGACAAATCTCAGAGTCAGGGGGAGGAAATCTAACTGGGAGATAGGGAGTGATCTGGTTGAGAAAGGGTAGGCAGGTAGCCTCTCCCAAAGGTCTAGGGTTTGCAAGCATCACAGCCGTACATCTGGCTCTGGTCCTTCAGACATGGGACCCTGATTGGTTAGCACACAGCAGATACGCTGGCTCGTGGGGCACAAGGTCTTTATCCAAAATCGTGAGGCTCTTGAATTGCACCAGATGGCCGTTGGTTAACGGGTATGTCCCAGGACCCCAACACCCGGTGTCATGGGGAAGTGGGCGGGCCTTGGGGAGAAGCAGAGATCAATCAGAGCCCCCAGAAGAGTCACGACAGTGGTTTCAAGCCAAGGCAGCCTCAGCTTCCCCGGAGGTGACCCTGCCACGGGACATGCGTGCTTGAAGCCCATTGGTTGACGTATCCCCAAAGACCCCTTTACACTAGGTCCCTCCTTTTTCTTTTTCTTTTTCCTGTTCCAGCACCGCCCAAACCCCTTAAAGTGATACAGTGTTTGGCGCTAATAATAGTAAGAGTGAAAGTATTAGTCACTCAGTCATGTCAGACTCTTTGAGACCCCATGGACTGTAACCCACCAGGCTCCTCTGTCCATGGGATTCTCCAGACAAGAATACTGGAGTGGGTAGCCATTCCCTTCTCAGAGGATCTTCCTGACCCAGGGATTGAACCTGGGTCTCCCACAGTGCATGCGGGGTCTTTACTATCTGAGCCACCAGGGACGCCCCAGTAGTGAGTAGTAGCTATCATTGTGGAGAATTACCACGGGCTGGACATCGTGCTCAGCCTTCTACTCCACCGTCTCTTTCAGTCATCGCAACAGCTCTGAGGTTGGGCCTGTTATTGTCCCCATTTTGCAGATTTGGCCACTGAGGCACTGAGAGGAGGTCCTGGAGCTGTAAAGTGGATGAATGGGGATTAGAACCAACTTCTCCAGCTCCAGAACCTGGCCTCTCGATCACATCACCTAGCTCAGTCTGAACAGGGGGCCTCTGAGTCTGCCAGGCTGGGAGCTACTCTTTCTTGGGTGGCTTGGGGTCCCTCTGCTTGGCTCCACCTGCACTGATGTGCTGGTGTAACTCTCTGGGGCAGAGGCATCCTGTTTCTTGGCGGGCATCCCGCTGGAACCCTCAAGTGCTGACAGCATCTAACAGATGGGCAAGGCGGATGCAATTTGAGCAGAAAGAGTGTGGACTGTGGCACAAACTTCCAGCTCAAACCCAGCTCAGCCACTCACTCGGGACAAATCACGTAACAACTCCGTGCCTCAGTGTACTTATGTGTAAAATGGCTCAGAAGATCACTGTCAAATGAGGCAGTGTTTTTAAAACCACTGAGCCCACAATGAAGGCTTTGGCAAATGGTACCTACTGCTGCTCTGTTTTATTATTTTCCTCTGTACCTCAGCTCTGGGCCATGACCCAGACAGTCACCCTGCCCTATCAACTCTCCCAGGAGAAAGCTGATCTTGTTTTGCCCAAGGCGTCTTCCCCTGAGGCTTTGGCAAGGGCCCAAAGGGCCAGGACTGCGTGTTCAGCTCTCTCTGCAGCCTCAGCCCCATCTGCCCTGTGAGCGAGGGGGGCTGCACCCACAGGGACTGGTGGCAAAGAAGGCAGGTTTCAAGGTTGTCCCTGGAGAACTGCAGAGCTTGGCCCTTAGCGTTTGGGGCTGGGGCTTTAGTTTGGTTTCTAGTTGCTGTGGATGAACGAGAGTCACCCGAGGTTCTCAGCATCCTGAAGTGGATGCAGTTAATTCAGCCCCTTGGTATCCTTGGAGTCCCAGCCGGTGCCTTCCCCAGGAGTCTGGTGGTGGGCTTTGCCCTCTGGCTTTCCAGTTGGGTGTGTTTCTTCTTTGAAGAAGCCCCCTCCCCACATCTCTCTCTCAAACACAATCCTCAGGAGGTCATGTGTGGCTTAGCCTGTCCCCTCCTCGCCAAGCCCCTGGGAGATCGGCCATTCACTGACGGGCCGCTCAGCACTCCGAGTCCCTCAGTCACGGCACTTGGCAGCGCTGCAGTGTGGCAGATATTGTTACATCTGCCTCCTTCTCCAGACTGTGGGCCCCCCTGGGGAGGGGGCAAGGTGTTCTCACCCGAGGTCCCCAGCACCCAGCGCGGGGCCAGCACACAGGAGAGATGCTTGGTGAACAGTCACTGGATAAACCGATGGATTCTGCCTGGCCCAGGAGCTGCAGGGGGAAGTAGGCCTTCACTCAGACTGGACCCACGTCACAGTGGTCCTTCAACAACTCTGCTTTCAGACTCCTTTATTTTGATTCTGGTGCTGCTTCCAAGGAGCAGGGAGGAGTGGGTTGCCGGGGCCCCTCTGCAGGGAGGAGTGGGTTGCTGGGGCCCCTCTGCAGGGAGGAGTGGGTTGCCGGGGCCCCTCTGCAGGGAGGAGTGGGTTGCTGGGGACCCTCTGCAGCCCACTCCCACATCCCCCGTGAGACACGGTTGGAATCTGAGTCTTGCACCCCCCTCATTCTCTCCCCTTCCGCCCCAGGAGTACGTCGCCTACAGCCACACGGGCCGCATCATCCCGGCCATCTGGTTCCGCTACGACCTCAGCCCCATCACGGTCAAGTACACAGAGAGACGGCAGCCTCTGTACCGGTTCATCACCACGGTGAGTGGGTGGGCGCCGCCTCCGAGAAGCAGGAGGCAGCCCGCAGGGTGGGGCACTCAGCCTGTCCACAGGAGAGTGTTCAGAAATGTCGACAGACGTGCATCAATATCAATGGCATTTCATCAAGAAAGTCTTTTCCAGAGGGGAATGCCACTCATTCGTTTCCATCCCTTAAGCAGTTCCCTCTTAAGCTGTTCCTGTTCCCAATTTACTCGAGTGTTTTTCATTGTGGTGGAGATTGTTCTTAGCAGAGCTTATCCTTTTCTGTGTAAGTTTTACAGTGAAGATTTCACTCATTTTTTTTTCAATGCTAGCTGCTGATATTGTCAGGTTTTTTTTTTTTCTTTCTTTCCTTCCACCTCTTCTCTTTTTTTCTTTTTTGTCATTGTCTCCACTAAGTCCAGTTTTCTGTGGGGCAGTTTCAAGCTGATGTCAGCTTTCCTTGGTACTGACTATTTCTGTCAACTGTTCTATGCTGACTTCCCATTCAAAGTGTCCTTGGGGTCAGAACAGCAGGGTCACAGTGCCCTGCCCCAGCCAGGAGGCCTTGAGAAGTTTAGTAACCCAGAGGCGGTGGAGGTGGACGAGATGGGGTGATTCTCCCTCCTTCTTAGATTGGAAACTGCCTTTCTACCTCTTTGTACTTTTAATAATGAGAGAATTTTAAAATAAGAGAGTTAGGTGTCCAGTCTTGGCTCTTTCACTTCCTGCTCTGACTTGGTCTGTATTAGGACTCTGTTATTAATCCAAAAGAGACAGGACCCCACAATGTGCTGGCTTGAATTATACATGGGCTTCAGGTATGGTTAGATCCAGGTACAAGTGACTGAAAAAGGTCTCTCATCGTCCTGCTCTCCTCGGTACTGGTTTCATTTTCAAATAGAATTTGCCAGTGGAAAGTGCCTCTTCCTCAGTAATTCTGCCCCAAGTACTGGATAGAATAGCATTGTCATTGGCCTGGCTCGGGTCCCATGCCGTCCTTGTGGCCTGGAAAATGAATGGTGTGCTCCAGTTGGCCAGCCCCACCCAGACTGCAGGGACAAAGATTGCGATGGAGTGCGGTTCCCCAGGAGAAAAATCAGAGGCCAGTTACTAGAAGAGGCAGAACTGGATGCTAGGAGGCCAAAAGGCCAGATGGCCGCTACAGGGTCTCCATCTCATACTCTATGAAACAAGAATAATAATCCCCGCTCTTCCTACCTCCCACAGCCTTGTGGGACTCAAAGCAGATCATGAAGGGGCTGCTCTGCAGTTATAAAAAGCCATGTGGATACAAAGGATGTCAAAAGTTTGGTGCTTATATGAGCCTCAAAATAGCCTTTTGCTGTTCTCTGACTCCATAAAAATTTGAAACTTCTCATCAGCCAAGGGTACTTAACATAAAACTAAAATACCAGACACAGATCGGGAGAAGATATTTGCCCACATACAAGAAAGATGTGGGGCTTCCTGAGTAGATCAGTTGGTAGAAAATCCGCCTACCACGCAGGAGACCCCAGATCCACTCCTGGGTCAGCAGGTTCCCCTGGAGAAGGGACAGGCTCCCCACTCCTGTATTCTTGGGTTTCCTTTGTGGCTCAGACAGTAAAAAATCCGCCTGCAATGGGGGAGACTTGGGTTCGATCTTTGAGTTGGGAAGATCTGCTGGAGGAGGGCGTGGCAACCCACCCCAGTATTCTTGCCTGGAGAATCTCCATGGACAGAGGAGCCGGGCAGACTACAGTCCATAGAGTCACAAAGAGTCGGACAGGACTGAGCTACTAAGCACAGCACAGGAAAGAGGTATGCTTCAGAATTTATATGGCAAAAAATTCCTACACGGAATTCCCTGGTGGTCCAGTGGTTAGGACTTAGTTCATTCACAGCTGTGGGCCCAGGTTCAATCCCTGATTGGGGAACTAGGATCCTGAAAGCCACATGGCCAAAAAAGATAAAATTCCTACAGATCAATAAGACAAAGTTAAGTGATCAAAAAGAAAATAGGTGAGGACTTGACCACTGACAGAAGAGACCACACTGATGATGGAAAGATGTTGAGGTTCACTAGAAACCAGAGGAATGAGATTCAAAACAGCAAGACCCAACCATATCCTATCAGACTGGTAGAAGGATAGGCCTGCCCTGTAAAGACTGGGAGGATGCGAAGCAGGAGGACCCATGTATATTCTCTGATGTGAATGGGCTCAGCCACTTTGGATGGAGATGCACTAACCCTTTGGCTCCAAATTAGGGAATTTGAGCAAGTGATTCTACCCAAGGCCCCACAGGGTAGCAGCCCAAGTAGGTCGTGACACTGATTCTCGGCCAGTGCTCCTCCTGCACGCCCAGAATAGGACAGAAGCGAGGACACAAGTTCACCTCTATGCAGATGTGGTCTGCATCTCAGAGGCCCTGGGGTCTGCAGCCTCCACAGTGGTGGAGAAACGAGCGTGCCCACACCTCACCGTGGGGTCAGGGAGGCTCTTCTGGCCCGCTTTCTGTTTGCTCCTGCATTCCTGACAACTGAGGCTCTGAGTGTTGAAATTTCCTGCCAAGTGGCTGAGAAGTGAAGTGACTTCATTTATTTGCTAAATAATATTTGCTAGACTTTACCATGCACCAGGCCCTGTGCTGGGCAGCAGGAATAGTGAACTAGACAGAGTCTCTGACCTCAGCTCGCTTCCTAGCAGGTCAGGGAGATGGCTGAGCGCGCAGAGCTGCAGTCCGGGTCGGCGGGGGCTCTGACGTGCACGAGGCACCCCAGGGACAGAGACTCTCCTCTGTTTGGAGAGTTCAGAGAAGGACACCCCGGGACGGGTCTCGCAGGGTGAGGAGGCGTTTTCTAGGCTGGTGAGCAAAGCAGAGAGAGTCTCAGCAAAGGGAATAGTGTGCGCACACAGCGTGTCTTGTGAAGGCCTTGTGGCTTCTTTTGATGGGGATGGACTTCTGACAGCTGGAGGTCCCCCAGACCCCCAAGGCACAGGCCTGTCCTGCATCACCCGGAGGCGCTCCTCCACCCCTGCCCTGCCCACCTCCACCTGAATGGGGACCATTCCGCAGGGTACCTCCTGACATCCTTAGCCTGCTTTCTGCGGGCCTGTGCTGCCATCTTGGTTGCCACGGCAACCATGGGGTCAGTCCTGCGCGAGCCTGCCGGCTGTCCCTGGCAGATGGCGTCATTGTGGAGTTTCAAAGGCCCCTGTCACCGGGCGGCAGATGCAGGATGACGCTCACAGGCAGACACACAGGCACAGACCCCCGGCAGCCCTCGCCAGGCAGGGTGGGGCTGAGAGGGAAGTGGGGGCACCTGCTGTGCCTTCTCTGTCTCTCTTTATAAAATCAGACACTTGTGTGCGAAGCCCCCGAGCCCCCAAAGGGGGGCCTCTGCAAATAGCGCCTCAGAGGGGCTGTTGAAGAGGGGGCTTAAGCCAGGATGTCGTCATGCGGCGGCTGTGTGGGGGCAGCTGGGGGTGGGCGGGAATGAGGGGTGGGTGCAGTCCAGGGCGGGAGAGCAGGTGTGGAGGGGAGAGGCAGGCAGGGCCTGCCCGAAGCATTCTAAGTAACAGAGACCTGGCTTATTTGGGGCTGCCCCTCCAGGCTCAAACCGTCTGCAAAGGACCTGTTCATCCCTAGCCTGAGCAGAGGAGGCATCCTCCTTCCGGAATTCTTCACCAGGCTCCTCTCTCTGGATACCCAGAGAACCTTGCTCAGACCTCCACCTTGTGTTGTTCCAGAAAATTCCACCACTGAGGGAATAAACAGATGGTGTTTAACAGCATGCAAGCGATCCCCTTTAGAGTGCCCCCTCCCACATGCGCACATTTGTTCCCTACCCCGCCACTTGCCAAAGCCCCTTTTGGGAGATGGCCTTCAAGTGGGCAGTGGTGACAGATCGGATGGCTTGGAGGTGTCACGTTGCTTTCCTTATGTGTTTTATTCTACTTGGGGGGAGCAACCAGAAGTCACCAAGCATATACCAAATTGGGTCAGTATGGCCGTGAGTTTTTGTCCACTAGAAAGAAGCAGCTGTGATGACATGTCCCTGTTGGCCAGCAGGGATGGCTGAGTTAGGTAGCATCCCTGACCTCGCAATGCTCCTTGCCAGTGAAATAATCCTCCAGTCTTTTGATTGTACTTCATAGCTGCCAGGCCTGATTATGAGGAGTTCCAGGTCTAATTCACCTCTTTGTTACCCACATCTAGCACGGGACTTGGCCTGGCTATAGGTGCTCAGAAATATACAAGGGACAGCTGCTTAAAGAAGTGATCATAGAGCTGCACTTTCTAAGCAGCTACTGGGTACCAGGAAGTTTTACAGTCATCTCCTTTAATCCTACGAGGAGCCCTCCAAGGTAGATGGTATCATTCCTGCTTTATATGGAAATTAACTGAGGCCCAGAGAGGTAAAGAAGCTCTTCTGAGATCACACAGCCAGGATATAACAAGGCCAGGACTTCGTCCTCCAAACATGCCTCTGCCACACCCTTCCCCACCAGCTTGGGAGCCTTCAGTTTCCAAAACAGACTCCCAAGGATGTTCCAGCTACAGAGCCCCCAGAAGCCACGGAGCCCTTAATAAGACACCAGGATCATCTGATATAGTGACTTCTATCTTGGGAATCAAGAAGAAATATTATAGCAGGAAACAAGGCAATATTACGAGCATGTGTGGTAAAGTCATGGTCATGCCTGCGCAGACATAAGAAAACAGGCAGACTGTCCGTCTGAGACTGGTCAGCTGGCGATGTGCAGGTTTTCCTGCCTTTATCTGATTACTTTTCACTCATCTGTTGGGCACCTGCAAGGATTTTTCAATTGACACAAGGCTGTGGGTGCCTGGGGTGGGGGGCACATGGGATGGTTAAAAGAATAGAAACTGAGAGGAGATAACACTGAGAAGGTTTTCCATCTGAGACTGTGTGCTGGGAAGAGACCGGCTTGGCCGGACTGGTGCAGCAGCCGTTTCAGAGCCTCCGTTCTGTCGCACTTGGGCTTTCCTCAGTGTGTCTCTCTCTCTACACAGGCAGGGTACACACCTTGGCCCCCACGAGACAGTTTCCATTATCTGAGAAACAGAACAGAACCCAAAATTAGCAGCTAAGTTATTCAGGTCTGGAAATGGGTTTTTTAAAAAAAAAAAAAAAACAACCCTTCAGTTCTGGTCCTTTCGGGCATTTGAGCCAAGTTCGTTCTTCCAGAAGGTTGTGCACCAGGCACTGATTTCTCCAGCTGGGTCTGGAACAGAAACTCCTGGTACTTCTTTTCTCTGGCAGGTTCTGAGACAAGTAGGGAGCATGGGCTACGTTGCATAAACTAGACTTATGTTTACAGCCACACAGCTTCTTCATGAACTTCCCTGGCAGAGACTTCTTACCTCAGGGTATCTGATACGTGAGACTTAACAGAGCTAAGAAAACAAAATAGAAAGAAGCCGTCCATTCAAAAAAGAAGCCATCCATGCAGATGGGGACTGAGGGGAGCCTTCGGGTGGGGGAGAAGCGGGTGGAAGAAGTGAAGAAAAGCATGCCCTTTGTCGCCTCCCAGACCTGGGGGCTCATCCCCCTTGCCCACTTGGCATAGCTGTGTGACTGTGGGCAAGTCTTTCCCTCTCCAAACCTCTGCTTGCTCACGATGAGAAGGCGCTCAGCCCATTTGCCCCACCACTTGCCCCGATGGGGTGGGAAAGCAGAACAGTGCTATCCCGGTCCTGGCACGTAGCAGCTGCTGAACAGAGGGGGCGGTGACGGGGAGGGTTTGGGGTTTTTGGTTGTCTTGCTTTTGTGTTTTTGGCTTCACCACATGACATGTGGGATCTTAGTTCCCGGACCAGGGCTTGAACCCACACCCCCGGCAGTGGAAGCACCGAGTCTTAAGCACTGGGCTGCCAGGGAAGTCTCCAGGGTGGTGGGTATTGGGCAGCTGCAGCCGCTGTAAAAATGGCAAGGAAAGGGCCCCACTCTCTCCCGCCAGCCCCCGGGAATAAGGGGTGCAGGTGGGAGGTCCGGCAGGCGTGGCCCCATGGCTGCAGATCGCCAGACCCTCTCCTCCCCGACTGTACGCCCACCTCTCCCAGCTCCAGTCATCAGCGTCCCTTCTGCGACAGCCCCCACCTCTGTCAGCCACGGCCCCAGTGTTCTCATCCGAGGCTCCAGCCTGACTGCCGCCGCCGGCATCTGATGGGACTCTGATTCATTATTTATTTCCTCAGACTGTGCCTTTCCCCCGAGCCCTGCAAGCAGTGCTGACTGCAGGAGAAAAGTGAATGAACAGTTCCCGGGCACGTCCAGTGGAACCTCAGGCAGCTGGGCAGTGCCTCCTAGTGGACCCCATTCACAGATAAGAGAAACTGAGGCTCTGGGAGGTCCGCTGGCTTTCCCAGCCAGGGTCGCAGAGCTGGGAGCTGCCCCCAGGAATGCTGACTCCGGAGCCTGGTGGAACAACAGAGGGATTCAGGCCGCCAGCCAGTGTGGTTGGAACGTGTCCTCTTCATATTATAAGGCATCAAAAGCCATGAGTAAAATGTCAAGGGAACACACACACCCCTTCTTCTCAAGGTAGACGAGCTGACTTCATTCTCCCCACAGTGGAAGGGCGGGCAGCTGGGGGAGACACAGGGAGGAGGCATCAGCCTGAAAACAGAGGGGCATTATGGATGGCTTCTGATGGAAGCAAAGGAACGTGCGTCTCCCAGACCCACTGGGGCCACTGTACTGAACTGCCCTCGTCCCCGTTTCTGGAGCTGGGCCTGCTGAACGGAGCGGGCTCGCGTGTGCCGGCCAGGGTGGCCGCTCCCAGCTCAGCAGCCCCCCTCCCCCCTCCCCCCCCCCCCCCCCCCCCCCCGAGGTTGCTCCCCAGCCTCCAAGGTGGGAGATGCAGGAGGCCAAGGGAACAGGCAGTCAAGGGTGTGTGTGTGACACGGGCAAGCCCACAGCAGTCCTGTTTGCAAAAGTTAGGAAACAGGCTCAGGGAGCGATGGGGGCGGCCTCCAACATCCTGAGTCTGGTCCCCCAGCCCCTGGCCCACGCCCCGAAGTGTGAGTCCTCCTTGTCCCCTGGCTGGGGTCCTCCTCCTCCTCTCCTGGGACGTTTGTCCATTCATTCCCTCACTCCTTCTCTGCTCTTTCTCACTCCCTCCCTCCTGCACTCATGGACATGTCCTGAGCCCGTGCAGCCCCGGCTCTTCTGCTGTCTTCTCTGCCTGGGCGTTCAGGACAGCGAGCTTTAAGCCGTGGGGTTGGGGTAGGGCGTGGGGAGTTAAGGGGCGCCCCTTGCCTGGCCAAGCCTGGAAACAACCTCTGTGGTCTGCAGTGCTTTGCCCCTACGCGTCCTTCATGACATACGCTTCTTGCAAACCTGTTTGGGCCTCAACTACTCCATCTGTAGATTGGACCTTCAGAGGGCTTGGGACCTGAGTGACTCCTAAGAACCTGCTTGCAGTGCCTGGGACGCCCTCACTGCCCTGTCCTTCCATAAATTGCCTGTCCTCTGCTTAAAGAGCCAGGTAGAGAATGGCAATTTAGCCCCAAAGGCCTGCTCTGGGGAGTGAGTGGTATTTTATATGTTGTTCTTCTTAGACTGGGTCTCAGGCTTAGAAAGATCTCAGATCATAGCCGCAAGGTTGGAGCCTTCCAGTCAACTGGAAGTTGAGATGAGGTCCCATTTACTGACCACCTACTACATGCTAGGCACTCCAGAGGCATTGCCTGCAATACAATCACTGGCAAAGTAGGAATGGTTTGTCCACTTTTCAGACCAAAAAACTGGGGCCCGGGAAGGCTCTCTCATGCCCAGAGTTAAAATGTGACAGCCACGGAACCACCTGGCTTCTCGAGGCCAAGCTCTTCCTGCTGCCGTAATCAGGAATGTCGCCGCGGGCTCCTCAGTCCTCATCTCCCCATCTTGGCCGTGTACAGTGAGGAGGTTCACGCCTCCGACTCCACACTCAGAGGTCTGGTTCTCCTGGCTCTGCAGAGCAGCAGGCAGGGGAATCAAGTGTTGTGGACATGATTTGCTTCATTTTCCTTTGTATTCAGCTTGGGCCCTGTCCCCGCTCCCGGGTCAGGGAGATGCCAAGTCACCATCCTGCCTTCCATGAGGCCTTTATCTTGAGAGCTGAATCAGACTGCTAATGTGTGGTTGGTCATTTCCCCCCATCAGCCAGGTCTGCTGAAGCCGTCATCTTGCCACCAGCAAGGGAGGGCCCAAGTTGGAAGGCAGACAGACCATCTGGTGCAGCCTCAGAGCTGCATTTGCATTTCAGACATAGAAACCTCCTGGGGATGAGGGTCATGGATACGACTGACCACCCTCTAGGACAAGTCCAGACGTGGCAGGCCCCTGGCGCTGGGGGTTTCTGTGGCCACCATCTGTTGAAATCCAGGGAGCCCTTCAGCCTGGGAGCACCCCAAGACCCTCTTCTCACGACCCCTGCTTCGCCTCACACCAGTCACCCCCTGTGGATGTGAGGAGGTGGAGTGCTCAGGCAGGCCAAAGGCAGAATTAGGAAAGCGGGGAGCCGTGGCCACATCAGGCAGGCTGCTAGATTTCTTTCAGCTTTTGAGGACCGTCCCCTTGAAGATGCCACCGTCCCCTCAGTTGACTGGTGACCAGCACCTGAATAGACACCGGGTGGTGGGGACACAGGGCTGCAGCGTCCGTGGATGCCCACAGAGCCTGCCGAGCTCCCAGGGTCTCAGTTTCCCCGCAGCTCTGCGTTTTCTCCCGTGCCTCAGTGCACGTGTTGTCTCCCGCTCTGGGCCAGCCCCGTGAAAGGAGCTCAGTCTGGGTGCCAGGTGTATGTGAATCATCACACACACAGGCTCCAGAGCGTGCAGATGAATATAGATATGTGTGTGGGGTTAGTTTTTATTTTTTTATTATTTGCTCCATTGCACTTAAGTCACATTTTCCTATCCTCTGATCCAAGCTCTAAAAGCTTTTTGTGGTATAAAATTGCCCATCATCTGATCCACTCTACCGAAATAACCCAGCTTCCCTGCCGTCATCTTCCTTGAAAAGGGGCCCTGCGTCATGCTCTGAGGCGGGCGGGGAGAGGCCTTGCCCGCTGAAAACACTTCATAATAATCCCCCCAGTGCCCCCGTCCTCCTCTCTCCCTGGGGGGCTGCTCCGGTTTCTGGGGCTGTTATTATTGGAATGCCAGCTGCTTGCTTACAGCCCATCCATACAGACCCGCTCTGTCTGTCTGGGCCTCACAGGCCTCCGCTTAGCTCATCTGGTGGAAATATAATTTCAAAAATAAATGCTGGTGCGACGCACTCTTCCCTCTTGCCTCCGCTGTGTCTCCTGGCCTCGTTCACGTGGCACCGCAGGGCCCAGGGAGGCGCTGCTGTCTCCCAGACTCCTCCGGTGCTCAGCGGCAGGGGCCGGCAGGGCAGCCCAGCGCGGCTTCTTCTGAGTCCCGTGGTCACTTCCCTGCCCCTTAAATGTGGCCTGGGGGGAAAAGAGAGAGCTCGGTGGGCAGACAGACTCCGCGCTGCCATCCCCTTGCTGTGTGACCTTGGACAAACTCTCTCCCCCTCTGGACCCCGTGGGTACATGAGCGAAGAGGTGCCTCCCTCCAGGGCATACGGCATGATGGGTAACACTGCTTTTTATGAATGATTTAAGTATGTCTTTCCTAAAGGAGATCAGTCCTGGGTGTTCATTGGAAGGACTGATGTTGAAGCTGAAACTCCAATATTTTCGCCACCTCATGCGAAGAGTTGACTCATTGGAAAAGACTGTGATGCTGGGAGGGATTGAGGGCAGGAGGAGAAGGGGACGACAGAGGGTGAGATGGCTGGATGGCATCACCGACTCGATGGACATGGGTTTGGGTAGACTCTGGGACTTGGTGATGGACAGGGAGGCCTGGCGTGCTGTGATTCATGGGGTCACAAAGAGTCGGACATGACTGAGCGACTGAACTGAACTGAACTAAGTGTGTCTTTAGGGAAGAAGTACATTTAAAGTTTCCTTACAAATCTTTTAGGCACTTCGGTTTCTTTGCTAGCCCCAGAAAGCACTCACAGGTAGACCAGAACATTTTGAGGAGAATGTAGCATTATGTTGATGTGTCACAAGTAGGAGTCCTGTCAAGTTCAAAGCAAAGTGAGTAATTTGGTGAGGTGGGCTCTTCATACCTGGGAAGCAGCCAAGGGCCATGTTGAGAGTTTTGAACTCCAGTTTGACTCAGATGGTAAAGAATCTGCCTGCAATGCAGGAGACCGGGGTTCAAGCCCTGGGTCGGGGAGATCCCCTGGAAGAGGGCATGGCAACCCACTCCAGTATTCTTGCCTGGAGAATCCCATGGACAGAGGAGCCTGGTGGGCAACAGTCCATGGGGTTGTTACAAAAGGAGTTGGACACGACCAAGCGACTAACACTTTGACTTTGACTTTTCAACCACTAAATGCTGTGGCATTGGGTGAGTGACTGGCCCTGTGCCTCAGTTTCCATGGCTGCACAATAGTTGTAAGAACAGTGTTCCCTTCCTAGAGTTGTCTGGGGATTGAGTGAGGTGGAACACATCAGCATTTCAGGCCATGCCTGACCCAGAAAGGTGTTGTGTAAGTGCTGTCTGCTTCGTTGTAGTTCTTATCTTACATTGTGAATTGAGGAAGTACAGACATACAGGTGACATTCCTGACCATCCCCTTATGACAGCAGGGTTTTTTAAAATTATTTATTTGGCTGCTCTGGGTTTTAGTTGCTGCATGTGGGATCTAGTTCCCTGACCAGGGATCGAACCCCCTGCATTGCAAGGAAGGCGGATTCTTAACCATTGGACTGCCAGGGAAGTCCATTATTTTTATTATTGTTTTTGTTTGAGCCCTGGGTGTGTTCCACATTCCGCTGGTTACCATGGGGTGGTCATGACGGGTCAGAGCGTCAGTACTTGCTGAGCTCATCACCTCGTGATTTAGGGAGGTCTGGCCTGTTGCTCCCTTTCCCACTGACCTCTGACCATTCCCCCCACTTTCAGATCTGTGCCATCATTGGCGGGACCTTCACTGTGGCCGGCATTCTGGACTCGTGTATCTTCACAGCCTCGGAGGCCTGGAAGAAGATCCAGCTGGGCAAGATGCATTGATGACCTGCCCGGCCCCACGGCCAAGGACCCAGGGGACCAGCAGCCCTGCCTGCAGCACCCCGTCTCCGCCTGCCCTCTGTCTGGCTCAAGATCTGGCTGTGTCCCAAAGTGGGGGTGAGGGGAGGGAGGGGGTGGCTCCTGGGTTCGACGCTACCTCTTTTCCCCAAGTTTAATTTTAGATAAATTACACTGCCTGAAGTTGGGGCACCCCTTTATTTCCCTGAGGAGCCCCAAGACCAGAGACAGGGCGAGGACAGCTCGGGGACGCACTCGAGAGCTGCAGTCCCCTCCCTGTTGGGGGGAAAGCCCAGAATCCGTGCTGACCAGCTCGCGGCCAGGCTTTGACAATCTCGCAGCCCCCACTGTTTGGTCCCACTGGTCACTTGGGTTCTCTCCTGGGCAGGCAGCCTGCAGAACTGGGCCCCAGATTCTGGACCAGGCTGCCCAAAGGCACCTCCCACCTGGCTCCTTCAACAAAGTACGGTACTTCCCAGGCAGGCCTCTGAAATGTGGCGCCCTAGATGGAGCCCTCGCCTCTGCTCCATCCCTTCCTGCCTGACCTCGAGCCCAGGCCTCAAGGCCCTCTCTCCCACGCCTTTCTTTTCCTCCCGAGAAGCAGATGCCCAGTGGCAGGGCAGCAGCCTGCGTAGACTCAAGTCTGCCCACTGGTCACTGGGCGCTTGGCGACTTCGCCTTCCTCTCTTCATCTCGTTCCTCTGCACCCCCTGCCAATGTGCCTCAGCCCCCATGCTGTGTGGCCCAACATGGCTTGGTGGAGGGGCAGGCTGTGACTGGGAAGTCATCCTTTGAGGACTAGACATGGTTTGTGCATCGATGTCCAGATGGGAAGCATCATTTCCTGCGACCCTAAAGTAATCATGTCTTGGCCTCTCCCAGATGGCTGCCAGCGGTCCCAAAGCCTTAGGTGGGAGAAGCCAAGTGGACCAGCCCATCTCCCATCCTAGCACGTCCACCTTGGGCTCCCAAGGGCGCACAGCGCTTGGACCTCTCTGAACCCAGCTGTGGCCCGCCTGCCCCACCGAGCTCCCCATTGGCTGGCCACAGAGCAGCTCAGTCCTGGTTCCTGGGGCAGCTCCACTGTTTCCTCACTGGCTCCTGGGTGGGTCCCCACCCCCCTGCTCCCCCTTCTCCTTCCCCTTTAGTCTTGAAAGGGAGGGGCTATGGTCCAGGCACAAATTCCACCCAGGGAATTTTAGGTATGCCCCTCTGTCCCAGTGAGAGAGCCGCCCACTGTTTTCCATGTATATCAAGATTGTTTGCATACTTTTGTAATTAAGGGGAGTGTCCAGTAGAAGGCATTTTAAAATTATCTCTATGGATGGTTCAAGTCTCTGCCTTTTGTGATTTTTGGTTCTAGATTCCAATTAGAGAAGCTTCCCTTTGCATTTGAGTTGATGGATGTAAGTGTAAACTGTATTTGGTTATTTCTGGGATCTGTGGCCACTCAGATGGATTTTTTTTTTTTTTTTTTTTTTTGCATTCTCTTCCCCCGTTACAAAAGGAGTCCCTTGGGTGTGTGAATATGTGTGCCTGTACAGAGTGGGCAGGGCAGGCTGGGGAAGTGTGTGGCATGCACGTGAATTGAAATCCCACGTTGATGCATTTTAAAAAAAGATCCTTGAGGACATAGGGGATGTCAGTTTCCTATGGAAGAGACACCTCTGACTCATTCTTATAAGCAAAATCTCAAGGGAAAAAAAATGTTTTAGTTCTTTCCCCACTCGTTGGGTTCAAATAGATTAAAAGGCTGATTTTCAGAAATATTGCTGTGTGTTACTTTTGACTTGCTTATGGTTGGGTAGCCTGGAGGCTGGGATCGTAGTCAGAATGGAATTTCATTCTAGAGGAGAGAAGCTGGGAAATATGGGGAATATCTGTGAGCATGATCAGAAAGTCAGGAACCCTTGGATTCAGTCCTTCCTTTATTGAATCCCTACAGAATGGTCTGCAATTGGCTACTTTCTTTCCTCTTCTTTTTTTGAAAAATTTATTTTATTGAGGTATTTGAGCTTGATTTACTGCGCTGTGTTAACCTGATCTGCCTACTTTCCAGTTGCACAGCCCCAGGTCAGGTCCTTAACCTCAAGGCACTATTGCAGAATATAGTTTGTGCAAATAAATTATACTGGATCAGAACAAGCTCATGTATGCAGGGAGTGATACGTGGTAAATTTTCAAAAACAGTACTTGTTCCACGTAGGTATTCCCAGATCAAGTAAGGGAGAGCCCTCACCAGCTGTAAGAAAGGGACTTCCATGGACATTTGCCCTTCCGCTGCCCGGCGCTTCAGAGCCTTGTCTGCACGGACATGGGTTAGCATACCAGAGGTAATGTGAGAGCGCACCCGTCTGTAGGAAAGTCTTCGCTGACCCTCTCTGTTCTCTCTCTAACACTCTGTGTGATATCTGAATTGCTGTGACACTCGAAGCTCGTGATCAGGAGTACATGCCCACCGGCCGTCAGAGGCGTGGGCTTCCCAGATGGCACTAGTGGTGAAGAATCCCCCTGCCAGTGCAGGGGTCTCAAGAGATGCAGGTTCGATCCCTGGGTTGAAGATGCCCTGGAGTAGGAAATGGCAACTCACTCCAGTATTCTTGCCTGAAAAATTGCACAGACAGAGGAGCCTGGCGGGCTGTAGTCCATGGCTGCAGAGGCAGACACGACCCAGTGCACACACACGGAGATGTGTTCCCAGACCTGTTCGTGCCACTGCTCTTTGTGCTGTGGTGATGTGACTTCGTTAACCAGATTTAATTTCTGCAACAGTGCCTTGAGGTTAAGGACCTCAGTTAAGGACCTCAGCTAACCAGTGAAATATGATCGAAAAATGGAAGGATCTAGGAAAACTAAGCTGAATACTTTGGAGAGGCCTGGTAAAGGTGAGTGGCCACCCCCTCCTCAAAATGCTGCTGAACTCAGGGAATACCCTTGGGGTCCAGTGTTAGGACTCCATGCTCCTACTGCAGGGGTCATACAATTACCCTCTCCCCCTGCCAAAAAACCCCACCAAATTCATTGTGAAGAAGGTGACTGAAAAGGGTTGGGGGAGGACAGTCCTTGAGGATTCTGCATCCACATTGAAAATGTGTAAATTCTTATTCCATGGTAAAGAAAATGAAACCTGGAACCCTGGGATTGGTTTATGTAAGGACATGGTTTACAAAGGGAAGATAAAGGAGAACTCCAACAGAGGAAATGCAAAGTTCAATGAAAAGCTTTGCTCAGAGTCAAGAGATGGGCCCAATGTTTTTTGTTTTGTTTTGTTTTTAGCTTTTTATTTTATATTGGGGCTTCCCTGGTGGCTCAGATGGTAAAGAATCTGCCTGCAATGCAGGAGACCTGGGTTCGATCCCTGCGTTGGGAAGATCCCCTGGAGAAGGAAATGGCAATCCACTCCAGTATTCTTGCCTGGGAATTCCCGAGGACAAAGGAGCCTCTTGGGCTGTAGTGCCTGGGGTTGTGAAGAGTTGGACACAACTGAGCAACTAACACACGGCCAGTTAACAATCTTGTGATAGTTTCAGTGCACAGCAGAGGGACTCTGCCATACATACACACATATCCATTCTCCCCCAGACTCCCCTCCCATCCAGGCTGCCTCAGTGTTGAGCAGCAGTCCCTGTGGTACATAGTAACTCCTTGTTGGTTGTCCATTTTAAATATAGCAGTGTGTACATGTCATCCCAAACACCCTAACTATCCCCTCAGTTCAGTTCAGTCACTCAGTCGTGTCTGACTCTTTGTGACCCCATGAACCACAGCACACCAGGCCTCCCTGTCCATCACCAACTCCCAGAGTTTACCCAAACCCTTGTCCATTGAGTCGGTGATGCCATCCAACCATCTCATCTTCTGTCGTCCCCTTCTCCTGCCCTCAATCTTTCCCAGCATCAGAGTCTTTTCCAATGAGTCAGCTCTTCGCATGAGGTGGCCAAAGTATTGGAGTTTCAGCTTCAACATCAGTCCTTCCAATGAACACCCAGGACTGATCTCCTTTAGGATGGATGGGTTGGATTTCCTTGCAGTCCAAGGGACTCTCAAGAGTCTTCTCCAACTATCCCCTAGTAACCACAGATTCATTCTTTAAATCTGTGAGTCTGTTTCTGTTTTGTAAATAAGTTCATTTGTATCATTTCTTTTTAGAGTCTGCATATAAGGGATATCATGATATTTCTTGTTCTCTGACTTCACTCAGTATGATAGTCTCTGGTCCATCCGTGGACATGTTGCTGCAAATGTCATTATTACATTCTTTGAGTAATATTTCATTGTGTATATGTACCACATCTTTTTCCATTCTTCTGTCAATAGACACTTAGGTTGCTACTGTGTTTTGGCTGCCGATGCATTTTATGTTGATGAAAAACCTTTAAGGTAATGTGTGTCTGTGTGTGTGTGTGTGTGTGTATTTAAGCTGCTTGGCATGCTGGATCTTATTTCCACAACCAGGGATCAAACCCATTGCCCTTTGCAGTGGAAGCATGGAGTCTTCACCACTGGACTGCCAGGGAAGTGGCTGGTATCGTTTTTATGATTTCTGAACCAGTTCTTTCGGTTACCTAACCAAGTGCAGACTATAGTGTTTTCATGGGAGAGGATTTCTCAATCAGGGCTTATGATACAAACCCAGAGTGGGCTAGGTGATGGGTTGGGGGCTGTGGTGGTTCCGGCAGAAATCGATTCTCCTGGGGAGGTGATGCAGCTGCAGAAGAGGTGATGTGCTTCAGTGAGGCGCTCACCTGAGCTCACATGCTGAGCTCACGCTGCTTGGGGGCGGAGTGGAGCTGGGAAGCTTGGGGAGAAGTAGGCTGTTGCCGCGGGGCTTAGAAGTGGCAGCTGTGTAGTTAGGTTTTATAGCTAAACGTCACAAGCTTGTTTTTGGCTCTTGCCCAAAACAAATGGCAGGCCACTGGAAAGCCTGATCCCCTCTTAAGAAGCTGGTTCCTTAGCCGCTCCTGCAGACAGAAGCCAGTGTGACGGGCCTGTGAGGAGAACATTCACCCCAGATGCTCCCCTGCCCCGCCCCTCCCAGCAGTTGTCCTCTGTCAGTTCTGTGTGATGAGGTCATGCACTGTATTCTGACCAAAAGGAGTAATTTTTATCTCAGCTCTTGTAGTAATAGCTACCAGTGGTTGGGCAAGGAGTGCTGCCCTTCTTAATCCTCCCAGCGGTCCTACAAGGTGGCAGCTACCTCCTCCTTAAAGGAGAACCGAGACTTAGTAACTCATCTAGGTCACGCAGTTAGCACGTGGTGAAGCTGGAATTCAGACCCAGATTCGCACACCTCCAGGGTCATAAAGAATTGTACGGTTCTGCCTTACTACCCATAATCATCCCTGTCCAAAGAGTAAACTGCCTCCTCCCCCTAAATGGCCACCCACTCCAGTATTCTTGCCTGGAAAATCCCATGGACAGAGGAGCCTGGTAGGCTACAGTCCATGGGGTCAGAGAGAGTCGGACACGACTTTACTTTCACTTTCCCCCTTAAAAGAGGGGCTGGGATTGAAAGCGGTGAGGGCACTTTTGGGTTTCTCTTTTCTCCCTTTTAAACAGCCTGCAAAGGAAAGCTGAGTTGAACACTGGGGGACTTGATTTTTTTAAAAAATAGTTTGTATTAGAGCTGAGGTTGGTTTGTTTTTTTGGCAGCGGTGGGTCTCAGCTGTAGCACACTAGATCTTCAATCCTTTAGGTGCAGCATTCGGGGTCTAGTTCTCTGATCAAAGGTGGAACCCAGGCCTCCTGCGTTGGGAGCACAGAGTCTTAGCTACTGGATCACCAGGGAAATCCCATAGGGGGATCTTCTTCAGCAAAAATTTTAAACCCTTACAACATGATTTTAATTACACAAATAATACATGCTCCTAGCCCCACTGGAGGAAAAGCAGAAAAGAGCAAAAAGGGGAAAAAAAGGAAATTAAAGCCACCTGTTATACCTGAAACTAACACAACATTGTAAATAAACTATAACCCAATAAATTTTTTAAAGACAAAGAGTAAATAAAAGTAGGATTAAAAATAAAGTCACCCATAATGCCACTAATCAGGGATCATTTTTAATACTTTTGTGATGTTCTTCCATAAACAGAATGGAACCATGCTGTTAACATTATTTTGTAGTTTGCTCTTTTCCTCATGTAATAGACACCTTCCTATGTTAGTAACAATGGATATCCTCCTCATCATACTGGCTGCAAGATAGCAATAATGATATTAGCTATCTGATAGTGAATCATGCTTCCATCTCATTCAGAACCTGTTTCCTCACTTGTAAAAGGTACACTCTAAAGGGTTGTTTACTAGATTAAATAAGGTAATGTTTATAAAGCACAATGTCTGACAGTAAATGCTCAACATAATACAACAAGCTGTAACAATAATGGTTCTTGAAATTTCCTGGCAGTCCAGTGGTTAAGACTCCACACTTTAACTGCTGAAGGCCTGATCCCTGGTCAGGGAGCTACAATCCCATGAGCCGCATAAAGTGGCAAAAAAAAAAAAAAAAAAAAAGCCCTAAAAATTAAGCAAATTATTTCTACCATGTGTTAAGTGCTTACTTTGTGCCAGACATTGTGCTAAAGGTTCACAGACTCCTGACACCAGACCCATGAAGTGGGGACTCTTATTGTTCCCATTTGACAGATGAGGAAAGTGAGTGACCAAGAGGCTAAATATCTCACCCAAAGCTCCAGGGCCAGTAAGTGGTTGAGAGCCAAACCCAGGCAGTCAGAATCCAGGGCTCTCACACTTCTACACCACATTACTCTCTGCCTCGGAGACATAAAAATGTTCCCCTGGCATTCCCTCTGAGCCCGGCACTATGCTAGATCCTAGGGCTTTACACCAGTCTCTGTGCGTGTTTTCAAGGTAGGCATGAGGCAGGATCGTAACCATCTATCTATTAAATCTATTAAATTCTATTAAATCCTATTAGAACAGCAGAACCTCAGTCTCTTGTCATTTTATCTGGTGATGTCCCTTAATTCTATTGAGCCACAGGAGGCAGAGGCTTCCCAGGTGGCACTACGGGCCAATGCAAGAGACATAAGAGATGCCAGTTCGATCCCTGGGTGGAGGAGATCCCCTGGAGGAGGAAATGGCAACCCATTTCAGTATTCTTGCCTGGGAAATCCCATGGACAGGGAACCTGGTGGGCTGCAGTCCATGGGGTTGAAAAGAGTCAGACATGACTGAAGCAGAGGGCAGAGGGTGGGGATAAGGAAATGGCCCCCCTCTCTGGTTGACAGTGAGTATATCTTGGTAATCTTGGGTTGTAATTATCTACCCTCACATGGTTGCCCCTCACCAGTGAGGCCCTGCTCTCCTTGGGAGCAGGGACCAGATATCACTCCTTCCCATATCTCTTTGCTCTAGCCCTAAACCTGTGCCTCCATGTAGGTACCACATACATGGCAAATAAATTAATGAGCAAATGGATGCATGTGTGGGTAAATGAATGAATGTGATAGAGAGATAACGAATGAGCCAAGAAGGGGCCAGTGAGCAAGTGAATGAATGAATGTATGAATGAACAACTTCTTGGGTGCTTTGGTCTGATGAACACTGTAAGGGCTACTCTGAAAACTCTATGACCATCTATGTGCAGTCAGTCATAACGGCATTTGCTCCCGCCTTGCCCATAGGAAGTGACTTCCTTTTTACCCCCACCTTAATTGAGATATAATTGAACTATAACATTATGAAAGCTTAAGAGGTACTGTGTGTTAACTTGATATACCCACATATTGCATCATGATGACCACAGCATTAGTTAACACCTCCAACACCACACATAATTGTGTGTGTGTGTCTACCAGGAGTGGAAGGAGGAGCTCCAGCACAACCAGGCAGGGCAAGGTGGGCACAAGGTGGGCAGGGGTGGGTGGGCCCAGGGCAATGGCTCCAAACCCGCAGGGTCACTAGTTGGAAGAATCCTGGCTGTGCTACCGAGTTTTTTAAGACTCACAGAATTTAAAAAGGGAGAGCGAGCACAGCTTCAGTCGGCACGCGCACTGCACGTGTTTAGATGAAACAGAAAGCTTACAGTCTGCGTCACTGGGAGTCAGTGGCACAAGTCTGATTCTGGTGTGGCCTGCCCTTAGGGCCATTGTGGAGCAAGGCCCACAGAGAGGCCTCTCCTCTCTAGGAATAATCTCTCTGCCTGCATGCTCAGCCCTGTCCGACTCTTCACAACCCCATGGACCGTAGCCCACCAGGCTACTCTGTCCATTGGATTCTCCAGGCAAAATACTGGAGTGGGTTGCCATTTCCTCCTCCAGGGGAATCTTCCTGACCCAGGGATCAAACCCATGTCTCCTGTGTCTCCTGCATTGGCAGGCAGATTATTTTACCACTGAGCTACCTGAGAAGCCCTTAGGAATAATAGCTGGTTGTAATTGAGTGCTATGTGCCAGACACTGTTCTGAACACACGAAACCAGATTAACACACTTAGTCTTCATAACAATTCAACTAGTCATCTACTTAAGATCATCCCCATTTCACAGATAAGGAAACAGGCTCAGAAACAGAGACATCCCCTAAGGTTCAGCAACTTGAAGAGCCACTTGAGTTCATGTGTCATTCTACAACCCCAGCTTTTCTAAATTGGGCTAAAAGACTGGGGGGAAGTTTTGCAAAAACAAATGGTTGGTTTGTAATGTCCCTCAAAGAGTGGGGCACCTCAAAGTCTTTTGTGAGGGGGAGTGCTTGCTCTTAATTCAGAGCCCCTGACCCCGACCTAATACTGTCTGATTTTGTAGGGCTGTGGTGAAACATGAAAATTTGCTTTTTGAACAGACTTCTCAGTGACTGTGAAGAAGCAAGTCAGCCAATTGCATTTAAAGCACCACAATGTTTAACCACCCCGATCATATGCCTAAACAACCTGTGAGGAGGCTAACAGGGGCAAAGAGTTTTGAGTAGGAAAGAGACTATTAATAATGTACCTTTAAAAAGAACAGGTGGCTTCCACGGTTGCTCAGCTATACAAAATCTGCCCCTGCAATGCGGAAGACCCAGGTTCGATCGCTGGGTCGGGAAGATCCCCTGGAGAAAGGCGTGGTAACACATTCCTGTGTTCTTGCCTGGAGAATCCCCACGGACAGAGGAGCCTGGTGGGCTACAGTCCATGGGGTCACTAAGATTAAGACACGACCGAGCGACCAAAACACACATCAAGAGAACATCAACAAGGCCTTATTGCAAGCCCTACAAAATGCCCTTTCTCCCGGGCAGCACCAAGTCACCGGGTCCCCGGGCCTGATCTCCGGCGCCGCCCGGCCACCCAGGGTCCCTGGAAACGAGCCACTGCGATCCCACCCCAGGCCTCAGGGGGCGCTATTCAGGTTCGTTCTGATGGGAATGGAGCATTGTTTTCTTTCTGCGCTTGCGCAGCAAGGAAGTCTCACTTCCGTCTCTACGCGCGCACCGTCTGAACTCGGCGGTCGCTCGGTAGGTGAGTGGAGCTGGTGAATTCTCCGGCTACGAAGCCCTCCGCTCCACTGGACTCCTTCCCGCCTGCCCGGGGGTCTACCCGCCGCCTTGGAGATCTCTCTGCGTGACCCCCAACCGTGCATTCTTTTGCGGTCTGAGCCCTCGCCCCTCAGTCTCAAGGCCCCAGTGCCGCCCCCTCCCCACTCCCGTTTAGTTAAGCATGCGCCCTCCACGCTCGTCTTGCTCTGTGTAACACCCAGACCTTTCATATCCTTCGCTTTCCTCCCTCAGTCTCCTGCCGAGGCCACCTCCTTAGAACCCCTGGGCGGGGATGTAGCGAAGTGTCCCGGATGGAGAGAAGGCCCTGGTACCCCACCAAGCGTCCCTTCGCTCCCTCTGCCTCTGTCTGCAGGCGAACACCATGAAGTTCAACCCCTTCGTGACCTCGGACCGGAGCAAAAACCGCAAACGTCACTTCAATGCCCCCTCCCACGTGCGCAGGAAAATCATGTCGTCTCCACTCTCCAAGGAGCTGCGACAGAAGTACAACGTCCGCTCCATGCCCATCCGCAAGGACGACGAGGTCCAGGTACTTGTCTCCCGGGCACTAGTTACCCACCTGCGTGGCGCTCGGGCGCCGCCTTTGACGGAGAGTGTCAACAGTGCCTGGACGTGTGGAGGAGTCAGAGACTCACACGCCCTCAGGACCGGGGCAGATGATGTGACCCTGCAGGGGGCTGGAGTTGGGGCCCAGAGTCACCAGAGAGCGCCTGCCCAGCTTAATTTAGAGCATTCCAACTCAATTCTTTAATAATAATAATTTGAGAAGTTTTGCTTTGCTTTCTTTTTTTAGTCCAGAGGTTGCTAGTTCCCAGACACTGCTCAGGGCAGATCTTTGCAGGGGAAGGTGTTGGAATAAGAGTAAGGTTTTGGCAATATTGGGTTTAGTGGAAGCTGAACATTTGATGGTGCTGGATTTGGCAGGGAGAATGGTGAAGCAACAGCAAATCAGAGACGTGAAATTTTGAGAAAGTATAAGCTGTCTGTTCTCTGACTGGGGCTTAGAATGTGTAGTAGAGAAGGCGAAGTGAAGGTGAGTAAGATAGATTGGAGCTGTATTTACACCTTGAAGGAATAGGTATTGAGCACTTACCAGACCAGGCACCATTCCCTAGAACTGTAATGGTGAACAACATCCACACGGTCCCTGTTGCAGTAGGGCTCACGTTTGAGAACGGGGGTTTCCCGACCTCCACACTGTTGCCCTCTTGGGCTGGGTAGTTCTTTGTTGTGGTGAGCTCTCCTGTGCACTGTGGGATATCTGGCGGCACCCCCGGCTCCCTCCACGCACTGTGGGATGTCTGGCGGCACCCCCGGCTCCCCCCACGCACTGTGGGATGTCTGGCGGCACCCCCGGCTCCCCCCACGCACTGTGGGATGTCTGGCGGCACCCCCGGCTCCCCCCACGCACTGTGGGATGTCTGGCGGCACCCCCGGCTCCCTCCACGCACTGTGGGATGTCTGGCGGCACCCCCGCTCCCTCCACTCACTGTGGGATGTCTGGCGGCACCCCCGGCTTCCTCCACGCACTGTGGGATGTCTGGCGGCACCCCCGGCTTCCTCCACGCACTGTGGGATGTCTGGCGGCACCCCCGGCTTCGCCCACTAGGTACCAGTAGCAGCTCCGCACAGTTAGGGTAACCAGGACTGTCAGTGTTTCCAGGTATTGTTCCTGGGGGTAAAATTCACCTCTGACAACCTCCCCCAACTGAGAACCATTATTTTAGAGAACAAAGTAAGGAATTTAGTGTATCTCTAGGGGACTGGGACTTGGACCGTTTGAGGAGGAAAAGATCGGAAGCAGGAGATAAGTTAGGTTGAGAATGTAACAGGAATAGAGTGGAAAAAATAATTTGGAAGTATGGTTCAGCCTCTTTTCTGAATCCTTGCCATCAGACATGTTCTAGAATGGGGGAATTGCAAATGCCTATAGGTGCTAGTTAGGGATACGCAGACTCTTCAGTTGTTGTCAGATTCTTCAGTTTTGTGAGACCTGGAAAACCTGGATTCCTTGTTTTATAGAAACTGCTTTTGGCTGAGATCACCAAAAACCTCTTTATGACTAAATTCAGTGGTCCCATCTTCGTCTCACAGTCCTTGACTTTTTCAGCAGCATTTGGCATGGGTGGCATCACCTTGCTTCTTGAAATAGTCTCTCTCTTTAGCTTCTGTGACACTTCAAGCTCACAGTTTACTTCCAACTTCCCAGCCTCCATTGCTGGTTAGTTCTCCTCTGTCTGATCCCTAAATGCTAGAGTTTGTCAGGGCCTGCACCTGGTCTTCCATTGGCTGGCCTACATTGTCTACCAAGGTGGTAATACTTATACCTAGAGTTTTAAATATCTGCTCTATGCTAACACCTTCCTCCTTTATATCCTGGTTCAAACCACTTTTCTGACCAGAGACCTAAGATCTAACTGCCTGCTGAACATCTTTATTTGAATATCTCACAGACATCTCAATCTTCTTATGCATGAAATCCTGACATTCTCACTGCCTCTAAAATCTGATTCTCCTCCCATCTTTCACACCTCAATAAGTGATGCTCTATCTCCCCACCTGTATATACCATAAACCTTTAAGTTATTCTTAACTTTCCCTAACCCCTTTCTTCTGTCACTATGTCTTGTTGATTTTACTTTCAAAATAAGTCTTAAATCTGAAACTTCTTTATATTTCCATTTTAGTTCAAAGCATCTTCACTCCACTCTTACCCTAATCCATTCTATACAGATGGCATTATTTGCAAATCAGACCCTACTTAAAACCTGTCAGTGGTGCTTGATGTGCTAACTGTTACATCTAAATCATTGATAAGGCTCCAGTGATCCAGTCCAGGCCTAACTCTCCAGCCTCATCTCACTTTATAAGCCCCCCACTCGCACTGTGCATCAAACCCATCAGTCCTTTCGGGTCCGTAGAACGCGCCCTCTGTCTGGAGTGCTCTCCTCCCCATTGCCTAACTCCTCACTTTGCAGGTCTTACATCTCAGTATCTTCCCATGTGCCCTGTTCATGGGTCATATATTTGTATGTTTACCTCTTAACTGCTTACTGCTCATCAGACCAAGCTCCCTGAGGCCAGAGAACTTTTCTGACCTCAGTGCAGAGCCTGGCACAGCAGGGGCACAATCAGTATTTATTAAACGGATGAAAACGATTGGATGGAATTGGAACATGAGATAAAAGGGGGCATGAACTGTTTCCTTTTTAGATATGAACACAATGAAACTCAGGTAAAATAATAAAGAATAATACAGAAAATGAGTGTCCAGGCCAGGAATACAGGTCTCTTAACTCTAGAGGTCATACAGGGTGAGCATGTCTCCAGTCAAGAAAGTAAAATAGTCCAAGTAGGTTTGTTAAAACTGCCTTTTCTCTTGGTATCTTCTAAGTCTCACCTGCCCCTTTCTCTGAGTAGCTGAGTCTTCCTCCTACTTTACAGAGGGAATTAAAACTACCATCTAGGAACTTCCAGAGCTCCTGGCTCCACACCTTCTGGCTTAATACCTGCATTTCCACCCCTCCTGTCTTCATTCTCTCCTGTTATAAATCCCGTTTCTATCTAAAGCTCTCCCTCTGCCGCTGAATGTGACATCCACCACTCTCTTCTCCCCTCTTCAGATCCTTCTATCCAGTATCTCCTTTCTCTACAGCTTCCTTACCTTTTCCTCCATACTTGTTCATTTAGACACAGTAATGTTTCCCCTTCTTAAATAATAAAAAATTATCCCTTAACCTCACAACCCCGTAGAGCACATGTCCTCTTTCCGATCCTCTTCAGATCCAAGCTCCTTGGGCCAGTCTTTTCATCTTCATCTTTCACCTCTGGTAAATTCACGGCCTTACCATAAACAACTTTCATCCCTCTGCTCCACCAAAAGCACTGTAGCCACGACCACCAGTGACCAGCTTGTTGTCATCTGTTGCTTTATCCTTCCAGTTCTTTTGGTTTGACTGTTCCACAGCATCTGACCTTCTCTTCGCTCCTGTAACACCATACTCCCTGGTCTCCGTTTATTCGTTTATGGTTTATGTTTCATTGCTATGTGGGCTTTTCTCTAGCTGTGGCGAGCAGGGACGGCTCTCCAGTTTCAGTAGGTGGGCCTCATTGTGGTGGCTTCTCTTGTTGCAGAGCATGGGCTCCAGGTGCAAGGGCCACAGGCTTAATGGCTCCGTGGCACGTGCGATCTTCCCAAATCAGCGATTGAACCTGTGTCTCTTGCATTGCCAGGCGGATTCTTTACCCATGAGCCACCAGGGAAACTCCCTGGTTTCCCATTCTTTCAGACCACTTGAGTCTCTTGTAAACCCTTCCAAAACGTTGGCTTTTCTTGGATTTCTACATTCTGCCCTTGTCTCACACCAGCAGTTCCCTGAGTAAAATCAGGCTTTGCGTTGCCATCTCTGCGGATGACTCTCAGGTCCTTGTTGCCAGCCCAGTGGGCCTTCCCGCCGTGTATGGAATCTCATGTCCATGCCTCTGGGAGAGGCACACCCATACATCCAGGTGCACACCTGGACCCTGGATGTCATCCTCGCCTTGTCCCCGCACCTTTCAGTCCATTGACTGAGTCTTATCCCATCTCCTTCATCACTAGGTCTAGTGTTTAATCTACTTTTTATCACAGGTATGTTCCCTTGACTCCTTTTTAACATCTGTCTTTAGTCGTGATGATAGTTAAGAGGGCCTTTTCGCAGACTTTCCACACTAGGGTCTCTGGTCATGCGGTCCGTGATGGATTTACAGTGAGGCGTGCAAGGCTGTTCCCTTTGCAGCCTGAAAATCACCTTGGTAAGCTGGACAATGTAGGTAGACATTTAAGGAGTATTGAGATTCTCCATTTCTTTACATGTGGTATTTTCTCTATGCTTATGTGGCTGCTGTTTAATAGGCTCGTGCCTTTAGGAAAACCATAATCTAGTTGATTTTTAGAATAGAATTGGAGTATGAACAGATGTTTAGTGTGTGAAAATAGCCCACAATGTTTTATTTTTATTTATTTATTTTTCATTTATTTTTATTAGTTGGAGGCTAATTACTTTACAATATTGTAGTGGTTTCTGCCATACATTGACATGAATCAGCCATGGATTTACATGTGTTCCCCATCCCGATCCCCCCTCCCACCTCCCTCCCCATCCCATCCCTCTGGGTCTTCCCAGTGCACCAGCCCCGAGCAATTGTCTCATGCATCCAACCTGGGCTGGTGATCTATTTCACCCTTGATGGTATACTTGTTTCAATGCTATTCTCACAGAACATCCCACCCTTGCCTTCTCCCACAGAGTCCCAAAGTCTGTTCTGTACATCTGTGTTTCTTTTTCTGTTTTGCATATAGGGTTAGCATTACCATCTTTTAAAATTCCATATATATGCGTTAGTATACTGTATTGGTGTTTATCTTTCTGGCTTACTTCACTCTGTATAATGGGCTCCAGTTTCATCCATCTCATTAGAACTGATTCAAATGAATTCTTTTTAATGGCTCAGTAATATTCCATGGTGCATATGTACCACAGCTTCCTTATCCATTCATCTGCTGATAGACATCTAGGTTGCTTCCATGTCCTGGCTATTATAAACAGTGCTGCGATGAACATCGGGGTGCACGTGTCTCTTTCAGATCTGGTTTCCTCAGTGTGTATGCCCAGGAGTGGGATTGCTGGGTCATATGGCAATTCTATTTCCAGTTTTAGCCCACAGTGTTTTAATTTGACATTTTAATTTTTTTATGATGATAAAATATTTTTGTTAATTGTAGAAATCTTGAAATGTAGACTAATATAAATTAAGAATTCTACTTCCTGCCTAATGGCAACCATTATTGACATTGGGATATATTTTCATCTTGTGTATACCATATATATGAAGCATATATACACAAGATTCAGACTGTATTGTGTTTAGCTTTGTACTCTTTTTTTCTCTAAAGGTCATATCTTGAAAATTTCCCTAGGTCATAAATTATTTTTTGAAAACATGGGCTTTAGATGGTTGCATGAGAATCTCAATATAATTTCTTTCTTTCTTTTTAAACTGAAGTGTAGTTGATTTACAATGTTGTGTTAGTTTTATTCTCAGGACTAGTTGTGTGATGACCATCCTACTTCAAGGAATGTTTTGTTTAGGTAAGAGAAGAAAAAAATCCAGGTGAAGAACCTCCACCTGACTTAGAATAATAACACAGAGCAGATTTATACCAGGGGGGAAAAAAGGCTGATTTTGACTGCCAAGATTAATCTGTTTTTTGTGCAAAAAGTTTCATTGTTCGCCTGTATGTTCCTGATCATTAGTTTCCTCACTGTGATATTCAAGCATTAGAAATGGGGAGAATTGACTTTTGTGTTTTCTCTTAGGTGGTTCGAGGACACTACAAAGGTCAGCAAATTGGCAAGGTAGTCCAGGTGTATAGAAAGAAATACGTCATCTACATTGAACGGGTGCAGCGTGAGAAGGCTAATGGCACAACTGTCCACGTGGGCATTCACCCAAGCAAGGTATGGCCCGGGGCCACACAGTGGTAGTGGCTGTGTACCCCAGCATCCCTGCTGGAGTTGCTGGATATCAGCATTGCCTACACAGGCAGATGAGATAAGGACTTCAGAGGCAGTTCGGGCAGGCTTGGTTGGTTCACTGGCTAGGGGTAGCATCAAGGATCCAGATTCTTTTATTGTGTGTTCTGTCATTCTTGGTGATGGCCCATCTGCAAGCTGGTAGCAAGAGTGTTGCAGGCAGGACTTCCCCACGAGGGAGTATGCAGAGGGACTAGAGAGAACACCTCTTCCTTCAGCCCTCACTCCCAACTAGTGGAATTGACCGTTCCTCTCTTCAACTCCCAGCTTACACACTGTAGAGTCTCTCCTCCAGAGTTTCAGAACTTTAAGGGCCGAATGGTTGGGTCTCACTCACCTCTGTGATTTCTATATCGCCTAGTAGCTGGTGAGAATGCAGTATTTTTAAAAACATTGCATTTTGCCAGCCAAGGGATGATAGACAAACCATCCATGTTGATAGTATAATCTTCTACAACCTGAATGATCTTTGTATCACTGAACGATGTAAATGGTCCCTAGACCCACAGGAGTTAGGGGTAGGAGGATGGGTAGCAGAAGAAGGAACCCAAGCTGCTATCGTTGAGGGAAGATCCGCTGTGTGAGATAATTATGGTTTTAAGTCCTTTCCCCTTAAAAAAAATCAAGATCTGTTTGTTTTCTCATCCTAACAGGTGGTCATCACCAGGCTAAAACTGGACAAAGATCGGAAGAAAATTCTTGAACGCAAAGCCAAATCTCGACAGGTTGGGAAAGAGAAAGGAAAATATAAGGAGGAACTTATTGAGAAAATGCAGGAATGAATATACCCTGTTGCACAACTGTCGTTTATCCGTAGGTTTTTTGCCTGGCGTGTAGTCCTTTAAAACTTTTGAAGATGTCTCTCTCTGGAGTATTTTATTTCCTTTCTGTTTTGTTATTATTATTTATGTGGCTCTGTAAATCCACTTCTGCTGTTTTGATTAATAATTTTATGAATAAAAATTGGAAATGCTTTCTTGTTCCGATTGGTATTTATTGCTTTATAGGTAAAATCCATCTTAATTCTCCGTTCCCCAACCTTTAATCTACAGAGAGCAGCACAGCAGCAGCTGTGAGTTAAGACGGCCCTGCCCCTGCTTAGACCCTCATGCTGACGGGGTGGGCAGGACAGGGCTCTGTTCTGACGCAGAGGTCCGCCCTGCTCGGCGGAAGTCAGGATCGGCCTGGCAGGCCCCAGGCCCCACCGAGAGCAGCGCTGCTCAGCGCTCCCACTGTGGCCTGCCAGGCTGCCCTCTGGCCAGCTCCCTCTCCTCCACACCCTAACCAACCCAGGGACGTGGCGCTCCCGCACCCGGCTGCCCTGCCCAAGTCATGACGTCGCTGGTGCTATTTCCGTGTGACTGAAATGCCCTCTCCTGAAGATGATTCAGAAGATTGATGGCCTATAGGCAAGGCTTGACTTGGTTCACAGATTTTTTTTTTGTCCTATTGTTTTCATAACTTTAAAAATTAATTTCCAACATACGTAATGAGAGCACAGAGAAATCCAGACCTTTTGCTTCATTTGGCTGTATGAGGCCCTCAGCCTGCACAGCATCAGTGTGTGGAGATGGGACTCTTCCTGTCCTCACTGGACTCCAATCTAACTTCTAGTCATTCCTTAAGATTAGCTTCAGAGCCACATCTAAAATCCTCCCTTGCCCCTGTGGTAAACAGTCTATTGATTAATGCATCAAACAGCCTTTATGGCTCTCTAGTAACACTGGGTTTATCTGACACTGATGTTTCTTAATACATGTTGACTGATTCCATTCTTTTCCATTTTGACTGCTGCAGAAAATGAGTTTAGGTTAATTGCCCAAATCCCAGAGAGTGTAAGAGAGAGAGCTAGGATTTGAATCCAGGCCTCAGTGCATCAATGGACATTGACCTCCTGCGTCAGTCCCCTCTGGTATTCCTCCCTCTACTCCTGTCAACCCTTTATCAGAGTCTGATAAGAGCCTAGACGTACGGAACAGAAGAATTTATGTGTTTGTATCAAATAGTGCTATAGTGGGAACAGCACTGTCAGCAGCCATCAAGTGCCAATTGGAGCTCTGCCACTGGATGGTCAGAGGCCTTTGAGCAAGCTGCTCATCTCAGCTTCCATTTTCTCAGTAGAAGACGTCAGTCGCTCAATTGTGTCCGACTCTGTGACCCCATGGGCTGTAGCCCACCAGGTTCCTCTGCCCATGGAATTCTCCAGGCAAGAATACTGGAGTGGGTAGCCATTCCCTTCTCCAGGGGACCCTCCCCACCCAGGGATCAAATCCAGGTCTCCTGCATTGCAGGCAGATTCTTTACTGTCAGAGCCAAAAGAAGATAATACTTGCACTGCCTTCCTGTCTCATGGAAAATGCAGAAATAAAATGCCAGGATCAAATGGGCTATTTTGGAGCAGACTTTGAAAGTATGAGTGTATAAATTCTAATATTGCTATTATTATTCAGTATTTCCAATTCTAACATTCATCTTGCACTCAAAAAAGTAATGATTTTTCACAGAAGATCAATAAGATCACAAACCACAACTCAATATGCATGTTCTGACTGCAGCATTGATTTAAGAGTGAGCAGAATGATACCAGCTCTGGAGTCAGATGAATCAAGTCCTGTTCTGGTCTATGGACAGCCCTTTTTATGAGCCTCTGTTTCCCTATTTTATGTAAGAAGCTAGAAACACTGATCTTCAAGACTGAAAATTAAAGTAGCGGTCCACCAGGCCGCCCTGATTTTAGGAGTCAGTATGGGTGCTTGCTAATAGTCTCTACCTCCTTGCCTGCAGATTCTGTGATGCAGTAGGTCTGAAGAGAGAGGCCTCTTTGGGTCTTGCATGTATGTGTATTTTTCACATGGCCCTTGTATGATACTTAGGACTAGGTAAATTTGGGAAATTGTGTATCAGGATATATACAAATCACAGCACATAAAATATAGTAGGTGCCCAAAACATGGTGACTATATTAGCATACTGAGCCGTATGTCTAGCAGGCATAATGAATAGGTCAACCAGTAAGGACTGGAGTTTGTTTTTTTAATTTTTGTCTTCACTCTTAATAACACATATTTTAGGTCCCCAAATTTGAATAAAAGTCAGATTTCAAACTAGGTTAAATTTATAGTAAGATAATATCTTCTGATTGCTGGTCTGGGCCCTAGGCTCCAACCATTATGCTCACCATTACACTTAAATGATGATTATTTCCTAGGAATCAGATTTGGTTTCTTTTCAGCAACATGTTCAAGCGATAGATAAGAGTTTTGAGAACTGTAATCTCCCCCAAATCACACCAAACTTCTTATCATCAGTCATGTGAATAACAGTGCATGATCAAGAGCAGGAATTCGGCATCAACTGAGAGCTAATCCCAGCTCTGTCATCTCCTGGCTGTGTGACCCTGGGAAAATGGCCTAACCTCTCTGGGCCTGTATGGTCATCTATAAAATGGAGATGAACTGAGTACCTACCAAATAGAGTTGTCAAGGCTTACTACTTGGGATACTGTGTGTAGAGCATAGAGAACTCAGTAAGCGATAGCCACTGTCTTTCTGAGGAGACTGCAGTGGGTTTGTCTGCAGGAGGAGGGGGAAAAGTTTTTCTCCAGGGAGTTTGGATAAATGCAGGTTCTTGACCAAAGCAGGAGGGTTTGAAGGCAGCAGTATTGTGCTTGGGCTGCTGCCGGAAATTGGGACGGTAAAATGCCTGCTGGATGGGCTCAGGCTGGGGAGGGGGGTTTAGCATGTTTCCTGGAATGAGTTTGAATTAAGTAGTTTCCTACTGACCTTTTCATCAAATTTGTAGATGTCCACTTACGTGAGTGAGTCCCCCTGTTATTTTGGAAAGACTCCAAACTTTCACACTTCAGATAACTCCTTCTGAGTGTCTGCTTTCATAGTACACTGGGGTCTGAGATGTTCAGCTACAGGGCTTTCCACATGAGTTGGGTAAGCAAGGAAGTAATCAGATCTGGGAACCAGGCAGAACTTTACTAACCAAGAGTCCTCTGTACTCTGCTGATGCTATAGACTACAGAGTTGAGCAGTCCCAATCTGGTAATGGCTTGGGTCTTTGTTCATTGTTCTTTTTAATTAGTTTTTTTCTTTTAAAGAAAAAAAACTGAACAGAGGAGACTGGCGGGCTACAGTCCATAGGGTCGCAAAGAGTCACGCACACATGCGTATATAGTACAACATAAAAAGGTACAAAAGGTATACAGTGAAAAGTAAGTTTCCTTGTCACATTGACTCTTAGTCACTCAGTTCTCCCCAGAAGCAGTCACTGTTTCCAGTCTTTTGTATCCTTCTAGAAATATTCTATACATACATGATTGGGGTTTTACTAAAGTCTGGTCCATGAATAAGTCTTCATGAGAATGGCAGGTCATCCAAATTTAAATAGCTATATGAGGTTGATTTATTTCCTGAACACCATAATTACAATGCAAATACGCATCAATATAAGTAAAATATTATTTGTCCATCAGAAATAACTAAATCAACCACATCCTAGCCTATCCCTAATATGAGGGCAGCTAATTCTACAACAGGTTTTCAAAGGTCTCATCTTATGCGTTAGATATCTCTATCTTTTAAAGTAGTGTATAATTTAAGGGTTTTGTGTGTGTGTGTGATTTACTATTTGAGATAGAAGAGGGAGTATGGTTTACTAGAAGAGCAGGAGCTACAAAGACCTACATACAGATCCTAGTTTTCTCTCTTAGAACAGCCAGACTTTGAGCAAGTCACAAATCTGAGCCTCCCTTTCTTAATACGTAAAATGAGTTTAATAACACCTATTTAGGTGTTGTGAGCATTCAGTGAGACAGGTAATTCAAAGCACCTTGTTTCATGACGGACGAGTGGCCATCAACAAATGGTAGCTGCCGTAATCAGTGGTGTCGGCCCACAGTGCATATTCTCTACATATGAGCGGAGTAAACAGCAGTAAACTATGCTAGAGTTTCCGCTTCTCCACTAACTTCCAGCCTTCTCAGTCGGCTTGGAAAGGAGCTTTACGATGTGGCTTCCTAACCCCGTGTTCCTGTTTAGGAGCTCCATGGGGTCTGCACAGTAACGTTTCAGCCCACCTTGTTTACTCTATCCTACTGAAGTTGCCTCTGAGACTCTTCCTCTAACTCAAAAATTACTGAGCAACGTCCCTGGTGGTCCAGTGGTTGAGAATCCCTGCCAATGCAGAGGACACGGGTTCGATCCGTGGTCCAGGAAGATTCCACAAGCCGCGAAGCAACTAGGCCCACGCGCCCTGAAGCCCAGGCTCTGCGGAAGAGAAGCCACTGCAATGAGAAGCCCGCACACCGCCACTGGAGGGCGGCTCCCCCTTACTTCAACTAGAGAAAGCCCGCTGGCAACAACAAAGACCCAGCTCAGCCAAAAATAAAATAAATAAAAGTTACCGAGGACCCAAAGACCTTTTTTATGTGGATTACATCTATCAAAGTAATTACCATATTAGACATTAACACTGTAAGAATTATTTTAATCCATTTAAAAAATAATAATAAATCAAAAACATGTTAATGTTTTTATGGAAAATAACTACCTTTCCCAAAACAAAATCAAAAGAAGTAGCCATTGTGCACAGTTCTTTTATGTCTGGCTTAGTAGAAAACAAATGGATTCTTATAATGCTTCTGCAATCAACCCATTGCTGTGATGTTCTGGGTGAAGCAAAGGAAGAAAATTCAGTGTCAAATTCAGCGTCACATAGATTGGTAGTTAGAAAAGAAGACCTGGCCGACCCACTGGGAGTCTCTAGGACTCTCCAGCAGTCCTGGGACCATGCTGCCCAAAGTCTCATTTTTTTCTTGCAGGAGACTTGAAAGCAGAGAATATTTCTTCATTTGGAGGGTCACTGAATCCTAGCTCTTGGCCTTCTCCACAGCTTTCATTTGGAACGTGTAATAAAATGTTTTCGACAGACTGACTGATAGAGGGAGCTATTGGCCAATACTAGCCCACATATAGAAATACCCAGATTAAAGTGTTTTCTCTTTCATAGCGGCTGAAACAAATTTCAGCCCGGTGTCTGAACAGAACCGGTGTCTGAACAGCTACATCTGTGCTCCTGACATCTGCTTCTCAGAGAGGCTGCCAAGAAGGTGAGGCAAAAGGTAGACTTACCAAGATCAACTTAAAAGAAAACACCTGCATTAATTTAAGAATGGGGAAAATTTTTTACAATAGCCAAAAAAGTGGAAGCAACCCACTTGTCCAACCATGGATGAATGGAAAAACAAAATGTGGTATGTATACAGAGTGGAATATTATTCAGCCTTAAGAAGGATGGAAATTCTGATATGTGCTACAACATGGATGAATCTCGAGGACATTATGCTCAGTGATACATAAACCAGTCACCAAAAGACAAATGTTCTATGATTTTACTTACATCAGGTATCTTGAGTAGTCAAGCTTATAGAAACAATGAAGTAGAATGATGGTTGCCAGGAACCAGGGGAGGGAAGAATGGGGACTTGTTTGGTGGGTATAAAAGAGTCCTGGAGATCTGGTGCACACCCGTGTGAAGATACTTAACACTACAGGAGTATACACGTAACAGTGGTTAAGAAGGTATGTTTCATGTTATGTATATTTATAGGAACAACTAGAAATAAGCTTTTAAAGAGAAATGGGAAGAAAGACCAAGCTTTTTTCTAATTTAGTTCTGGCTGATGTCACCCTTTCTTAACTATTCATTGCAGTTGTACAAATGTTTATTGAGCACATTCTAGGCATAAAATGCTTCTAAGGAAGATAGATCAGTTAAACAGCGCCCATTCTCAAGGAGTTTGCCCTCTACTAAAGGGTTAGTTGATTTATACACACAAAAAAGTACAAGGCCACATGACATGCATTAACAGAATGAAATAGGTCTTGTGAAGGTGGTACCTGGAATGGAACTTAAGAACAATAGAATTTCTGCTGAGACTGAGTTGTTGGGAAGGGGCAGGGTGAGCACAAACGAGACCAACTAGTTTTCTACCTTTTCCTTCAGATAAAAGGTTTGAAATCTCGTTTGAAGAGATGTCAAAGATCTTTGGTCCAGCTTCCCATTTAATCCAAGAATTCATTCTAGTTGAATGAGGAAAGAAATCAGGAGGTAATTCAAAGTAGGGAAATGTGACTATCACAGGGAAAGCATGGTCCAGGGTAAAGCACACTGGGTTGGTTTACAAATTTGCTTTCCATCTTGCTTTTGCCTGAAAGCTCTATCAACTTCTCTGAGAACTGTACTTCCCTGGCGGCTCAGACGGTAAAAGCATCTGCCTACAATGTGGGAGACCTGGGTTCGATCCCTGGGTTGGGAAGATCCCCTGGAGAAGGAAATGACAACCCACTCCAGTATTCTTGCCTGGAAAATCCCATGGACAGAGGAGCCTGGCAGGCTACAGTCCATGGGGTCGCAAAGAGTCGGACACGACTGAGTGACTTCTCTTCCCTTCTGTTCCAAGGCTGTCACATACACTGAACATGTGTGCAAATCCTTGGCAATCATCAGAAATTCCTTGTCACCTTCTTCTTACTATCCTGGCTAATTCCTACTCCTCTTTCAAGGCTCAGCTCAAGACTGGCTTGGGGTAGAAAAGTCATGCACAGTGGTCCAACCTACCTTCACACTGCATTCAGTGGCCTGCTCAAAGTCCGTCATGTTCACCAGCCTGTGAACTCCCTGTGGGTAGGTGTGTCTGATTCCTGTAACCCTCCAAACCTGGCACAGTCCACGTCATCCAGTAGGTCAGTAGTTAAGAGCACTGGCCTTGAAAATCACACCAACAAAGGTTGAATCTTGGCTTTGCTACTTAGTAGCTATGTGACCCTGAGCAAGATCCTTAACCTCCTTCTTGGGCCTCAGTTTCTTCACCTGCAAAGTGGGGATAACAATTAACGGCGCCATAGGCTGTCGTGAGGTGTTCAAAACGAAACTCAAGCACTTAAAGCCTATGACCCAGTGGCTACCACACAGAATTCTGAACAGAAACTTACTATGAAGTTCTCTATATATGCTTGTTGCATAAGAAGATAAGGCTGTACACTTTTCTTACAAGGGCCACCTTTTTTTTTTTTTTAATGGAACGCTTCACGAATTTGCGTGTCATCCTTGCGCAGGGGCCATGCTAATCTTCTCTGTATCGTTCCAATTTTAGTATATGTGCTGCCGAAGCGAGCACAAGGGCCACCTTCTTATCTGAGAACTTTGCCGAGCCTCTGATGACACACCTCTAGCTCTGGGGCTCTAGACACTTACAGAGCAGGAGCCCGGCGGTCTCCCAGCGGAGGGCGGGGCGGAGTCCCGCGCGCGGTCACGTGGGGACACGGGGGGCGGGCCTTTGCGCGCGCAGGTCCCGCGGCCGGGGTTGACACTTCCGGGTGGGACCCGAGTGTGGTGGCGGGCCCGGGGCTGGCTCTTCCCGCAGTAACCATGGCGTATACCGGCCTCACCGTCCCTCTCATCGTGATGAGCGTGTTCTGGGGCATCGTCGGCTTCCTGGTGCCCTGGTTCATCCCTAAGGGTCCCAACCGGGGGTAAGTGCGCCAGGCCTGCCTGGGGAGGGAAGCGCGGTGAGAACCCGCCGGGCCGGGCGGGGAGAGGGGCCAAGGCACCGTGGGTCGGAGACCTTGCCCCGGTGATCCCGCCTTCCAGTCAGGCCTCGGCCCCCAGCCCCCGGCAGTCCCCCGACTTCCTTGTCGCGGCAGCCTCAGTGTCTCCTAGCCCGAACTGAGGAAGGTGACCTCCGGCGGATCCTCCTTGGAAAGAAGCTTTAGGGGAATTTTTTTCTCCTCACGCCCATGTGTGGGAGGGTGCCGTCGGAAATGGATGTATCTGTCCTCGAGGAGAAGTTGGGGCTCGTCACCGGACGGCTGTCGCCCCTTTAGCCCCGCTGTGTACCCAAATGAGGCCTCGTTTGCCTACACTTTAAAGGGACGGATCAAATAAATAGAAATTGGCCTCTCTTCCTCACAGGCTGTCGCAGTTGCACCGCACACGCTTGTGCCGCAGCGTTGAGCCCAGGCCTTGCATCTAGTGGGCGCCAGGAGCTAGCTGGGGCTTGATCTGGAGCGAGGTTAATTACCAAAGAGCAGGAGGTATTGTTTAGAAACCCCTGCGTCATACCTTTCTTAGGGCGCTCCCGCACTTGTGTATGAGTGTAACACAAGCTCTTAGAATGATTGGTTAAGAAAGACCTCCCGCCCCCCCAATCCCCCGACTTCTTTGTTAAAGAGAGCTTTTTCTGTTTTATAAGTAAACTTTTTTATTATGGTATGAAACAGTCTTATCTTCAAAGGAGCTTTGGAAACCCTCTTTTAGGTTCCTCTTTGCCTTTTAGTCATTTTTTCTCAGTGACACGATCATGTGGGGTGAAACTTATTATGAATCACAGATCTCGTTTTATTCTTTGAGACTAATTGGTGACTTCACAGTGTTCTGCATCCATAGTAGGCATTCAATAAAGGGCTGTTGAGTGGTCTATTGCCTTTATTAAAGGAAAGAAAATGCTCTTACTTAATAGTTTGTGACCTGAACCCCTTTTGCTGTCTGGAATAAACTTGTGTTAGACCTGTTCCTTTCATCTAGCTTACAAGTAAATCATAATTTGTTTAAAAAGTAAGAGTTGTAGTTGAATTTATCATTTGGTTGTATTAGGTCCACCCATTCTGCTCCCCTCTACTCCCCCCTCGGATGGCATCAGTTATGTAGGGTCGTCTTTCCAGCCTGTAATAGATGAGAATTCTCAGGTTATTGAAACAGTTTGTGTTAACCAAATTTAATTCCTTGGACTTGTTTCTCCTGCTATAGTTAGAGAACTTCAAAGTGCTCCTTTGTTGTATTTCTGTCGTCAGCTGTTTCCTTACCCACTGTCTTTCCAGCCTTCATGCTCAGAAAGCCTTTACTAATGTGCTGGCAGTGTTGACCACTTCTTTCTTGAAGATCCCCATTTGGGGCCCAGTGTGCCCAGCCTTGGGGTCTTGATACTGTTGCTCTTACCCAGAGTCATGAAATGCCTCCTGTGGTATGGGCTACTTAGTTTGTAGTCCTAGTGTTACAATTCAGGTTTGACCTGCTAGTAATACGTGTTATCTGGATTTAATTCATAGCCTCCACCCCAGTCCTTGTTATTTCCTGCTCTTGGCAGGATTGAACAGGTCTTAAAACACAAGGTGTCTCCTAGGAGTTACTGTACTACACTTTGAGAAACACTGCTCCCAGTTGGATGATCCCTGTGACCTTGGATAATTTAACTTTTCCATGTTCCTATTTCCTCACTGTAAAATGGAAATATTAGTACTAAATTATTATTGGTTCTCTTTTCCCTCTTGAAAAGACTGCAGATAATTTTTTTCTTTTTTTTTTTTACTACATGGAGGAGCTGAATTGCTTCAAGGACTATGGTGAATTTTTAATTCAGGAGAGCATTTCTGATTTGAAGGATTGACAACATCTTCATTAAGGAGATAAGTAAAGGTGCTGTGTGAGAGGGAGAGAAAGGAGTTTTTTGCTGTTAAATTTTCTTCTCTGAGATTCCTGCATGTCAAAATGCAGAAACTTGGGTGATTAGGAGGATTTCAGGACCTCGTGAAACTGGGGGAAAATGGGGGCAAAAGGGAAAAAGGTCTTCTGAATCTGTGTGTAACCTAAAGCAAGCCCCTTACTGTCATCTTTTTCTGCACCTGAAAAAGAGCGGAGTACAATGAAGTCTGTACCTGGAATGCTGGTTCCTAACCGTTCCTATTCTTTATGATTTCCTACTCTCCTCTTTAGGAATCCAGAGATTCTCTAAAAACTTCAGGTGGGGGAGGGGGTGGAGACAGAGAGCGGGGATTAGTGTGCCAAGGGTTCACAGCTCCAGTTTTTTCAGACATGACATTGTTACACATACAGAAAAAGAGAGTAGTGCAAGTGTTATGTAACACCACCTAGATTCAGTAATGTTAACATTCATATTTGCTTTGTCTCTGAATCCAGATGTGCACACACACATACATAATTTTGCTGAACCATTTGAGGGCATATGCAGTCATTGTGACACTTTACCCCTAAACACTTAAGCAGACCATAACTAAGAAAAAAATCACATTAGGAGCTGATACTTTCGGTTTTTTTGGCCGTGTCACACCTCTCAGCTTGCGAGATCTTAGTTCCCCAGCATATTGGGCACTTGGAGTCCTAACCTCTGGACCACCAGGGAATTCCCATGAGGGACCTTTTGCTCTCCAATGTCAAATGAGTAGTACAAAGGGGCCTCAGCTGTTTCCGTTTTCTGAGATGGTCTTTTGGGGAAGAGGAAGACTGAAGGAGGGATTCTGGGCTGGGGTAGGGGAATGGAAGGAGATGAACAGGAGCTTGGGATGGAGGATAAGCAAACATGATGTGTTTGGGGACACTCGGGGCACCCACGTTCAGGAATGAAATGCTGTTTGAAAGTATAGGGGCGAGAAGGATGAATGGAGGGAACTGATTACAAGTGAGAAGCTGGATTTGATTTTATAGATCTTCAAACATGTTTATTATGAAACTATCAAAATTTGGTAGTGCAACCCTTAGTGCCTATTTATGTATGTATTATATTATAAGCTTAATGTATAAGGTACATATTTTGTTGAAGAATGTGCCTTCAGGATATATATAGAGTCTGACCAATTCTCACAATCCATACTGCTACCAGGCTGGTCCATTAATGCAACTCTCCTCTAACTGGTTTTTCTGCTTTTCCCTTTGCTTCCTCTTCCCAGGTCTATTTTCACCCTGCAGAGAGATCCTATTACAGTTTGGATCATATTTTGTCAGTGTTGTTAGTTGTTTGGTCGGATCCAACTCTGCGACCATATGAACTATAGCCCACCAGGCTCCTTTGTCCATGGAATTCTCTAGGCAAGAATACTGGAGTGGGTAGCCATTCCCTTCTCCAGGGGATCTTCTTCACCCAGGGATTAAACCCGGGTCTCCTGCATTGCAGGCAGATTCTTTACCATCTGAGCCACCAGGGAAGCCCCATTTTGTCAGTCCTCTCTTCAAATCCCTCCAAAATAGCTTCCCTTTTCCTTTCAGAGGCTGTAAGATACTTCTGACCTCCCTTCCTACTAGGCTCTCCTTGCTGTGCTCAGCCACACAAGTCTCTGTCCTCTTTGAACCTGATACCCTCTCACCAGGAGCCTTTGCTTTGCTAAACTTCATCCCTTTTGTTTTCTCCTCTCTCTCCAGAGCCTGGTACACAGAGGACACAGTCTGTTGAATGAGTGAATGGACAAGGGAATATATTAACCACAGGGGAAAAAATATATATATCACACACACACAGATTTCTAAAGGATAAGTTAAGCATCGTCCATATAGGAGTTATGATATCTGCTCCCTGCCTTCTAGGAGATAGTCTTGCGTATTCTGTGGGGTGTGGAGGTGCCATATTTGGAAATCATTCTTATAGATGATGGGAGTGCCTTAAAGGTGTTAAGGACTTCCTTGGTGTTCCAGTGGCTAAGACTCCATGTTCCCAATGCACACTACCCAGGTTCGATCCCTGGTCAGGGAACTAGATCCTGCATACTGCAGTTAAGACCCAGAGCAGCCAAAAAACAAAGAACTAATCCTTATTGGTTGGTGACTGCAGGTGCAGGGGCGATATGAGCAAGGAGATGACAAATCTGAGGGATGGAAGTGGCAGAGCTTTTCGGGAGTAGGAGATTTCAAAGGGGAACCTTTAGAAAGAGAAAGTGAAAAGAATATCACAAGTTCAGTTTTTTAAAATGTCAGAGTTCAGCTGCTCAAAGATCCAGGTTTAACTTTTTCAGAAAGAAATGGAGATGGGGAGAGATCAAGGCTAAAAAGTATAGTATCATTTCATTGCAGAGAATACTACCAGATAGGGCAGTTACTTGGGTATCAAAGCTAATTACTACTGCAGCCTTTTGTGTTCAGTTTTAGATGGGTTTGGAATAGACCTCTAAACTGTGGCATCAGTACACCCTCCCTTATATACAAATGTTAATGACTTAGGTAGAATTCTGCTGAGTGCGTGCAGGGCACACTGCTGTCTACTGGTGTTTCAGTAGATCAGATCCATCTTCTTAGAGTGCAGTCCTTGCCAGCTGGATCACCTGGGAAGGGAGCGTAAACCTCCTGCAAGGTTTGCATAGTTATCTAATGATTGCACTTTTTTTCCCCCCAGAGTTATCATCACTATGTTGGTGACCTGTTCAGTTTGCTGCTATCTCTTGTAAGTAGTTTATTTCTAAAATAATAATCAGTTATTTCTGATACTTATCATATGTGTGATTAAAAGTTAAGTAAGTGGTTATCAAGTTTCATGGTTATCAAGTTAAGTTTTGGTTTTCAAGTTAAGTTTGGTTAAGTTAAGGTTATCAAGAAACTTAACCAATTAAGTTTCATGGTTATCATGAAACTTTATACTTTTGTTTAATTGGGGTTTGTTCTTGGTGTAACATCTAGAAATAGTAACTTAAGATTGGAAAGAAGATGTTTTCCTATGTTCAGTATGTTACCTAAGAATTGTACAGATGCTCAGTTCTGGCAATACAGGTGTACTTTATTTGGCACTTATTTCAATCATATAATTAGCTGGAAATTGTCATCGTACTACTTTAGATTTTACTTCCATGAAGTATTTGAGCCTATTCTTTTCAGTTAAATATCGTGTTATGAAGCCAGTAAAGCCATTTTTGTTATGACTTTTGTTTATCTCATGAATAGACGTTAAACTGGAATTGTAATCGAGTAGAGAAAGGGTAATCTTTTAAAATAATTCACTGTACATTATATCAAAGTATGATAATAATTGACTTCCGTTTGAATAAATTGTATCAACTGTTGAATGAAAGCTTTAGGATATATGAAGTCATTTCTCAACATATATTTTTGAAATATTGTTAGAAATAGCAAGACAGCATTTGAGGTATTCTGGTGGTTTGTTTTTTTTTTTTTCAATTTTATTTATGTATGTATTTATTTATTCTTTCGGCCACACTGAGTAGCCTGTGGAATCTTAGTTCCCTGACCAGGGATCGAACGGAGCAGGTATTGAACCCATGCCCCCGTGTTGGGAGCTTGGAGTCTTAACCACTGAACTGCTAGGGATGTCCCTCTTTTTTTTAAATTGAGATATATTTCGCATACCATAAAATTTATCCTTTTAGGGATTGCTTGTTTTAAAACCAGCAATTCTTTCTTGTAAAAAGAGAGCTTGCTAGTTTCCTGAGACTTCCTTGTTTGGAAACGTATTGGTGATGGGCAGCTATTGTTTAGTGCTCACATATGGTAGGAAGCAGCACTTCTAATCCTGTGACGAAAAGCCATGGTTCTCTGTGGCTCTGAATCTGAATTTCTTATATCCTGGGGCTTTTGCATTGAGGTTTTTCAAAGAGGTTTGTGGGTAGGAGCCAGTTCTAGTTGTTGGCATACATCAAAACCTGCCCCTGTCAAAGAGCTTTAAATTACCATGAATTTTGGCTGTCTGGCCATTAGATTACTTGCTTAAGTGCAGCTTGCAGTGTTTAAAGCTGAATCATATAGCACGATAGGAGTGTGGCTGAGGATGATGTTTAACTGCCTTGACATGCGAGCTTAGATGATGAGACTTTGTGCGGTTGCCTTGTTTTAGTCTTTTCTTTTTAGGAAGGTTAAGAGGCTTTTTCGGGTCTTCCCCAAAAGGCCTGAAGTGTGAAACATTTCACACTTCCCCAGAATGGAAGTCTGACAGGCAGTGAATAGAGGACATTCTTATTCTAGCTGTGTTTAGCTCTAAAGAGTAAATGAGAAGAAGTACTTGCATCAACAATTCCTCATCTAAGTAGGGGTGATTGAGTACCAGTCTGTCCTACCGAATTAAATGTCCTCTAGAAATTCCAGCAAGGGAGCTCTTTTATCAATCCAGGAGCGAAGGAGTGGTCCTGTGATTGAAAAAGCCTTTTTTTCATTCCTTTGATCTCTGCTGCATGAGTTATTGGTGGTGGGATCTTAAAAGAGAGAGAAAATTATTGTACAGAGGAATGACTTGAGATTAAACAAAGATGAGGCAAAGTGTTCTATGACTTTCTGGTCCTCCACTCTCTTTGAAGTCTGGTTAATTTTCTGGATATTCTCTTTAAAACAGGCAGGAGACCTTTCCAATTAGTCTCATGCCTCGTGTCTTCATCTTCAGGTATAAAATACAATAACTGGACTTGGTTGGAAATTATGTTACTTTGAGTCTTAGTGACTTAGTTAAGAACTGATTGAGCCCTTACCTCTTGCTGTCTAGATTTTTCCCTTTGTCCCAGTATGCTGGCGGCTGCTCCGTTGACAGTGGGTCAGTACTGTCCTCAATGTGTTAATAAAGGTAGTTAGTACACAGTGTTCCAACATTAAATGCTTCCGGAGGCCATTTTATGGGGAAGTGAGCTGGGTGGTATAGACTTCACGCAATTTTTTTTAAGGTTCTCTTTTTTTTTTTACTTTTATTTATTTTTGACTGTGCTCGGTCTTGTCGCTGTGAGGGATTTCTCTAGCTGTGGTGAGCGGTCTCCTCTCAGGTTGCAGTCGGTGGGCTTCTTGTTTCGATGGTTTGTCTGATCGGGGAGCACAGGCTGTAGGTGCAAGGGCTTCGGTAGCTGTGGCGGCAGGCTCAGGACTCGTGGCTCCGGGGCCCTGGAGCCCCGGCCTGGTAGCTGTGGCCCACGGGCTTGGTCGCTCTGCATCGTGTGAAACCTTCCAGGACCAGGCACTGGCTCTGTCTGTCCTGCGTGGGTGGGCGTTTCTTGACCTCTGAGCCACCAGGGGCGCAGCTATGCAATTTTCTTTTGTTTCTTTGAAACTTGATCATTTATCCTGTTTACAAAATACCTGCCTGAAACCTACAGATGGAATTCAAATTCCAAATATTTTACATACCTTATTCCACACAGGGGTGTGATTCTGTAATACATTTAATTTGAAATTCAAAGGAAACTTTACTGTTTGGCACTAGTACATATCGTTTCTTGAACATACCTCGTCTGTAGTAAGACATGCCCAAAGAAACTAGATTTCCTAAACAAAGTCATGTTTTGAGATAGTCATAGACTTTTGAATTGCCTTCTGTTTGTGGCATTCTTCTCTTTCCAGTTTGTTCTAGTCCAAGGTTAGATTCCATGGGGTGTACCTTGTTTGAGTTCTAAGTAAATCAGGATCTCTGCCAGAACAACCAGCTTGTGTTACTAGTTCAGCAGAGGAAAGCCTGAATGCTCTACATATGGTCCCCTCTCTGAGGCGCAAGATCACTTTTGTTTCTTAAGCATACAGGCCTTTTAGTTACTATTCTATACCTTCTCTTGGTCTTAGATTAATTGTTAATTTGAATTATGTTGTAGCTTACCCTGAGTCACAGAACTCACATCTTCAGAGTAAATTAGAAATTTAGTATTATATTGTGAAGGTGCAAGCACTTGACTAATTGTAAATCTTACCTGCAGAGTGATAGAGAAAAAGAAATGTTGACTAGGAGACCAGAAGACCTTAATTCTCCTAGGTTGAATGATATTTGACCTGATTATGTTGTAGTACGGTTCGGTGAGTTTTTGAATATGATGCTGTGTGTGAAAACTTGTAATGAAGAATAAGAAAAATGTATTATTATCAGTGATTTTTAAATATTATTATTTTTTTAAATAACTGTTTATTTGTGTATTTGTTTTTGATGGTGCTGGGTCTTCATGACTGTCTGAGGGCTCCGGTTTCAGCGAGCGGGTCTGCTCTTCATTGAGGCTCGAGGGTTTCTCACTGCGGAGGCTTCTCTTGTTGCGGAGCACAGGCTCTAGGGTGCTGTAATCGTGGATTTTTCTATTTCTCTTTAAGAAAGATCCTTGTTTGTTTCATATGTTTTAAAGCTCTGTTATTAGAAGCATGCATATATATGATTGTCATATGTCTTCTGATGAATGAACATTTCTAACATTATCAGATATCTTTATCCTTGGTAATACTCCTTAACTCAGTTTTTACTTTGTCTTATTTATATCAATAATTGTACCACTTTTCCTGTGTTCGTTATATCTGTGTCTTTTTAGAACATGTCCTTTTGAAGACAGTATATGGCTTGGGTTTACTATTTCATCTGTTCTGACTGTCTTTGCCTTTTGGCAAAGGGATATTCCTTATACAATTAATGTAACTAATGTAAGTAATGTATCTATTATAGCTAGGTTTGGGTTCACTATTTTGTTCATTGTTTTCTGTTTGGCTCAACTAATTTCTGTTCCTCTGTCCTTTTAAGCCTTACTTTGGGTTAGTTGAATATTTTGAGTATTCTGTTTTAATTCCTTCAGGGCATTTAGCTATTCTTTTGTGTTTTTCTCCCCCTTCCCTTTATTTTATGTATTTATTTTTATTTTAAAAATTTTTTCTGTGCTGGATCTTCATTGCAAGTAGACTCTCCATAGTTGTGGGCTTGTGGGGGCTTCTCTTGTTGTGGGGCTCAGGGTTAATAGTTGTGGCATGCAGGCTCTCTCTGGGCAAGCTCTCTAGTTACTGTATGTGGGATCTTAGTTCCTGGACCAGGGATCAAACCCATGTCCCTTGCTTTGTAAGGCGGATTCTTAACCACTGGACCACCAGGGAAGTCCACATTCTCATTTTTGAAGGATTTTTTTTTTTCTTTCAGACAGTTTTAAAGATGCTCTTCCATTATCTTCTGTCCTCCATTATTTCTGCTGAGAACTCAGCTATAATTTGAATAATTGTTCCTTATGCATTCTTTGTGCCCTGAATGTTATTAAGATTTTCTCTTTATTTTTGCTTTTCAGCATAAATTCTACTATGGTGTGCATAGGTGTGGTATTGTTTGAATTTATTCTGATTAGGTTTGCTGAGCTATTGGATCTTAACTGTTTTCCACCAAATTTGAGAAGATTTCAATCTATGTTCTTTTTTTTTTTTTTCCTCTATACATTCTCCTTCCAAGACTACAGTTCCACCTATGGTAGACTTTGATTTTCTTTTCAATTTTTTTTCCTGTTTCTTCAGTTTGGATAAGTTCTGTTGATTTTTCATCAGGTTCACTATTTCTCCTATCATCTCCAATCTTATGGTAAACCCATCCAAATATTTTTCAGTTCATATATTAAACTTTTTTGTTCTAGAATTTTTATTTGGTTCTTTATTAATGTTTTAATTTACTTTCTGAGATTCCCAATCTGTTCATTCTTTATAGCCAATTTGTCTTCTAAGTCTTTAAACATATTTATAATGCTGTTTTGTTTTGTGTTTATTCTAGAACGATAAACGCCTTGATTACACGAGCTAGTATAGGAAGGAGGAGGACTTATTTGCCTTTCTGTGCCTTGATTTCCCTCAGATAGAACTCTAGCTCCTTGCCCTCTAGTATGCAGCCATTTGTAGCTCACACTTGGGCTTCCCTGGTAGCTCAGTTGGTAAAGAATCTGCCTGCAGTGCAGGAGACACTGGTTCGATTCCTGGGTCAGGAAGATCTGCTGGAGAAAGGGATAGGCTACCCACTCCAGTAATCTTGGGCTTCCCTGGTGGCTCAGCTGGCAAAGAATACACCCGCAGTGTGGGAGATCTGGATTTGATCCCTGGGCTGGGAAGATCCCCTGGAGAAGGGAAAGGCTACCCACTCCAGTATTCTGGCCTAGAGAATTCCATGAACTGTATAGTCCATGGGGTCGCAAAGAGTTGGACACGACTGAGCGACTTTCACTTTCTGCTTAAGAGACATTACCTTTTGGAGGGGTGCACCTCACGTGCATTTGGCATGGGGAAGTTTCCTGACTAGGGATCGAACCTGTGCCCTCTGCTGTGGAAGCACAGAGTCTTAACCACTGGCCTGCCAAGGAAGTCAGAGATAACATTACCTTTTAACTGCAGCTTCTGTATAATTTTGGACTCAACTTCTGTTGATTTCTTTGTCCTTGACTATTGATTACATTTCTTGAGGGTTTTTTGCCTGTGTATTTTTTACTAAATGCTAGATATTGAATCTAGCTAGATACTTACTAAAGCTAGATATAGATCATTGGGAAAGACCCAATACTGGGAAAGATTGAGGGCAAAAAGAGAAGGGGGCAGCAGAGGATGAAATGGTTAGATAGCATCACTGACTCAATGGACATAAATCTGAGTAAACTCTGGGAGATAGTGAAGGACAGGGGAGCCTGGTTGCAAAGAGCTGGACATGACTTAGCGACTAAGCAACAGCAAGATATTGTAGAGTATAGACATTCTGGATTCCACTTAAATTATTAATTGATCACCTTAAACCTGTGGAAGCTTGGTTTTACACTTTGTTGGGGCAGCTCTATTTCAGTTTTGCCCTTAGAGTGAGTTCTCCATTAAGGTGTGGCCCTTCTGGGGTTTCAGTGGAAAGTTTGAGGTGGTTCAGGCCGCTGTAACTTCAGACTGCAAGTTCTCTTTCTCTGTCACACACAGCAGCAGAAGTCTCTGCTCTGTCTTTCTGTCTTTTCCACTAGCGCTTGGCATTTGCCTGCATGGTTCAGGGATGAGCCAAGGACTTGAGGGGTATTTGAACATGTTTTGGGCCCTTTGTGATGCATCTTTTGAGATTTCTCCTCTTATTTCCAACTGCTCTGGCAGCTCTGAACTTACCTTTTGATACCTCAAGTCAAGAAGACTGCAGTGTTTTGTTTGAGCTTCACATAGACTAGACAGTGTCCTCTGGGGAAATGCTGTATAAAATTCCTTATTTCTTTCATGGATTGAATCCCTTCAGACTCTACCTGCTTTGGACACTCTCTAGTACCATCAATTAGTTGTTTTTTTGTATTTTGTCCAGAGTTTATAATTACTGTCTATAGAATGAGTCTGATATAAGCTACTTATTGTCAGAACCAGAACATTACCTATTGACTTTTTTTTATGTTCAAGTATTATAGTTTTTCATTTCTATAGAAGTTCTTTTTGCTGCTTTTATTATAGTTTTGTTTTCCTTTCCTGTCCTCCCCCTTCTTTCCCCTCTCCCTTTCTTTTTCCCTGTGTATATTTTAAGTGTATCTTATTTCTTAAAACATAGTAGACAGTTTATTTATAGTCTGTATCTGATAATTTCATTATCTGAAGTCCTTGCAGGTTTGTATCTGCTTTTTGCTGTCTCTCACTCATGGTGCCTTGTTTCCATATGCATTTAGTTATATTTGACTGTCCTATGTTCATTTTCCCTGTAGATATTTGATTGTTTTTTTGTTTTTTGGCTGCGCCTTGTGGCTTGCAGGATCTTAGCTCCCTTACCAGAGGTTGAACCTGGGCCTTTGGCAGTGAAAAAAGCATGGAGTCTAACCACCAGACCACCAGGGAATTCCCTGTTTTCTCTAGTTTTATTTGTATGACTTCTTTGAGGCGTGATATGAAGGTGGGCTCCTCCAGAAACGATTTACATTGCCTCTACCAGGTGCCTAAGGCTATCCCCAGAGTGCCATTAAATTAAATAAAATTCTTGGTATATTCTTTTTTAAAACCATGGGCTTCAAGAATCCCCCTGCCAGTGCAGGAGATGCAGGTTTGACCCCCGGGTCAGGAAGATCCCCTGGAGGAGGAAATAGCCAACTGCTCCAGTATTCTTACCTGGCGGATCCCATAGACAGAGGAGCCTAGTGGGCTACAGTCCAGGGAGGTCACAGAAAAGCTGGACACAACTTAGTGACTGAACAAACGAAAAACAGCAAAGCATGAATTTGAGTTGGCAGACTTTCATGAAGACTAATTCTCTGGGCAGTGTTTTTCTCCCTCTTGCTTGGTATTGGTATCTCAGACAGTTGATTTTCCTAGCATTCCACTCAAGGGTGTTCTTTGATTTATCCTTGCCTTAAGACAGAAAGAACCCTTTGGGGTCTTAGCTTTTTAGCGGGTATGTGTGAAACTTTAGACTCTGTGCCTTGAATGGGCCCTGAGCTCTGTCTACCATCTTTCTTGCCCTGTGAGGTCTGAAAACAGAAGCGCGCGTTGGTCTGTTTTAGTGTATGCTCTCAAAGTGTGGAAGCAACCTGTAGTCACTTTATTTCCCTCTCAGTACTTGCTTTCGCTTAGTTTTTTTGGTCTGAGACTTGCTTACGTTTCTCTTGTGGATGCATGGTGAAGTATTACGATGTCTTGACCTGTTGATAGTGGAAAGGAAATCTAGGTACCTGGCCCAGCATATTATTATGTACTGTATGAGAAAGTCTGGTTATCTTATTCTGACCATATAGTCTTTTCATTTATAATTTGGCAGATAAGAGAATTTGAACTGAAAGGCCTAGTATAGAAAGTGTGGAAGAAAAAAGGAAAGATAATTCAAATTCAGAGCTGCCAAAAATAGGGCATATTCCTATTTTGTACTGTAGTAGTGAAAGGGCTGTAGCAGACATAGAGTTGGCTTCAGGCTAATGGAAAGTAAGTTTGTACCTTCTCATCTGGAGCTTGGGGTCCTCTTCCAGACTCCCATGACTGTGGAAGAATAAAGTTCTGTTTCCTTGGCTGGGTATCAGTTGGGGGGCTGCCCTCAGCTCCTGGATACCATCCACATTCCTTGCCCTTCCGTTGTCAAAACTAGCAAGAGAGAATCTTCCTTTCTGTCAAATCCTTCTCATCCTCTAGCAGTCTGGGTTCAGTAAGGAGGTAGAAACCATACAGCAGATTAAACACAGGAAGTTTAATGTAACTGTACACTGTGACAGAAGAGTAACTCTAAGAGAGGAGGAAACTCCATGTGGTACCTGAGGGCTCAGGGAGGACAAGGATGGGCACAGACAACTTGGAAAGGATCCAGACCTTGTGGAGAAGGTACAGTTCAGCCCACCAGGTAGCGGAGAAGTGCACTGTTTTGGCCAGGCTGGAGTTGGCTGGAGTTGCTGGGCAAACACTTGGCCACACTCCGGAGTGCAGGCAGGAGAGTGGACATGGGAGATCCGTGACCTGGGTGTGTGTTGGGAATCCTTGCGACCCTATGAGCAGGAGGACCTCGAAGCATGTAGTCCAAGCAGGGCTCTGGTTTCCATGTTGAGAGGGCTGCAGAAAGGTTATTCCCAGGCCTCGCCTCTACCTCCAAGAATGACCGTGTTCTGGGCTAGAGCCTGTGCAGGTTCCGCCAAGTGTCCTCACACCCACGCCCCCAGCTTCTAGCCCTTGCCTGCTGTGCCCCTCCAGTTCCCTCTGCTGAGAAAGCTTGACATCAGGCCCACTTGAAAGGAGAAAAAGGAACTCATTTGTTTACTGCAGAGCTCTTATTACAGGGTGCATTACAAGATGACTGGCAATGAATTAATAAGTGGCACATGCTCTCCAGATGTCCTTGGTCAGGAAGAGTCTTGTCTCTTTTAGGAGCTCACCTGATTAGGTCAAGCCCACTCAGTAATTTCTCTTTCTTTTCTTTTTTAAATCAAAATATGGGCTTCCCAGGTGGCTCAACAGTGAAGAATTCCCCTGCCAGTGCAGGAGATACAGGTTCGATCCCTGGGTCATGAAGATCCCCTGGAGTAGGAAATGGCAACCCAGTCCAGTATTCTTGCCTGGAAAATGCCCTGGCAGACTATAGTTCATGAGGTCACAAAGAGTCAGACACAACTGAGCACACATATAGTTGATTTCTAGTGTTCTAGGTGCATGGCAAAGTGATTCAGTTATACATGTACACACATATATATTTACATATATATATTCTTTTTCAGGTTATTTTGCATTACAGGTTACTGCAAGATGTTGAATATAGTTTCCTGTGCTATATATTAATAGTAGTTCCTTACTGATTATCTGTTTTACATATAATAGTGTGTATCTGTTAAGCTCTTCATTTATCTCTCTCCTCTCCCCTTTGGTAACCATAAGTGTCCTTTCTGCTTATGAGTTTGTTCCTGTTTTGCAAATAAGTTCCTGTGTATAATTCTTTAGATTCCACATATGAGTGATTGTGTGACTGACTTAGTATGATCATTTCTAGGTCCATCCATGTTGCTGCACATGGCATTATTTCATTCTTTTTTATGGCTGAGCAATAATTTGTGTGTGTGTGTGTGTACCACAGCTTCTTTGTCCATTCATCTGCTGATGGAAATTTCCCTTTCTTAAAGCCAGCTGTATTTTTTTAAGGTGTAGTGGATGTATAATATTATGTTTCAGGAGTACAGCATGGTGATTCATAATGTTTAAAGGTTATATTCCATTTATAGTTATTATAAAATATGGGCTATATTCCCTGTGTTGTGCAGAACATCCCTGTAGCTAATTTTGTGCACAACAGTTTGTTTCTCTTAGATCCCTGCATTTGTAATGCCCCTCCCCTCCTCCCTCTCCCCACTGGTAACCACTGTTTTGTTCTCTGTATCTGTGAGTCTGTTTCTGTTTTATATTCACTAGTTTGTTTTATTTTTTAAATTCCACCTGTAAGTGATGCACGGTATTTGTCTTTCCCTGTCAAGGCAGCTGTATCTTATAACATAATCTAATCATGGTGGTGGTTCTCCCATCATACCCACCACTCCCTGTTTATGCAGGTGTATATGCAAGGGGATGGGAGTTTGGGGGTACCATCTTAGAATTCTGCCTACTGCAGACTGGGTGGGGGTGGGAGAGGAGGCGGAGAGGAGAATGACTCTGCTGCCTGAGAAACTCCTTGGTAGAGTGAAATAGGTTGCATTTCATTCTGTGGCTTGAATACATTTTTAGTGGTCTCACAGAGAAAGAGAAGGAATGACTAGTATTTATTGAACATCTATTTGTCAGCTACTACAAGAGCACTTTCATGTATTATTCCTTTGGCTCTTAGCATCTTAGGCCGGGATTATCGTCTTCATTTTACACAGAGGAAACTGTTTACACAGAGGCACGGGGGTGTAGGCTCAGTTGCCTAGAGTCGCTGCACTTATTTTTATTAATATTTATTTATTTGGCTGCACCAGGCCTTAGTTGCAACATAGAGGATCTTTAGTTGTGGCATCTAGTTCCCTGACCATCCACTAATTTTTGATGTATTTAAAACTGAATCTAACCCTATCTAATACTGAATTACATGCTTTCTAATAGTGTCTAATAACATTACTCCCCTTGAAAGAATTTGTGTCATTGGACTGGAATGAGGGTGTTTGACAGAAGTCATCTCAGTAGAGACAGGTCAAGTTACGTCTCTGCTGCCTCTTAAGGAGCCCACTGAGGAGGTCACTCCTGTCGAGGCCCTCGCTGGCAGACCGCAGAAGAGAAGTCCTAGCCCGGCTTCCCCTTTCCAACAGGGAAGCCAGGCAGCTATCTGCTTGACCTGTGTGTCACCGGGAAATAGCCATGCCTGTGTTCCCTGTTCTCTTATCTGAATGTGGAACAAAAGAACAAAGCAGGATTTTGAGCGAGCTCGGTATAGCCTTTTCTGTGGGGAGGACGTATTTTGTGCTTGAAGAATTCTAATGACCAAGAGCTGAGCTCGTGGTAAGTGGCCAGGAGTGTTTGTAGATGAATACCCTATTCCTCTCTCTCTTCCAAAGCAGGCTCTGCCACTACTCTTGGTTTGTTTCTCACAAGGTCATGAACCCGGGGATGTGGGTGGGGGCGTGGCCCCTCAACTGAGATTCCTTTTGGCATCCTTCAGGCCATGGCATTGGTAAAGAACTGTGGAATAAAAGAGGAACTCCAAGCTGCCTGATGTGTTTCATCCATAATGCCCCATGGGAGCAGCCCAGTATTGTGGGACTCAGAAGTCCTGGGTTCCCTTTCCAGCTCTTTCCGTGTTCGCCACGGGAGTATTAAGCTCCCTGGGACATACTTTCTTCATTGTTAAAATGAGGGAAGTGAACTTGACCTCTGGTCCATTCCAGCGCCACAGTTCTCTGAAAGATGCTACCCTGCTGTCACTTCCTCGGTAGCTTGATTAAGCTCAGAAGGTTAGTTAGTAGGCTGGACTTCAGGTTGTGGAGACATGTGGAACAGTTTGGGCAAATATGAAGAGTACATTTAGTTCTCTCTTCTTGGACACATGAAGTAATAGATTCATTGGAATATGAGCTCTTTCTCCACCCACTTCCATCAATTCAGAGTGGATTTTTTTTTTTTTTAATCCTTCCAGTTCTGCACTGTGTTTATCAGCTTGAAAGAAAAATCTGAAGTCAGGCAGTAACCAGAAGGGCAGGCACAGAACTCAGCTGGTTACAAGGGGGAAATTCCACCATGAAATTTCAAATGAACTGACCTGGGCTGTTTCCCAAGGAATTTTCTTGAACTTTGGTTTGTTGTGGTGGTGATTGTTTTAAGTAAGCTGTTTTGCTTGATTTGAAACATTAAAAATAGTCTGTAAAATTAAATTCAAAAACATTTCTGAATACTGATCTGAGCAAGCAGAAGGGACTTCATTCTTGCTTCTGGATATTTCTTTTTTACCTCAGGTACCAAAGGCTCAGTGGAGGACCTCACCAATAGTTAGCAAATGGATTCTTTGTTTCCTTAACTCCCAGACAGTTCCCCGCCCCGCCTCGCAGTCCTCCAACTCTTTGCGACCCTGTGGACTGTAGCTTGCCAGGCTCCTCTGTCCAGACAGTTTAGATTTAGCTAACTGATTGATGCCTTCTGAACTGCTGTCAGGTAGGGTATTTCAGAAGGTAACTTTCGTAGTAGGAACATTCATCCCGACCTGATGTTGGGTTCAGGAGCAGTTGCCACTTAATTAGTATCAACCACAGGCGAGTCGTCTCATCTCTCGTCCTCAGTTTCCTTAACCATGTTGTGGGAAAATTAAAAGAAAGATCTTTTGTGAAGTAGAACATGATTTTTTTTTTTTAAAGCTCCTTGGGTGTTTATAACATACAGTCAGAGTCAAGAAGTATCGCTGTGCTTCATTGTACAAAGTGCTGGGAGATGGTTGTTTTTGTTAAGTATTATACGTTTTTGGTAAGGAGAAGAGACGCTCTGACGTGTTTTTACTTAGCATTTCTAAGCACTGGCCAGTGTTTTGGTCTGTCCTGAAGGACGGACACTGCTCGTTCTGTCTGCTCCCGTTGCCTGCTGGGATCGGGAGAGTCTGGGTCTGAGTGGAATTTTCCATGCCTCTCAGCCCTGCGTCGTTGGTGTTCACTGCAGTCACAGCTCTTCAGGGTGTCCGCCTGTGTGCCCTCCTCTTTCTTTCTCTCAGAGAGATGTTAAACCTCAGCTGCAAGTCTGCCTGTTTTGTTTGTGTCAAATACTGTGGTTCTAAGGACAGATCAGAGAGTCTCCTCTGAGTTACCTTTTTGTTTATAAAGTGAGTCAGCTTGAGGTAGCTGTCTTGGCCCAGTGCCCTCAGGTGTCACATTTCCTGTCACAGAACCGCTTTCTGGTGGGGTGGGGTGCGGAGGGCTGGTGCCTGATTTCTTTCTGTAGGTAAAGCTGCTAGAGCTGCTGTGTGGAGATTCTTCAGCAGTCTGATGGTCAGGGGTCAGCATCAGCTTCTTGATCCTTTGACTGGGAGAGTTCTAAAAATGACAGCAAATGGCAGAAAAGAGATCTAACAAGACCGTGGCCTGGTTGTGTTTGGCTACTTCCTCTCTTCTAGGGCAATTTAAAGTCCTAAAATAGTAGAAGGAGACTACTGTAGCAGGTTATCTACTTTCCTTAGAAAGCAATTCCTAGTATCCCATGCAGAGAGGACAGTGATGTCAGATTGCGATGCTGAAATCCATCCTCTAGGATCTGTGGTAGATAGAGTCTGGGCTTGGGTACCAGACACCCTCCCCGTAAATGAGAGCAATTTATTTCTAATTTAAATAAAAACTCATGTATTTTGAATAGGAATTAAAGGCACTGTGTGTTCTACTTCATTCTGGGCTCCCCTGTAGCAGTGCCTGCTTGGAAAGGCCTTCCTGCGCACCCCGTCACAGGAGTACTACCTCCATCGTTCTCTACTCCTTCGCCTCACTGTATTTCCTTCCTGATTCTGTAAGCTTTGCGAGAGCGGTGCCATTTCGTTTTCTTCTTGTGTGTGCTAAGGCCGCCTTAAATGTTTGTTTAATGAAGTAAACCATGGAATGGTTTGAATGGCTAGACATTAGCTTGCTGTCTTTCTGTTGAGTCGTATGAGTTCTTTATATATTTTGGATATTAGCCCCTTATCAGATGTATGATTTACTGTCTTTCTTTTTGTTATTTGCTTTGGTCCGAGTTCAGTGAGTCTCAGATTTCACTGGGTATGTGGGTTCCTGTATCAGATAGAACACTATTCAGAACTTTGTGAATGGTAGAAGAAAACTTTAAAGTCAGTTTTGGGCTATGTGCTATTTTTCACTTCGAACCCTGAAGTACATAACATCATCATACGTCCTCCATAATCGAGTCTATGATACAGAGGAATACCTTATTACTTTAGATCTGAAGTAAGCAAGGGCAGTTAGATGTCCGTTTGGTTCAGCTCCCCTGGGGCCCCCCAGATACGTAACACATTTTAGTGGTGTTGGTGATGAGAAAAGGGGTGCTCAAGTGATACAGTCTAATTGGGAGATGGTGGGCTGAAGTTTAACCCTGGCTGTACCAGTAAAAGTGGGTGTGTTGGACTTGGCTGGTAGTTCAATGGTTAAGAGTCGCCTGCCAATGCAGGGGACACAGGTTTGACGCCTGGTCTGGGCAGATCCCACATGCTATGGGGGAGCTAAGCCCTTGAGCTGCAGCCACTGAAGCCCGTGTGCCTGCGAGCCCGTTCTCCACAAGTCGAGAAGCCACTGCAATGAGAGGCCTGCGCACCACAACTAGAGAGCAGTTCCCACTCCCAGCAGTGAAGATCCAGGGCAGTCAGTAAATAAATAAATAAAAGATTTTTAAAATATGGGTGTGTCATATTGGTTGTGGGTCTTAGCATTTGGAGAATGGATAAAGTAAACTGATTTTTCCTGAACCCAGAAGTTGTGATTTTGATAAACTGGGATTAGGCAAAAACACTCTTGAGTGACAGTATCATATGAATTCAGGAGATCTTAAATATTTGGAAAGGGAATTAAGAATATGAGTGAAAAGACCAGAGGCATACTATGATGAAGCTTCATTGGTTTGTCAATAACGTATCAAAATGAAGACAGGATTTGGTCTGTGAAGCTTTTTTTTTTTATAAGACATGTTCCCATTAACATGATGTGTTTTATGAACTTTAAATGTATTGAAAATCTGGTCTGAACAGAATAGATTTAAATTCTACCAAAGCGCTTTCCTCATCCTAGCTTAAAATGGTCCTGTTCCAGCATGATTTCACCACTTTTTGTTGTGCTTCCTTCTCCATTATTTTTTAGTTGGCTGATTGCAATTCTGGCCCAACTCAACCCTCTCTTTGGACCACAGTTGAAAAATGAAACCATCTGGTACCTCAAGTATCATTGGCCTTGAGGAAGAAGACCTGCTCACTGGTACTCAGTCATTGAGGTGACTATGCCCTTGACCTTTCACATCAGTGTTGTCAGTCGGTCAGCTGGGGCTTGCCTGGACTTTTCCTCCTTTTAACACTTGGCAAGGGCAGGCTGCTCTGAAAGCAAACACAACTGAATAGCAGAAATAGATTTAGAACTTAGGCCATTCAATCTACCAAAGGATTTATCCACAAGATTCTTTTAAATCGTATTCTTACCCAGAATATTTTTGAATTACTTTTGCATGTGATCTTTCGGACACAGATCAAGAACATGACTATTTATACTTGGTATTTCAAGATTCAGCAACTTGAAGTGGCAGACAGATTTTAGATGAAGGGTGTCTCTGAATGCTTTGGCAGAGAGAGACAGATGTGTTTTGAAAATTGGTCTTCAAATTGCAGGTTATATTTGCTTCTGAGCATCAGAGAAGTGAGGAGTGGTGTAGTGGAAAGATTTATTCACTGGCCAGGAGTCAGAAAACTTGTCATTTCATTTGTTCCTCTATCTCCATTTTGTTAAATGGAGGCTAGTGCTAAATGCTTGACTAGATTCAGGTTCAGCTTTTTTGGCAAGCACACTTAAATGGTTCTGTGAGCTTCGTATCGCCTTGTATCAGGGGACACACAGTGCTTGGCTGTCTGGCCTTTAGTGATGCCAAGGTGCTGGATTTGCGTCCCTCCAGGTGAAGAGGTCTCTTTCAACCTTTGTCCAGTGGTTTTTATCCACTGATGATCTTAGCCTGCATTGCAGTGGAAATTGCAAAATGGAAATTTTTTACTTCTTTTATTACTCACATATTTGATTAGGTGAAAGATTTCTATAAAAACAAACTTTTCTTCATCGACTAGGGTTATTTAGTAACCTTGAAATATAGATCAGATAAGAAAAGCAGGATATATATTTAATTTTTCCTTTTAATTTTCAGAGTAAGATGTTGGTGCCCAAGTTTCTTCCAGGGAGTCCAATGAGGTTTTCTCTTCTTTCCTTTTCAGTTTTAATCAATTACACATCTGTTACCCTTTTCAGACTCAGTTCTTTCTTTGGCCTTATGGGCACCTGTCTGGACTAGCTCCTGTGTCCTTGTGCTTCTAGTCTTTGGTCGTTCTTTCTCGGCAGCATCAAGGTGTCCCAGACCTCTCTTCTGCCTTTCTTCACCTGGAGTCAGCTTTCCCTCCAGTTGCTTTCTAAATTTCTGACAGAAAGGATCCCTGGTTCATTAGTCAGTCCTCAAGCTTAGTTGACTGTTTTTTCCCCCTAGTGGAAGTAGTATTTTAAAACCATGATCTGATTGCTGGGTGCATTCATTTCTGGTAGAATGGGTTGTTACTTCTAAGTCTCTACCATGGACAAAGCCAGAAAGTATGCATTTTTATAAAGGAAAAAAAAATCACAAGTTTATGTCAGTATTTCTAATTCACATGTAACATTACAGAGTTTTTATTTGACTTCTTTGGTTTTATACTTGAATATCATTCACATATGCTGAAAATCATGGCTCCTGAAGACTAACTTACTGACTTTGATTATCCAGTTGTTATAGGATATATAAGATTATCCTGTGTTTTATAGTACATATTAAACTATATATTATAAGGTAATCAAAGTACTAATTAAGTAATTAAAATATTTTTAAAATAACACCAATATATCTACTAACTATAAGGTTATCGAATGCAGTGTAGAATTTCTTTGCTGCTTTATTTGAAAAACAAAATGCTGTTTTCTGAGGTTACTTGAAATAATTATTTCCTCTGGTGGTTATCATTTCAATATACAATTAGATTTAAATGATTTGTGTTCGGTTTATAGTAATTTTTTCTTTTTTATTTGCTACTTTTTTGGGAATATGTATAACATTTCCAGAGTCAAAATTATAAATAAGATATATTCATAGAAGTCTTTATCCTTGCAGTGTCTCATTGTGCAGAGATAAGCATATACATATGTGTGTGTATGCATGCATGTCCATCCTCCCTTGACATACACAGGTGTTACAGGGGAGGTGTCATATTACATGTGCTATTCTGTACCTTGCTGTTTGCACTGAAAAATATATCCTAGAGATTGTTCCTCCTATCAGTGTATAGAGATCTTCCTCCATTCTTTGTATAGCCATTAACATCCCTTTGGATTATTTCCAGTCTTTTGTTGTTATTGATGATAAAGCCACAGTGCCATCCTGCATGTGTTTTGTATTTTTGTGTTTTTACCAGTAGTCTTTGGATTAGAGTCCTTGAAAATAGAATCTCTGAGTTAAAGGTATAAATTCTTCCTCTAGATCTTACTACATTCCCTTCTGTTGGGACTGTACTATTTTTACATTCCCACCAACAATGTGTGAGAGTACTCGTTTCCTCAAAGCTTGAGTTTTTGCCATTCTGATAGGTAGGCAACTGTTTTTGTTCCTTAGAGTTTTGTCTGCCCAAAGGGGTTTTAATTCCCTTTTATATAGATTTTCTTTTAGTCTGATTCATATGTGAGAGTGTATGTGTTTGTAACCTGCCTTTTTTTTTTTCCATCAAGTTCTGTTTTCTGTCCTTCCTCTTAGCTATACTGACTATGAGGATATTGTTTGGGGTTTAAAGCTGAGAACCTCAGGCCTCAGAGTGGGAACTTGTTCTAGTGGAGACCGTCACTTACCTTCTTTTGAGCCTCATTTCTACCTCTTACCATAAGTAAATTGGGCCCTTCCACCTTGAATAACACTGTGTGTGGGGATCTGTTTCATTTGCCCATTCTTTTCAGTTTCACATGTTTGTAACCCAATGGATGATTTCCTAACACTTATACTCTGGTTCACAGCACAGACTAAGACTGCTTGAAACCCTTCTGTTGAAGTTTGTTCCTTTGAAAGCAGAATGCCAGGAAATGGAGCTCGCCAGGCAGCCCTGGCCATGAGCGTCAGGCCACGTTGATTCTGCGTTTAAGGGAGTGATTGGGACAGTACTGCAGCTCTAGGCGTTGGGGATTATCGCCTCAGGAGATCTCATCTCTGCCTAACACTGGAGCAAACAGACCCTTAAGATAGGACCTCACTTTTCTCTGGTAAAATTCAAAGAATGAGCTAAGTAAAATCCTTTTAGAACTTTGAACTTTTACACATCTGGGATGATAAAGGAGTGCAGAAACCAGATTTAGACTTGTCCTCACCTGGTTAGGAAAAGTATTCAGTTCTGTACGTGACTCTTTAAGAGGCCAGATTTGGACAGTAGGAGATACAAGCCAAGCATGGTATTCAGTGGAGAAAAATGAGGAACAGTCATGGAAGCTATCGAATAACTTCATACAGATGAAATTGAATTAATCTCAGACAGGACACTTACAAACAGCTAGCCAGTCCTTTGTTACTTTAAACACTTTAACTGCCATAATTTGCTTTGATATGTTGATAGGCTGAGTTATACCACATTATGTTTATTGGCTGGAAATTTTACCCAGTACTTCTAAGAACAGTGCTCAGTCCATCTCTGCCCCCTGCCAGTCGAGTTTCTGCTTCTAGAGCCTTGATCCATGAGATACTTATTGGAACTGTCACATCAAGTTTGCTGTTTTTCCAATGTCCTACTTTCCTACAAAATTGTGGTGTTGGAGAAGACTTTTGAGAGTCCCTTGAACAACAAGGAGATCAAACCAGTCTACCCTAAAGGAAATCAACCCTGAATACTCACTGGAAGAACTGATGCTGAAGCTGAAGCTCCAATACTTTGGCCACCTGATGTGAAAAGCCGACTCACTGGAAAAGACCGTGATGCTAAAGGCAGGAGGTGAAGGGGGAAACGGAGGATGAGATGGTTGGATGGCATCGCTGACTCAATGGACATAAGTTTGAGCAAGCTGTGGGAGATGGTGAGGGACAGGGAAGCCTGCTGTGTTGCAGTCCATGGGGTCACAGAGTCAGACACAACTTAGCGACTGAACAGCATTTTCCTGCAGCTTTGGGGATGTGATACTTGTGTAGAGTCTACTCAGAGTGGCTTGAGACCACTGTTCTATAAGCTGGTTCATTAACCACATCATGGTAATATATTTAGATGAGCTTATGTAGTTTACTACAGTCCTAAAGGGCAGGCGGAGAAGGCAATGGCACCCCACTCCAGTACTCTTGCCTGGAAAATCCCATGGGCGGAGGAGTCTGGTAGGCTGCAGTCCATGGGGTCGTGAAGAGTCAGACACGACTGAACAACTTCACTTTCACTTTTCACTTTCATGCATTGGAGAAGGAAATGGCAACCCACTCCAGTGTTCTTGCCTGGAGACTCCCAGGAATGGGGGAGCCTGGTGGGCTGCCATCTATGGGGTCGCACAGAGTCGGACATGACTGAAGTGACTTAGCAGCAGCAGCAGCAAAGAGCAGGCATTCCATTTTATTACAAAGTCTGGACCAGAGAGGAATAGAGTATTGGTTATTAGGCCTCTGCCCTGAGGGAGCTGTTTTCTTATGCATTCCAAAAATATTTGAGTGTCACGAGGTGGATAGCACCGTGATCCACCGTGAGTGGGGATTTCAGAAGAATCTGTGGGCTCTAAAGGTGTTCGCGATCTATTGAGAGGTTGGAATTAAGCCATATTTGTGAAAAGTTTACATAGTGCAAGGTGCTTTATGGTTAAGCCTGTCATAGTTTTCCCTGTCACTTAGGGTCAGAACCCATTCGATTGCTTCTTTCTCCTTCCTCTTCCTTGAATCCATTTGAGCCTGTTTCACCACTTGTCTGCCTATCTATTTGTTGTTTCTCTTTCTGGGACCCTAATTTCTGAACTGATCACTGCAACTCTGAATTACAGCAATGGATGCCTCTGTACTGGGGTATCTACAAACCACTACCTTGTTTATCTTCCTGATACAACACTTCCTGGAACACATCACTGCTTGCCCCAGAAACTCAGTAGTTCTCTATGATCTTTGTAAATCATGAGGTCCCTGATTCTAATGGGTACATGCTGTTTGGAATGCTGTATGTTACGTGTTGTAAGCACAGCTTGTCAGGGTCACCAAAGGTCCCATGCACCGCAGAAGATAAGAATGACTGATCTGCAGATTCTGTCCCATTTTCTCACTCAGCGGTTGAGGCCTGCCACATCTGCCCTCAAACCACCTTCGCAGCCTCTCTTTTCACAACTTTCCTCAGTGACCTACTGGTTCTAGCCACACTGTTTTCATGTTCTCAAGCTAATTAGCTTTACTTAGCTTTTCCTGCTTCTTACTATACCCTTCATTAATTCAGAAGGCAAGTTAGTAAACACACGATTCAGTGAACGTTGTTCTGGTTTCTTGTCTCCACTCAGCCGTTCTCTTCTTTCTGATGTTTTCTCTTTGAATGTCCAGCTTACAAATCCTTGCACTGTGTTTCCTGGCCACAGTGGCTTCACAGTGATCTCTTCTGTCCTACGGGTATTTGGCTCTGGAGGTTTTGCCATCCATTCAGTGCATTGCCTTGAATTGTGAAGCACTCATGCCTTTAGTTTGATTAAATACCTCTTGTAGTTAATCTCCTACAATAAATATATACATTACACATAAAAGTAAAGAAGGAATTATTTTGTGAATTTATCTAGAATGAAAAAGATAAAAATGATACCTATTCTTTGCTTAAAAAAATATATTCACTCATTCTTCTCTGAACAGATTTCTTGGTTCTAGTCTTAATATTTTTCTGTTTCTTCATTCTCTATCTTAGCTGAAAGTAGCCTTGTGATTCCTTTATTTTACAAAATGAGAACATGGACCCTTTGGTCGAGTTCCCCAAAATGGCTGTTTCATATCAGAGAGACGATTAGAATATGTGCTTCTTTAATTCACTCCAAAATCAGACCACAAGTCTGTGCCACTGAACATATTGCTCGCTCACATTGATCTTAAACTGGTATCGCTGAACTTGAGGCAAAATCATCCCCTCTATGTGGTTTTTCAAAAGTGAAGACTCGTTTTCCTCTTTTGTGATTGTTCATTTGTCCAGAAGGGTCTAAACAATGAGGAAGTCTCACAGTATGCTCTTCATAGAAATTAACACACACACAAAAAATCATTTCATTACTTCAAATATTCTCAAGAAAAATTAATAATCTGCCTGAAACTCGGGTCTATGAAGAGGGCTGTTCCGCTGGCTTAAGTAGGAGAAGAGAAAATGATATCAGATTAGAGACAGTTTTTCTGAAGGGCTTCCCTCGGGACTCAGTGGTAAAGAATCCACCTGCCCAGTGCAGGAGATGCAGGTTCGATCCCTGGATCGGCAAGATCCCCTGGAGGAGGAAATGGCAACCCACTCCAATATTCTTGTCTGGGAAGTCACATGGACAAAGGAGCCTGGCTGGCTACAGTTCATGGGCTTGCAGAGTCAGACACTACTGAGTGGCCGAGCACGCACACAAGGTTTTATGAAGCCAAGGAAGAAACTGGTAGCTCTGGCCATTACCCCTGCCTGGGCTGCTCTGGTTGTTTTCCTTAATACGTGGTAAAAACAAAGCCCTCTAATTACATCTTCAGTTAACTGTTTACAGTGTCCTGCCCTAACGGGTCCCCCAGCAGTCTGGTGCTTTCCACCATCCAGGGCAACTGGCCTACCCAGTTTGCCCCAGGAAGACTTAGCAGCAGTCTCGTGTCCATGTCTGGGCACCTTGGCCCCAGGGCCTTGAGAAACCTGTCGTCTAATCACCCTGCACTGTGGATTCTCCTGGGTGTGCCCACCAGTTTGGAAAATCTCAATAGCCCATCTGGTCTACCTATGGATTTTTCAACCTTCAATCTTTGTCAGATTTGCCTGCCACAACCACACCTCATCTGAATTTAACTAGCCCCTCACTCCACTTGCACCTAAATAAACCTCTTCTGGCACATGGTGGGTCATAACCAGCTTGTTTTCCCACTAACTCAGTGCTTGTGTGGAAATTACCTCTTAAAGAGGTAATTTTTTTGTTTAATTTTCTTTTTTTTTTTTTTTAAATTTCAAAAGTAAGCATATGTGACTTTATTTATAAAACATTATAAAATCAGCTTTACATGAAGGAGTTCATGAGACCGCTGTGTGAAGATACCTATTTTAAATGCTTGCTAGCTCTGCAAAGGTGGTGTTGCAGCTTTAAACTTCTAGAAAAATTCTCCTTTGTCACCTACACTTGGGGTGGCAAGAATGGTGAGCCATCTCGAGTACCAAGCAGCCTGTTGTTGAGGAGTTTGACATAGGGAAAAGCCTGCCTGCCTGTGGGAGCCTGGCTTCCATGTTGTCAAAGGAGAAGTGCAAATCCAGGTTCTTGAAAGCTAAGTGAACTTGTCAGACCCCAGTGCAATTGGTTTCAGTCCACTCCACTCTTCTTGCTTTCTATAACACTGTCAACCAGGACTTGGGCTCCTTGGTTTAGCGTTGTCCTTGGTAACCGGACTTCTTGTCACAGCCTTGCCGGAACCTTGTATTTTAACTAAGCCCACTTTCATTCAGGCATTTATGGAGCACCTGTATATAGGGTTGGCCTAAAAGTTTGTTTGGATTTTTCCACACCATCTTACGGAAAAACGGGAACAGACCTTTTGGCCAATCCAATGTTTGAAATGATTAGCCTGGTTGACTTTCCTGGTGTTACCCTTTTGTTCTCCTGAGGATGGTGGAAAGGCCCAGTTACTGGAACGGTTTTGTTTTGCAGGTCACGGAGAGAACTCCTCTAGCTGCAAAATCACCTCCATACCCAGACCACCTCCTTGACGTGCCCACTGTGGCCATCAATTGCCTTAAACGTTCACCCACATTTGAATATCTTTTTCTATAATGCAGTATTTTTTTCCTGTCACCTTTTTTACACTTTGAATGATGTGCCTGTTTAAGCTAAACTGTGCTGCCTCTGTAAAATCTTTATGTACTCTTCTGAGCTGGAAAGTGCTGGTCTTCTGAGAAATAACGTTGCTCTCTCCTTGGAACCGATGGATTTGAAGATGGCTCCTGCCTGCTCACAAAATGAGAATCCGTGGAGTGTTTAAAAAACTGTTACATGACAATAAGTCTCCAGTGGGGCAGTCATTAGGAGAACACATTTTCCAGAGAAAATCTAACCCTCCAGAATTATACCAAAGTATTTTCAGGTTGAATTTCTTATTTCTGCCATTTGTTGGAATAAATTATTTTTCTGCTTTCTATGGAAACCTGGTTTTGGTGTTTGTTAATTGAGCTCATTTCTATCTCTAGATAAGGCCTTTTTGAAAAATCATTTTGTACTTCCAAACTTAGCTTGGATGGATCAGCCTGGTTGTGTAGTTTGAGATGACTGAGGAATCTGGTAAGTACATTTCTTAACCATCCAATAAACATCTCAGTGCTTGCTGTAGCCACTGGAGGAGTCAAAGAAGTGGATATTGGGTCCCTGCAAATTCAAGAGCTGGAAGGCTACTGGGAGGTAAGGTTGGTATACATAGAACTAGAGATCAAGGCCGTGTTTCACCATTGTCCAGAAACACATAGTCGTGATGCCGAGCAGGTAGGGGGCAGTACCAGCCACAGGGACAAACCAGAACCAGCCGTTCCTTGCACCATTCCCTATCGGAAATGGGACGGAACAATCAGGTGGTTAAAGGAGCCTGGGACAGGGACAGTCATTGTGTGTTTTAGTAGTGGGCATCTCAGTACTTCAGTAACTTGGGGACTATATTAGATTTAAGAAATTAAAAATGAAAATGGATCTAAATTTTCACCCGTTCATGGCTCTTTGACAGCCAGCCAAGAATGGATTTCCTGTTTTGCAGTTTGTACTTTTCTTTTCCTCCTAAACTGTCTGAACTCATTGCTTTGCTATTCTTATGACCAAAGAGAGTTTCAAGTTGATGTGCCTCTCCTGCTTTCATTTCTTTCTTTTCCTTCTTTTCTTTCATTTTAAACTTAAAGTTTTCCCTAAGAGGCAACTCCATCCTTTACATTTGCAGCAAACAGGCGTCTTTAGGTAATTTCATGGAATCCAGAAAACACTGAAGATTTGATGTCGAAGGACCATAGTGATACCTGCTACCCCATCATTTTATTACAAATAAGGAATCTCAGCCCAGACAAGGAGGGTTACCTGCCCAGTTTAAGGGAGCCGGTCAGGGGGAGACAAGGGAGGAGATCCGTGTTTTCTAATTTCCACTCTAGAGCACTTCTTCCTTGCACCCTGCCTCTCTCAGTGTTCCACTGGCCAGGAGCCGACTCTGGGGCTTGGGAGGGAGGGAAGAATTCTGCCTTTGTGGATGACCAAGCTGTCTCCCATCAGAGCAACTTATTTGACCCTTCATTGTTATTTATCATCTAAGAAAGCAATGCTGGTGGTTACTGTGGGTACATAAAAGGATGCCACAGTCTTTGAGCCCTGATCACGGTTGGGGGCGTGTGACCTGCGTGCAGCTGTGTAACCAGATTCTTTGAGTCAGGCCCTATTGCCCAGCATTACTGGTGGTCAGTCTGAAACCTTTTGAGCTCCCACCCCGGCCTGCTTCCCCGCAGACCACCGTGAGTTTGAAGCTGAGCCTCCCTCCCGTTGTCCCTGGTGTGGTGCTTTCTTTGAGCGGTGCCTTTGCCTGTCCTGACTTCAGCACGGAGTGAGCTGTAGTAGCCTGTGGGTCCAGCTCAGCAGCCCTGTGCTGTGGCGTCCGTGCAGCTCCTGGGGGGCTCTTCTCATTCACGATCACAGTTGGACACATTTCCGATTTAATGGCAGAGTGGAAGGCAGAGGTCATGACCTTGGCTGATCCAGGTCCCTGAGTTCTGCCTTGTTCTGTCACTTCGTATAAATCCATTTTTGTACTTCTGGAGGTTAGACATTAGTGGAGCAAGCTGGATTACATTGCTTTTTGCGTTCGGGCTCGCTTGCCATTTGGTGTGATCTAATTCCTACAGAGAGAGGTGAGGAAGATTTGTGTGTTGCTTGCACTCACAGCAGGGATGTGAGCACGGAAGGTCCTGCAATGTGCCAGAGAGGTTTGGAAAATCCTGCTCAGTAAGCTCTCAGGGAAGGTAAAGGCCCTAATAAGGCAGCAGCTCAGGCCTGAACCTAGAGGGTTTTCTCCAAACCAAAGCCCTACTGAAGCCTCAGCATAAAGCCTATGATGAAGAAAGGAACTCATTTCCTAGCCAGATTGGTGATCAGAGACACCTCCTTCCCGCACCCTACCCCATCTCAAATCTACCCCCACCTCCCACTGAGAGACAGATTTCAAGCCCTTAACAGCCAGGTTCTGTGACTCTGTCACCATCCAGCTGTATTACTGTCACTGAAATGAAGGAATGATGAGATCCACTCAGATTTTGTGGGCAAAATTCAGTAAGTTCCCTTGGCCCAACAAGTCACTTAGCCTTTGAGTCTATTTCCTCATGTATGAAATTCTCAAGAATATTAAATGCAGTTAATGTATAAACTCAGATACCTCCTCCCTAATAATCAAACCATTTTGTTACAGCAACTCAGGCAGAATCCGAGATGAACACCTGCGAACACTTCTTCCCTTGAGAGTGCCCTTGCTCCAGTGCGTGCCAGGGCCCAGGTTGGAAGGAGCACCATCCAGCCCTTTGAGAGGATACTGGGGTGTTTCTTTCTTCCCAAGTCTGGCCCGGTGACCATGGTGTGGCCTAGGATGATCATTAGACTAATAGAGGGCCTAGCTTTGCAGTTACTCCATCGCTTTCTAGTAATGTGGCTTTGGGAAAATCATTTAATATCTGAGCCTCAGTTTTTTCATCTATAAAATGGTGATAATACCTGCCCTTTTCTGCTATATGAGGTTGTTACCAAGTGAGGTATTGGTGGTAAAGATGATTTGTAAATTATGATAATACACAAAGGATATATTTTGAAGAAATGATGAAATCCCTAGGACCCACTGATTATATTTTTCTATGAAGATAGGCCCCAGAGGGGCAGCTGACTTTTTTTTTAAACATGTGGTTTCCCTTTTGTTTAGTCATTTGTACTTGGGTTACACAAAAATAAAAGGCACACACCAGGCTCCAAGCCTGATCTCTGAGCAGGGCGATGGATCTCTTCGAAATAATCATAGCATAAGTGTCTAGACCACATCCTTCCTGCCTTTCCAGGCTCTACCAGGTCGTATACCAGAACAGAAGAATTTCTGGCATGCTTTTGAAGATGTCATCTGAGGGTCGTTGGTTTCTTTTAACACTGTTTTCATTGTTTTCCTTAAACATGTAATGATGTCTCTACCCTTATCACTGACCCAACAATTTTTTGTTATATATTTCTTGGGTGTTGCTTCAGAAGTAGCACCTTTTTGTTTATTTCTTCTGGCCAGTTTTTTTTGTTTTGTTTTGTTTTTCTGTTGTTTTTCTGTTTGTTTGGGTTTTCTTTTTCGTGGTAGATGTTCTTACATGTGGATGCAAAATTATTTTAAGCTGTTGCTCAGACTCATAGAAGATTTGGCCCTGGATTTTGTCTTCCAAAAATTTGAAATCAACTGCTCCTTTTAAAATTATATTTAAATTATATTTTAAAATATATGTCCAGCATTTTAGAATAGTTTTGTCCGCATTCCTCTATGTAAGAGTTCTCTTCTGTTTGAAGAAGAGATGTATTTAAAATAGTGATGGACTCTTAAGCAAAAGTTGTGTATTACTTTTTCCCCTGTTTCTTCAATTTTCTCTCTTAAGAATTGAATGTATGAAATTTATTGTAGGAATAATTTTTCTCAGGAAAAAAAATGTAAAGTGCTATATCCTGAAGAACACTTATCATACCAGAGTTGATCGAAAGCAGCCTTAATGCTCAACAAAAGGAGATGCTCACATAAGCCGTGCTGCATCCAATAAAGGAATATCCTGGTGCATTTAATAATCTTTTCCCCAAAATATATGCTTAGAAAAGAAATTGAAAAGACAAATAACAAACTATTAACATTGCCTCTGGATGGTAATTGCAAATGATTTTAATTTTCTTTTTCCTTTTCAGCATTTTCTCCAATGAAGCTATTAATATTTGAATAAAAAGAAGAAAAAATAAGTTTCTTTACTAACAAAAGATAATAGGGTATTACGTCAAGGTGGGGGGGGGAAGCCCACAGGATTTCAAACTTACGTGCATAGAAAGAAACCTGATAAGAAATAGGCCAAATTGTTGCTCCTGATTATTTCTTTTACAGCTTTGTGTACTTCCAGATTTTTCACAAAGAACATGTATTTTATAATTGGAAAAAAAATGGTGTTTTGCAGGGGAACATCAGAATAGTGTTAGTACTTCTTCAAACATCATATAACACAGGCACGCCTGCTCAAACACACACACACACACATCCTTTTTTTTTAAGAGTAATTCAGGGCCAAGGGAAATGAAGTCAGCTAGGTTTGTTAAAACACTGAAGCTATTCTGAATCAATGAAATCCATGAGTTCACACAGCACTTCTGATTAAATGTTTGCACCATGCAGGACGGAGTGCAGCGCATTCAGCTGAGGAAATGCCAGCCTCCCTTTGTGTAGGTGCTCACAGTGACAACGTGAGGAAGTGAAAAGGGAGCATTGATTTTGATTCTGCCCACATAGAAAAGTGGAAGCCTGGGGTATGCATGTTCTGGGGTCCCACACGGGTTAGAAAAAGCCCCACTGTTCTTCCACTCCCAACCACTCCAAGCAAGCCTTTCATTCAGACTGTGGTGCTGTTTCTGTCTAAACCCCCTCCTTGTGAAATGTATTGGCCCTTTCTTCCCCAACTCCCACTACTTCCCAGCCAACTCAAAACAGGAGTATTCAGCTGAGGATGCTCAGCACTGAAGCCGGCTACCCACCTGAATCCAGCCAGGCTTCTATTTAAATTGCCGTCAGGATTTTGAAACGGTTTCCATAGTTTTTCTTCACTGTCCAAAGTGTAGTACTGCTGTGGGTGCCATCCCAAAAGGGAACAAGAGGAGCAGATGTTTTGTAGAAGTGCTGTGTCGGGAAATGTGAGTTAAGCTAAGTGTGACTTTGCAAACCACATAAGGTTTTTGGCAATGTTCAACAGGCATTTTCAGCTGCTAGTCTTTATTCTGCTCTTAGCTGCTGAAGACAGTGGTAAACAGAAGAAATTCAGTTCCTGACCTCCTAGCAATGGACCTCAGTAGAGGTACTGGACCTTAGCAAGTACAGATTGCTGGTTAAGTTGACTAGAATCACTCAGTAAGTGGTGGAGGAAGGCTTTCTAAAGGAAATAACCTTTAAGGGGAAACCCAAAGGATGACTTAGAGCTAGGCAAGCAGGAGTGAGTGAAGTGTCCCAGGCTGACAAGTGATGAAGTTGTTGCCAGAGTCTAGGAGAGAAGAGGTGTCCTGGATTGTGGAAACAGGAGTGAAATGACGTCAGAGAAGTAGCTGTACTGGGGCCATAGCTACTAGCACAAGCACATGGCTGATGGATGTTGGTGGGGTGCGGAGTCAGGGATCACTCTCTGGTTTCTGCTGGGTGGACCATGGAAACTTTCACTGAGATTCAGGGCCATGATGAATTCAGTCACAGACAGAGTTTGTGGGTGCCTGAGGCATGCATGTGGAGCTACCTGGTGGGCACTTTTTACATGGGCCTGGAGGCTGAGGAGGAGGACCAGGCTCGAGGTGGGGACGCGAGGCACCAGCATGGAGAGACCTGAAGCTGTGGGTGTGGCTGTGGGCGTGGGCGCCGAGAAGAGTGTGTGTAGAATGTAGGCTGGGGACCTGAGAAGCACCCCCACTTTAGAGCTGGGGAGAGAAGTAAGTGGGACACAGCATCCCTTCTTTACAGTTGGAGAAATTGAGGTCAACAAAGGTTACATGACTTAAGCAGTTCCACCGAGAAGTCCCATCAAAGTCTCATTCCAAAGGTTTTTGCCCTTTCAGAGGGTGTGGTTACAGGGCCTTGAACTTTCCCTTCCTCACTTACCCACACCCAAGCCTCTTCCCATCTCTGAGGTCTGGGACCCTTCTGCAACTGCTTCCCGCCGCCCACCGCCCCCCCCCCCCCCGTTTTTGCCGTCATTGTTATCAGTCCTATTAAGTTGCATAAGCAAGATGTTCTAAATGCTTCACATATGTTAATGCATTTAATACCCACAATAACCCAGCTAGATAAATACCCCGATTATCCCTATTTTACAGATGAAAACATTGAGGCACAAGGCCACAAACTACTGCTTAGAGGTAACGGGATTCAATCCCAGAGGCGTCTGGCGGCAGGGTCCCGGCCTGCCACTGAGTCTCCATGGCATTTTGTCCCAGGATAAATTTCCTTATGTGGCCTCCTTGAGGCCTTGCAGTCTTAGCTTCTTCACCATGGTTTGTTTCTACATCACCTGTGGTAAAAGAACAGCCCTCACCCACACCTGAGTGTCCAAGGGAGGGGGCACACAGCCTGCTGTTTGCTGACATTTCTGAAAAGCAGGGTCAGAAGTGGGGTTTTCAGGCATGACGTCTCGTGTGCACCAGAGTGCAGGTCTGGGCAAAGCATCGTCCCCTCTCACCTCCCTCTGCCTGGAACATCTAGCACCCTTTAATCCCAGTGTGCTCACCCTGGAGTCAGCCCCGGGGAGTGCTCTCCTCCCTAAATTATGGCCACTCTCGGTGTCCACAGCAACTGTGGCTGACTCCTGTCATCACAGCTGTTATAATTTACGGGTCTTCCCCCCAAGGCCCCCAGCTGCAAAAGCTTTGCTGGGCAGGATCTCTGGCGTGTTCAAATGTTTGATGTCTACGAGCTTGCTCAGTAAGAATCCTATGGGCAGCCAGCTTTCAAATGCATTTTTTGTAAGTTCCATTCTTGAGAGACTGCATTTGCTTAAAGCAAAGGTACAGCTAGGGCTGTACCTCCGACCTAGGGCTCTGAGGTCTTGGTGAGCCAGCTGGGTGGGTGTGGGACTGTGCAGTCGTGCCATGTCACGCGGAGAAGGGTCCTGCCCTTGGCTTACTGCTGTGCTCTCGTCGTCATGAAATTCTTAATTTTTGATCAAGGGGTCGCTACATTCTCATTTTGCACTTGGACCTGCAAATTGTGCAACTGCTCTATTGGTTGAAGTAGTGTCCCTCTGACCTCAAGGGGTCCTAATCAGAGTATTACACAAATAGCTGCACATCCCCTGAAATCACCAGCAAAATTAGATTTGTGTATACTTGTGTGAGTTTTTCTGGGGAGCAAGTCTGGCTTTCATCAGAGCTCCAGAAAAGTTCAGAGCCATTGTTACTAATAATAACAACAATAACTAACCTTCACTTAGGTTTGTTGGGTGCCAGACCCTAAGGACCTTACTGTGTTGCCTTACACCTCAACCAAGTGTGACTGGGTTGGGGCAAGGCGAAAAGCAGTATAGTACATTTCCCTCTTTTCTAATACTTACTCCCTACTTCTCTGTTCCCCAACCAGAGGAGAGAAGAAAACCACTGACCTGGTCGTCTCTTCTGTGGAGTTGGCAGGAGCCTGAATCTTTTTATTACTTCCTTTGCTAGGAGGAAAGAGGAACTGCCCCAGACTTTGTCCTGATCCCCATTTGGCTTCATCTGCTGCTCCCAAGTTCCCCAAAGGCGACTTCTGCTTTTGTCAAACTGGGAAGAGGTGATGGGGCAACATGGGCAAGAGGCGTCCTTCTGTTGAGGTGACTGGTTGCCAGGGCACCAGGGAGCCGTGGGAGCCAGCTCTCCAGGACTCCTGCAGTCAGAGACCGGGCTGAGTCCTGGCCGGAGTGACGGCTGCACCACCGAGGTTGCAGGGAACCCCAATGCTCTGAGGGTCTGTATAGACAGGCAGGCCGCCCTGCAGGAGCCTAGAAGGGCACTGAGTTACAGGGATAGATTAATGGCACTGCCCTCCTGACACAGGATAGAGCCCACAGCTGGCATTCAGGTTTGTTAATGTGCTCTGTGCTCGGTGTGACTTGAGTGTGAAGGCAGGTACATTGCACGCATTTATCTTGTGCACCCACTCTTGCCTGGACTTCGTGAAAATAGGCTGAAAAATAAACACTGATGGCACCATCCCTGGTTTCGCTGTGTCATGAAGGATACTGTGAATTTGTGCCCGTGTGCGTGTTTAGTCGTGTCCAACTCTTTGCAACCCCACGGACTGTAGCCTGCCAGGCTCCTCTGTCCATGGGATTCTCCAGGCAAGAATACTGGAGTGGGTTGCCATGCCCTCCTCCAGGGGATCTTCCCTACCCAGGGATCGAACTCAGGTCTCTTACACGGGTTCTTTACCACTAATGCCACCTGGGAAGCCCTGTGAATTTGTAAGGGGAAAAAAACCTTGGATACACAGGACCCCCTAAATTCACCCTCACCCTCACCCTCTCTGAGCTTTTTATTACTTTTTTTTAGCGACCTCTCTGGACTGTTTACTTCCTGTGTTTCAAATCCAGCTTCAGTTTTACGCCCAATTGGACCTTTTGGAATGCGATTCTATTTGTAGTTCAGCAAACTGCTATCTGGCTACACGTCTTGGTTCCTGCTTCTTATCAGTCTGTTCCTCCGCTTTGTTTTTATCCTCCTACTTCTGGCCTCCCCAACAAGAAGGTCTTATTGTACCTGGCCTTTGGGAGTCTTTCCTACAACAAATGCTAGATTGTTCTCATTCCCTCGCTTCCTGGTTTGCTATCAGTAACAGTGGCTGATACTAATTGTATGTTCAGTACAAAAAAAGCAAAATCAAAGAAAAAAAACAAGAACCCCACAGGAATTATTAGATGTCCTAGAAATTTTCAGTTTTAGTGAAACAGACAAAACAATTTTGATGGAAATGCTGCTGTGAAAGATAATGGTGTCCCCAAACAGTCTGAGTTGCTTGCTGCCCTCTCTAGCCATGCCACTTTCTTTCCCTTCTCTGCTGCTGCTTCTCTGCCAAGAGACTTCCAATCATGTTTCTCCCTGGAAGGTGGAGGAGGAGGAAACCAACACTGTTGAGTACCTCTGAGACATCAGGCCCTGCATTTCATCCTCAAAATCAACCTGTAAGCCGGTGATGACAGCAACCAAGGCATAGATAGATTAGGAACTTGCCCAAGTCATTTAACAAGCAAGTGGCCCTGAAACACTTATGTATCATGCTCTTAACAACCAGGTCAGGGCTTCCCCTCTTATAAACTCTACTGAATTGTCAGCTTCCCAAGTCAAGTCTTCACCACTTTCTGAGTTCCTCCAGGGTAGACACTGTGTCTTCCTGAACACCTTAGGCACTCCACAAATGTCAGGTTTTTGTTTTTTTTGTTTTTCCTTTCTCTTCCTTTATCCATCACTAAGCAAGCTTGAATCTGCTAAGGATGTGCCTTGCATTCTCCATAATTCAAGGATGTATTAGTGTTTATGCCTCTTGATTAAATAGAATAACATCAACAGATACATTACAAATAATGCAAAGCAGTGAGTATATTAAATTCTCAGTGGGTGGTAGAAGGAAGGAGATTAATGAAGGCAAAATAGATATGGTAGGGACTTCCCTGGCTGCCCAGTGGGTAGGCCTTCATCTTCCAGTGCAGCTCTCCCTGATTGGGGAGCTGCGATCCCACATGCCAGAGCGGTATTCTAACAAATTCAAGAAAGACTTTTAAAATGGTTCACGTTAAAAAAAAAAAAACAAAACTCATTTTTTTTTGAAAAGGGAGATGTGATAGAAACAGACTTCATAAAAGATGTGGGATCTTAAGGCATGGAGGTTGAATAGAATTTGGATATTAATTTGTGCCTTCTGACCACAAGCTCCTATCCTTTGGCAGATGTGTTCTGGGATTTGGAGAACGAGGAATCAGGGGAAACAAGTAAATGGTCGACTTACGGAAGTGCATTTGGGGCTGAACTTTTGTGCTTTCTGAGAGAAGTAAGAAACCGAAGCTCGGAACTGTAAAGAACACTGCATTCTATTAAGAGGCTGAGGCAATGGGAAGAACTGATCTTTCCTCTTTCCCCAAAGAATATTTTTAGGAGGGATGAAAGAGGAATGGGTGTCAATTCCCAAGCATCAATTTATATCTCTTTTAGATTCTCCCTGAGCAACACTCCACTTTCTCAGGAAGAAAATCAGTTTTCAAAAGTGTCCGAAGGACTCAGCTCTTCCTGGAGATCTTCCAGTGTTGAGTTAATTAATCTCACTTCCGAAGCTGTGAAATCTTAACATATCACACAGGTCTGGAGGGTCTGGAAAGAAAACACAGATTCAAAAGGATAACACTCATTTAGAAGATGTGTGCATGATCTGCAGGCCGGGCTCAGTCTGTGCTCTAATGAAAAATTAGAGTGCAAACTTCAGATCAAAAGGAGAGTTAGGACCTATAGCAGTTATTTTAACTCTTTAGGAGGACTGAGAGAAGGACCATAAAGAACATCTGGTTCTAATCCAGTTCCTCCTGGTGAAGAAATTAGAACCCAGAGAGATCGAGCCCCTCACTCTGGGTCTCACAGTTGGTGGTAGAGCTCCAACTGGGGTCTTGGCACCAACAATAGTGGTTCAAATACCTTAAGGTGTAAAGTGGGTGAAACATCTGCATTCACAGTGTCTCTGGAAGGATACGGAGAGTGTGGGTAACTGTGGTTGGTTCTGAGAAGGAGACATGAGGGGCCAGGGAACAGGGGTGGGAGAGAGATTTAACATTCACTAAATACTTTTTGTACCTTTTGAATTTAGTATGATGTATATATGTTACCTAATCACAAAATAAAAATTATTTTTAAGAATTCAGTGGAGTCTTAAGTATTCCTTTTTTACCTCATTGTCTCATATTTGGGTAAAACATAGTTTTCTGATTCAGGCTACCCCAGCATGAAATGCTTCTGCCAGTGTCAAGGTCAAGCATGTTGGAGGAGGTGGCCTCTGGTTGCCACTTTGTGACTAGAACGAGAGGAGCCTTCTGAAACTCAGGCCGATGCCATTCCGGAGTCCTGCCTCCCTGCCAGCTTTGACTGTGGCACAATCTGGCAGGGTAAAACTCAGAGAAACAAATCAATTAGGAGTCAGTGACTTCATTCACTTCAGAGCAGGATACAGTCATTAATAAACCTTGATGGAAAGGTCTCTGTTAGCCAAAAGTCTGTCCTTTCCAAGACAACAGAAGATGCAAAGGCGGGAATACAACGTAATTCACTAGTAAGAGCTTTCAAAGGGCAGAGCCTCCTGCTGTGAAAAGACTCTGGGTGCTCCTTGAGCCCAAGAAACTGCTGCCCAGGAGAGGAGGTGAAAATACCTGTATTCAAAGGGCAGTAACAGAGGAAGAGCTAACCATTTGCTGCAGTTTTTCCAAACATGGTATTACGAGTGAGGATCATTTGTAATGTATTCCATGGAGATTTAATGCATGAATCTCATGAATGAGTGAGAGGAACCTGGCTCATACTTCGCAAGCTAGTTTTTCTATTGGGGTTTCGTTTTTAAACTCCAGTTAATACGGAAAATTAGAAGGTGGTATCTTAGCCTTGGGGCTTCCCCAGGGACTTGGTAAAGAATCCATCTGCCAGTGCAAGAGACTCGGGTTTGATCCCTGGATCGGGAAGATCTCCTGGAGAAGGAGATGGCAACCCACTCCACTATTCTCGCCTGGGAAATCCCATAAACAGAGGAGCCTGGTGGGTACAATCCATGGGGTTGCAAAGAGTTGGACACGATTCAGTGACTAAATAAGAACAAAGTGTTGGCCTCAAGAAAATAATTATAATCCTGCTACCAGTGGTGCTAGTGGTAAAGAATCTGCCTGCCAATGCAGGAGACAGGAGACACCAGTTCAATCCCTGGGTGGGGAAGATACCCTGGAGAAGGGCATGGCAACCCACTCCAGTATTCTTGCCTGGAGAATCCCCATGGACAGAGGAGCCTGGTGGGCTACAGCCCATAGGGTTGCAGAGTCAGACACAACTGAAGCGACTTAGCATGCATGAACACATTTCCTGTGCAGTAGGGAGAGTATTCATTCCCTCACTTCATTTTGAAGGATACAGAGGGAAGATTGACTTTCACTTTCCTCTTTGGTACCTACATATCCTTACCTATTAATATTGTGTACAAAAATATTTTAGTACTGCTAAACTACTAAAAGTAAGCCTAGAGCTATCTTTACTTGCTATTTAGTCTGCTATGGATCTTCTAAATGATGTACTTGAAACAATCTAATCATACTGTCATTCATTAAGTGCTCACTTTATGTGAAACACTATGATAAGTGCTTTATATGAATTTTTTCACTCAGTTCTTATATCAACCCCGTGAGGTACTTACAGAGGAGCCACACAGAAGTTAAATAATTTGTCCTGGCTCACACACAGTAGAACAAGGTTTCAAACCCAGGTTGCTATTCAACCAGTACTTAATGACCATGTGCCAGGCATGAAAGGTAGAAGATGAACAATGTAGGCTGGCCCTTGTCCTCTTGAAGCTTATGGTCTATGAAAGTCTGATTCAAAAGTGTGGTTTTGACACTGACGTTATTACTTCCCTATATGTGTGCAAAGAGAAGCCACCTTTTTTTCAAAGACAATTACTCCTAAGAGAAAACTGGCATCCTAAAGGAATCTGGCCAAGGATTTCTGTTCCCACACCCTCCTTTCCTTTTGCCTACTAAAATCAGATTTCTGTACTGTGCTTAGAAGACGAATTCTGGGTTCTTAAGAAACATAAAGAGCAGCCTGGAAACACAGGCTGTGATGACAGGAATGGGTTCTAGTCTCAGCTGGGTCATTTACAAGCTGTCTGACCTTGTGTAAGTAACTTTTCTGAACCTTAATTTCCCCGTCTAAAAATTGGTATATTACCACGAGTGTTATTATGAACAGATTTAGGGAACATACACACACATACATAAACATTCAGGTCAAAGTGTTATATAGGCTTGTTTGTCTAAGCGCTTCTAGTAGCATTCTGTATGTACGGTTGTGTATGTAACGCCGTTTTAAAGATGCACGGAATCCATTGTCTGGAGCAAACGTGCGCAATAAGTTCAAAGAATGAACGAACAAGCTGCAGGCAAGGTCAGTTTCTCACTGAATTAAGTGGTTCAGATGGGGTTGTTGTGGACATTCATAAAACAGTGGATGCAATCAATCCCCCTCCTAAATTAATGCCGTTTTCGTAGCTTCCCTCAAGTTTCAGTGAACTTAAACTGTAAAATGGGAATACGGGCACTTCGGGCCTTGCCGCGTAGTTGTAATATTAGATATAATGCCGGACGTGAAAGTATTTGAAAACGAACATCCCTGACAAACGCGAATGCACCTAGCTATTAGAGACGGCCCACGCCCACGCTGCAGCGACAGGCTTAGCCCCCGCTCCGCCCCCTCTTCCTGGTTTTTCCCGGCAACCCGCCCCTCCCGCGTCATGTGATAGGGGTACTCTGCCGGCCCGAGCTCCTGATTGGCCGAGCTGCAGGGCGCTTCGCGATTGGCCCGAGGCCGGCGGGCCCCCGCCTCTCTCCTCCTCCTCGCCGCGGCCCACGTGAGGGGGGCGAGTCACGCGATTTCCGGGAACCCGTCAGGAAGGACATAAACAAAACAAACCCGAGGCAGCATGGAGAGGGGCCGCGGCCCCTGCAGTGGAACCAGACCCAGCGCCTGAGCCGCCCCCACACCCGCAGGTGAGGCCCGCTGCCCTCCGCCCGGGGCCCGCAGGCGCCTGGGCTGGGGGGTGAGCCGGGCGGGGGGCGGAGGAGGGCCGCTGGCCTAGGAGGCGGCGGCGCCGAGGCTCCGGGCCGGGTCGGCACGGGGCGGGGGCCGGGACCAGGACCGAGTCTGGGGGCGCGCGGGTTGCGGGCTGCCGCCTGCCGGTCACGGGGACTCCGGCTCCCCTCCCCCACCCCCGGCCCGGGACGGTTATATAAAAGCGCGGGGCAGCGGGAGAGGGACCTGCGGGCGGGCGGCAGGCTAGGCCAGGGGTGGGCAGTGCCGAGCGTCCACCCTGCCAGGCCGCCTGGCTCTTTACCGCTGCCTCGGAGCCCGGGGCCGTGGCTGCCGGCAACCGGCCTGTCAGAGAAGCGAGCGGGTGGGAGGGGCCGGGGAAGGGAGGGGAGGCGAGGCTGGCGGGGGAGGAGGAGAGAGAGGGGCGTGTGAGGAAGGGCCGGGGCCACGAAGGTTGGAACCGGGCTGGCAGGAGACAAGGAGGCGCGGGCTGCGGTTGGGGGGGTCCAGGCAGGGGTGTCTCGGGGGTAGCCGCTCCCCCTTCCCGTCCCCGCCCCAGTGACTGCTGAGAGGGGCCTCCCTCCCGGGATTTGTTTATATGTCTTCTCAAAGCAGCTTGAAGCGGCTTGGAGGCGGAGCTTTCGGCGCAGAGTGGCAGACGCTGCCATCCAATGGAGCGGGCAGACGGAGGCTGACGCGCCAATGGGCTTGGGGGAGGCGGTGTGATGGGACCCCCCCCCCCCCCCCAATTTGTTAGGCTGTGTCGGGGGTGGGCCAGGTGGGGCGGCCATGTTAGATGGGAGGGGACCGGTGGCGGTGGGTCACTGAGAGGGGAGGAGACAGGGCAAAGGGCAAGGGAGCCGGGCCGGGGGCGTTTCGGGTGTCCGAAGGCGAGTCCGATGGGACGATGAAGTAGCTCAGGGGAGCCTGACCCCGACCCACCGCTCTCCCCACCCGAGCAGAGGAGGCAGGGAAGTACCGAGGGCAGTCTAGCCGCCCCTTGGGGATGGTTCCTGGGAGTAGATGGAACTCAGTTTCTGGGTTCTCCCTCTTTCTCGGCTTTAAGCTTCCTGACAAACCCGGCCGCCAAACCCTGTAATTGCACTCCGTTAACCCAAGATGGCAAACCTTTTTGCTGTTTCTGAGCGAGCTTGAGCCTTAAGACTGCCTTAAGAAGGTACTTGAATAACTAGCGGTCTGAATTTGTGCACCAGGCCCGGGATAGAAGGAGGCAGTGAGGAGGAAGTTCTGTTTTTTTGGATTTTGCCCGGAGGATACCAGGACTAGAAAAGCCGAGAAAGTTAAGGGCTGGGCGGGGTCTCCATTTTTTTCATTAGGATACCTTCTAAAGATCAGGCCCTTCGTGCTTACCCTGGTCCTGGTAGTAATTTGCCCCTTCTGCTTACATAAATTGATAGACCTTAAATATACTTTCATGAAAAAACTGAGTCTTGGGAGAATTATTTAGGTTTGAAGGTTCTTTAGGACTCTTGTCTTGCGAATACCCTGCAGGTGAGAAATAGGATCAAGATCTGACTGACTTCTTTTAAAAAAGCAAAAAATGAGACTTATGTGTAAATCTTGTGGTTTATGGTAAACTGATTGTCACTTGGTTGTACTTTTAAATATTTTTTTTCCCCATTTTCTTGTAATCCAAAATAGCTAGGAGAAGCACCAAAGATGAAAGAGGAAATGGTATGAGTAATTAGAAGATCACTTATTTTACTTTATTTGTTTTATAGTTAATTTGGCATCACGTCGGCCGTATTCGATGCTTAATTTAGTTCTATGTTAACATCACCTTACAACCTGTGACTCTCTTGGTATTCTCAAGGGTACCAGGCTGTTGATGCATCTTTGGTTAAGCACTTAAACGGTCAGGAACATGCCTTAGGTATATCGTGAGGGGCTATTCAAGAGTTGGCTGTATGTATTTAGGAATTTGCAGTTATCTCCTATTTTGTTAACTGGAGAAAAATAATTGGTAAATAAATGATTTATCGATTTCTGTATTTGGTATGATTGACTCACAGTTCTGTTAAGGATGATATATAAAAATATAAATCCTGATTATTTGATAGACTTCGAGTTCTTAAATATAATTTTTATGGCAAATGAAAGTATTTGCGCCCCTTTTTTGTCTTATTCTAAGAATGGCAATAGATTCAACAAGACTTATTTGGATGTAACTCTTTTTATGTGATTAATAAAGCATCTTTGGAATTTTTAGACTAATAAGCATAGAAGAGGCTAAATATATCTAGAAGAAGAGACTACTTCCACTTACCATCCCATTCTCTGTCCTGACAGGGGGAAACAGACTTTTACAAAAACTATGTCTTGGTTTACTAGTTTAATGTGTGTAGGTTCTTGGATGCAAGTATAAGTAATAAAGGAATAATTAGTATGTCTCCTGGTGGTGGTGAGCTAAATACAAGTGACAATGAAAGTACAGTGAGTTTTCATGTTGATTCTATTATTGTAGCAAAGTTTTACAAGATTGTGAACTAAATTCACTGTTTGCTTTTATTTATTTTTTTTCACCGTTTGACTTTTTTTTTCACCGTTTGCTTTTAAAGTTTAATTTTTAGTGTAGATTGACAACTACATGACTTTCAGTGATTCAGCAGAGGTTTTTTTCCGTGTGGGTTTGTACTTGGATGTTTTGGGGACAAATCCTCTTTTACCGTATTCAGTAGTTCAACTTTCAGGGTAGATGAACTCTGAGACTGGACATAAATTTGTCAGATCATTGATTCTAATGATTCTAAGATAGGGTAACTCGTGCACATTTTCTGTATAGGATGGAGTAGTAAATATTTATGCTTTGTGGGACATGTAGTGTCTGTCACACCTCAGGTCTGCAGATTGTAGTATGAAAACAGCAATAGACAGTATGTTTGGGGCTATAATCCAATAAAACTTTATTTATAAGAACAGGCTGTATTTGAAGGCTGTGGTTTGTTTGTCAACCCATGTTCCAAGACATCAGTCTCTGGGTTTTAAGTACTTGGGTGTTAAGTTATTGCAACATATATAAACACGAACTTTGGGTAATTTTGAGCACTTGCAGAATGTATGTATCTCATGCCTTGAATTTTTAGAGTAAGACCACATGTCTACGTTTTATTCTACATTTTTATTTGCGAATAGATGTCTTCCTGAAAAACTGTTTAAAGCAAATGTTGGAACATCAAGTCTTATTTATTTCAGAGATGCATTCTGATTGAAAAAAATTTGACTTTAAAATGTATCTAAGAACCTTAGTGTGTTAACTGTTTGGAGAGAAGTTGGTCGAGTGAATAGATAACGCACATAGATCTTATATATATCATACATGTAATTTGGGAGCCACATTGTTTATGTTTTTGCCTCAGCTCTTTGTAGAATTACCTAAATAGGATAGGGTGCTTTTTCAAACCAATTCCCAAAATGTCGGTTGCCGCCCCTCCCCGTCCTTGGAAAATATCAGGTAGTGTTAAGCGCCCACTGAAGTGGAGATGCCATAACTAAAAATGTTACACAGGCAAGTACTTTTTTCATGTGTAGCTTTCCGTTTTGTTTTTATGTAGTATTTCACCAGTCTTGTTGATTCAAACTGGATTTCAGAGCGAGCATGAAAATTTAGGAAAGATAATATATTGACCTCTTAAAACCAAAAAGCATCCTGTGACCTTTGATCTTGTTTCTAGTTCTGGTTAACCTATGTTTGCCGGGGGTGACTATGAGTGATTCAGTTTATTTGTTTAATGGTAAGGATTAGTGATTTTTTCTGTTTCACAGAGGGTTATTGGGAAATTGTGAATTATTCTCAAACTCTTGTACTTTGAATATGCCAATACTTTGGGCTTGCTTGAAACTGCCTAGCAAATCTGTATTCAATTTTCTTTCTCTTAGTGATTGCCTCTGAGTTTCTCTTTTATTAGGACTTTCTGTACAGTATTTCTCTACCTACTTAATACCGAGCAGTTTGAGGTCAGAGTCTTCCTCTTCTGTATCCCCAGTGCCTAACACCTTTTAGTGTTTTTGAATTGCTTAAATAAATGAGTAGATTGCTAAAAACTGCTTATCTAGAAGGCAGTGAAGTCAGTCTACTATTAGTAGAGACCTTGGGTTTTTCTTAGTTGGAAGGGAGTAATTAGTCCCTATCTGCTCATCAAACAAAAAGTCTACATGTTAAAATTGACCCTTTTTTGTAAGAAAAGCTATTTCAACGATTTCTTAAAAATCCCTGGTTTTTTGTTGTTGTTGTTGTTAGGTACATTCCATTAGTTAGACTCAAATATTCCTTCCAGAAAAGCAGCAACCAAAACCCTTGTTCTTTGTCTTGTGAGTGAATTTGTCATTAGCTCTTGGCATACTTGGTCTCTGGATGTTTGGCAAATGTGAGCAAAATTTCTTCTTAGATGTTTGGGATAATTATCCATTTATATAGCAAGGGTCCCTTTAGGGAGAAATATGTAAAATCATTCTTGCTAATAAGTCTGTTTTATCCCAATGAGTTGGGTTAGATGTGGAGAGAGTTTGATGCAGGTGACTGCAGTGGGTTTCCCAGATGGCACAGTGGTAAGGAACCTGCCTGCCAATGCAGGAGACACAAGAGACAAGGGTTTGATCCCTAGTTGGGAAGATCCCTTGGAGGAGGGCATGGAAGTTCACTCCAGTAGTCTTGCCTAGAGAATCCCATAGACAAAGGAGCCTGGTGGACTATAGTTCATAGGGTAACAAAGAGTCAGAGAGAACTGAAGTGACTTAGCACACATGAACTGGTACTTTGTGAATGCAATACCAACTCATTCCATTGCTAGCTAAGCCTTGTAAGCCTTTTCAGCAGTTCATGACATTTCTTCCAAAATCCGTGTTGAAAGTCTTCACCCCCAGCAGCCTTCTGAACTACTCATCTCCTCACTAATTTCCAGCAACTCTGATCATCCTGTCATTCTGTCCTTTTGACATATTTTACATGTTTTGTTACAAAGTCATGTTTTCACTTACTTATCTTTGGGTATTGTTGATGTTGACAAGTTTCTTGTGAGAGCATCATGAGCTTGCTGATTTTTTGTCCTCCTTCAGTTTCCTTCACATTCCTTGTGGACACACTTATCGCTTTCTTCCAAGTAATGTTTTGTTTTGGCAAATTGAAGCGCCCCTGTTTATTTTGTAGATAAATTTTCTACTTTGACTGCTATACGCCATTCCTGGTACAATTTTCCTTCTTTTTATATGTGCCATTCACTGAGAAATGAAAACAAAACTTAAAAATGCGCTTTTACCATATAGGGAGACACTGGCGATAAGGTAGATACACTCTTGTTTGAAAGATACACTGTATTCCTTTTTTTTGGGCTGTATTGTGTGGCTTGTGGGATCTTAGTTCCCTGACCACAGATTGTACCAGGGCCATTGGCAGTGAAAGCACCAAGTCCTAATTCCTGGAACACCAGGGGATTCCCTCACTGTACCCTTTAAACAGAAAAGCTTCAAGCATCCTGCTTTAAGACTTGTTGTGGAAGACTTACTAGTTTAACCACAAAGTCGTGTTCTACTCTTTGTGACCTCGTGAACTGTAGCCTGCCAGGCTCCTCTGTCCATGGAATTCTCCAGGCAAGACTACTGGAGTGGGTTGCCATTTTCTTCTCCAGGGGATCGTCCCGATCCAGGGATCATACCTGCATCTCCTGCTTGGCAGGCAGATTCTTTGCCCCGGAGCCACCTGGGAATCGTTGTAGAAGACTAGATGGACTTTATAGTTTTTCAGACTGCTCTTTAGTAAAGGTTTTCATCCTCACTGCTGAATCCTCTGCTGGAGTTGCCCATAGACTAGTAGAGGAGACAGATACTACAGCTCAACATTACGGTATTTAGAACAATGTGGATTCTGCCTGGAAAAGTTGGAAAAGCTTCCCAGACAAGATGGCATTTAAACTGGGATTTGAAGACTAGTTAAAGAAATCAGTGACGTCTGAAGGGTGTACAAGATGTATGGAGTGGGGTTGGGTGTGAGAAGACTTCAGCTGAGGCAGAGGCAGAGATCGAGGAGGAAGGGGCTACTTGGTGAGATTCAGGGAGAGAGAACTTTTCTGCTTTCCCTTGTCCTCTAGTTCTTCTGGGTCTGCTTTGCACTGTCGGTCCTGTGTTCTCTTTTCTCTTTCGCTCTGACGTTGGTTGGTCTCTTTCCCCCTAGTTTTTAGTTTTCCTTTTAGCCCCTCATCAAGGTCTGACGTGCCTGCCTTTTTCTGTTTTCTCACCTGTGGGCCTCAGGCACCTTTGATTCTGACGCGGTGTCCCGTCCCTTCACTTCATCTCCTTGCCTCCCTCCCTTCCTTTACTCTCTTTAGGTTTCTTTTCCTTTGCTAGCGTCTTCCTTTTCTTTTTGCTTTGTTTGAAAAGAAAACAAAAGTTCTTTCACAGTACTGTTAATTTTGCATATGAACAGCAATAAATGTCTGAGTTGATTCCCTCTTGGGAAATCTTGTGTGATCAACTTGCCTTTGATACTTACCTAGGTACTAATTACTCATTTCTGTGAATTTCCTTCTTTGAAGCATTTTTTCCTTTGTATTCAGAGATGCCTCTTCTCATAGGCTACAGTGCAGAATATTACTACTTATATTTTGTGTTTTTTACTTCTTATGTGCCTTAAACTTGTTCTGTGACGAGATCTAATTTAAATTTCACCTTTCCTGAAATTTTCCCAAACTTTCCCAGGTAAAGATAGTAGTACTCTTCTCTCTAGTTTTATAGTATTTTTTGAATGCCTCGCTTTAGAACTAGCTTTATTGGGTACAGGTTTTATAAATTCCTGTTTTTGGTTTTGACAGATGTGTGTAGTTATTTATCCTCCTCTACAGTCATGATGTGGAATATTCCCATCACCACAGAAAGTTCCCTCATGCCCCTCTTCAGTCCGGCCGCAATTACTATTTACTTGCTGTCACTACAGTTTTTTCTTTTTTGTAATTTCATATAAGTACAGTCATAGAGTCTGTTGTCTTATGAGTCTGACTGCTTTTACTTAATGCTTTTGAGATTTATTCATGTTGTTTCAAGTATCAGCTGAGTACTTGTTATCATATGGATATACCACAGTCCATCCATTTACCAGTTGATGGATATTTTGGCTGCTTTCAGATTTTAGGTTATTGTGAATAAAGATGCTATAGACATTCCTGTATAGTTCTTTTAAATACCTGTTTTCACATTACCTTTCACCTGGACGTAGAGTTGTGAAATGATTAAGAATGAAAGTCCTGGAGTTAGCTATACTCAGCAAACAGGCTTTTTGCCAGCTGTGGTTTTGAGGGGTTTCCCAGGTGGCACCTAGTAGTAAGGAACCTGCCTGTCAGTGCAGGAGACATTAGAGATGTGGGTTCGATCCGTGGGCCAGAAAGATCCCCTGGAGGAGGACATGGCATCCCACTCTAGCATTCTTGGCTGGAGTATCCCCATGGACAGCAGAGTCTGGCAGGCTACAGTCCATGGGGTCCCTTATAGTTGGACATGACTGAAGCAGCTTAGCATGCATGCATGTTGTTTTGAGAATCTTGAAGATTTTCCACCTGTAAAATAGGACTGGATGGTGACTGGAACAAGCTAGGAAGCACAGGCCATTGTCAAGTGATGGCTCTCAACACCAGTTCCGGTGATCTTGCTGGGAGTATTTACCCAGTGTTGTCAGGTCTGTTCCCCCCCCCCCCGCTCAAGAGAGTGAGATTTGATAACAGGATACAGAAATTTTATATGAAATTTCCAATTTAAGTTCTGACAGTTAAAATTTAAGTTTTTATAAACACTACTGTGTTGGCTGAACAAAATCCATAGGTAGGCACTGATTTATGGCTGCAATGCAGTTTGAGAACTTTGCTTTAAATTTTCAGTTTTTTGGGAATTCCCCAGTAGTCCAATGGTTAGGTCTCGGTACTTTCACTGTCAACATCTAGGTTCAGTCCCTGATTGGGGAACTAAGAACCTAAGAGCCACACAGCCAAACAAAAATGAACAAAGAAAGAAACAGCTTCAGTTTTTGTCTCTTGTTTTAAATTGTACATATTCTTAGTAGAGTGAACTTACTAGGCTCTTGTTACCTGGTTTTATACCTTAGCACAATAACTTGCTGGTTTCCCAAACTCCCAAGTTGAAAACTATTAAGTTACTGTAAATTAATTTTATTCTATACTTTCCTTGGAGGGATGTAAGAATTATGAGTGTCTAATGGAAGAATGGGACCAGGTTCTGGTTACTCTTTGTATTTGTCTTCTGTTAGCTGCTGATTCTATTCAAAGCTATGTTTTCTCAGCAGTTGGGTTAGTCTACCTCCTTTGTTTTGATTTATTGTGAGCCTTGTTGAGACAAGTATAGTGTAGATTAAACTGCATGTGTATGTGTGTGTATTCTTCAGAAACTGTGTAAGGTCTTTTAAGTACAAAGATAAGTTTTGTATAAATCTATTTCCTCGAGTTACTCAGACTTTTTGGTGAAGCCAGTATAAATGACTATAAAAAGAGGTAAATTGTATGTGATTTTTTGAAAAATAAGAGCAATAATCTCTCAGAAGAAGCCCTTTTCCTTGTAATTTTTTCTCCAGTTCTTTATTGTGTACAGAGATGACTGCTTTGCAACTTTATGAACTACTTTGTGAATCCAAAGATTGTTTTGCTGATTAAACCAGCATAATGAACATTTCACCCTCATAAAGCTGGAGTGAGGGTGTTAAATGACCTGTGTTGCCTGCATATCCTCTATTCACCCTAGTTTCAGGCAGTTGGGTTTGTGATAATTAAGTTTGGAATTCAGACAGTCGAGGATTCCATGTTGAATTTAGGTGTGTATATTCAGTAGCAGCCACATCCGAGGAACATCTTATACTAAGGAAGGAATCAGAAAACAAAAACCAGCCACCATTTATTGAGTGTCTGTTTTGTGCCAGGGCTAGATTCTTTCCATATTACCATGAATCACAATATCCCTGGGGGGTTCTTGTATTTACAGATAAGACAGGTGAGAATGTGGAACAAAATCCCAAATACTCAGTTTTAAAGCAGAATTTTGTATCTTGAATCTAGAGTTTGCTTCTCATTTTGTTGTGATTATTTAGTCACTCACTTGTGTTGGACTCTTTTGCAACTCCATGAACTGTAGCCTGCCAGGCTCCTGTGTCCAAGGGATTTCCCAGGCAGGAATACTGGAATGGGTTCCCATTTCCTTCTCCAGGGAATCTTCCCAGGGATTGAACCCCTTATCTCTTGCTTGGCAAGTAGATTCTTCACTGCTGAGCTACCAGGGAAGCCCTTTTAGGAGTAGTGGAGCCAAAGAGGCAGCCACTGTTTCTCAAAGTAGAAAGACTGCAAAACTGTATTCACAACCTCTGTAGCCCTTGGGCCATAACCTCTGTACCTTTATAGTCCTGAGCCTGTGGCATATAATAGCCCATTTCACACTAGGAAGGAATTTGAAGAGAATTTAAAAATTGCCTCCAGTATATTTACATTCATGCTAATTTTGAAAAGCATGAATACTCTGAGAAAGGAGTGAGGAGACAATAGATTTTGAGGAAGGGCGCAGATCTCTGATGACACTGCGGCAGGGTAATCCTGAGTGGAGGTCTCCCTGAAACACCGCCGGATGACTCAGGTATTCTCTCACCGGCACTGCTGGTTTTGTGCTGCTACCTGTAGTGGTATTGTTCCTTTTTATGTTTTGTAGATTTTTGCAGAACAGCTCAGAAAGTGAAATGATTCTTTAAAACTCCAGTGTTGAACCTGAATAAAATATTTGTCTTAGTTAAAAATGTGTGAGAGAGAGAGAAAGCAAAGGAGAGAGAATAGTGCAACATGTATTAGTCTAGTGTCTGGATTCAGTTGGTTTAAATAAGTTTTAATCCTACTCTTTCCTCTATCCTCTCCTCCCTAGACAAAAATTATTTAATATATTTTAAATTGACTGAAACTTGAACAGTACTCTTCCTGGAAATTAAAAAAAAAAAAATTCAGGAGTGGTTCAAGACTCAAATTAACAAGCTTGTAGAAGCTTGTACAAGATACTTTGGAGCGCATGAAATGCTTAATAAATATATATTTGTTAGGTAGTTAGAATAGGGAAAAAGGGTCCAAAATGGCGGTGGCTAAAAGACCTGGAAGGGAAAGCCCTCGAAAATAGAACAAAGGAAGGTCCGAGGACCTGAGTGAGAACCTCAGGTAAAACAAACAACACTCCTGGCCGGCCCAATTTACACAAGACAGCCCCAGGGACAGAGAAACAAATAAAAAGAGGAGCCAAAGCCCTCTTCCCTCTTTTTGCTCCCTCTCTCTCCCGCGCGATGGGGTGATCTTCTCTTTGCATCTTTGGATCAACGTGCCCTCACACCTCAAAGATGCATTTTCCTGCTATTATCTAAATAAATAGAGCTGTAACACTGAGCTGTAACACTGATTTATTTAAGAGCTATAACACAGTCCGTTCGAGACCTGAGAGCTATAACACGGTCTGTCCTCCGAGAGCTGTGACCTGCCAGGGGGCTTTAATGTCCATCACTCCAAATTTTTGTTGTGACGAGAGAAAGAACCGAGGAGCATACACTCGCGTGACATATTGAATGACTTCTTTGTAACGTCCTCTTTCTGTATGAAGAATGACACACCTCTAACTCCTTATCTAGAATGACCTATCGTCTTAGGAGATTTCCTATTCATGGAGCTTTTGTCTGGATGCTTGTGGTGGGCAAAGCATTGCTCTTGACGCTGCAGTAATAGACATGAGATACAATAGTCATTCTTAAAGATTTTACGATCTCTGATAGAAAAGGCAAGCGTTTGGGAGGAGAAAGGAAAAACATTATAAGCAAAGGCGTGAAAAGCCAGAGTTTCACTGCTGGAGATCCTTAGTGAAGTGGGATTGTAAGTGAGGGCTTGGGGGAGATTGTAAGATTAACCTGATACTAATGTTACATTTATCAGAAAGGGATGGAAGTTGGGGTATTGAAATATAGTTTCCTTGTGTCTGAGTATTTTGAACATTATCAAGGAGATAATGTTAGTTGCTGAAAACTTACGAGCACAGTGCTAATATGATGTGGTAGTTTAGGGAGAATAATTTGATAATGGAGCATAAGAAGTGGAGAGAGGGAAAGGTGGGAAGCAAAGAGATCTGTATGGCAGTTATTGGCACAATAAATAGAAAATGATAAGGTTCCAAGCAGGGGTTGAGAAAGTGGGAAAGGCAGAGTCAGACAGGTACATGCATCCTCTGTATAAGGGTAAATTGTCGGTGTATTTTTAATAAAGAGCCTGACGTCATTTAAAACACAGCAAGTGGGGAGGAGGAAGAAGAGAGTCAAGGCTGAGATCCGTGTTACACGCCTGAATGTCTGATAATGGTGGTACTATTGACAGAATAAACATTTGAGTGGGGGGGGGGGCGGGTTGTGTCTGAGGTCATGGGCTGCAAGTGATCCAGGAAAATACCTGGGATGGTATAGTAGGGATGGTTCACTGGTGTGTTTAGGATGAAGACATAGATTTGGGAGTCCTTTGGCGATGACCTTTGAGACATTGACAGTAGAGACAGTCTGATAGATTTGCACAGAGGCATCCATTTACTGAATGACCTTGGACAACTCTCATCCTTGGTGAATTTTTCAAATTAAAGTCCAGTGGTTGGACAGAGGGTGAGGGTGCTAATAATGCTAATACTAACCCTAATTACTGCACCAAGTTGTGTTAAGTGACAGGTATAGTAGTGTGCTTTGTAATCTGTGAACAGTAACACCAAATAGAAACTGAGTGTTTGTCACGAGTTGTCAAGGGTGGCTGTGGTTAGAAATGCATTCTTTGGTTCTGTCTAAAACCATCTCACCTTTTATTCTTGTGGTCCAAACAACTTAATTGGCAGGTGTTAAGACTGCAGAAAGACCCTAGTATTTTATAGTTGATGGTTTTCAGAAATAAAAACTCTTCCCATTTGACTCACACTGAAAGAAACCTGCCTTAATAGTCTTATTGGTTATAAAAGTGGTTTAAATAAGCTCTTGTGTGATGTCTCTGGTTAACGTTGAACCAGAGTTTGGGGAGTGACAGGATGAGATGGTTGGATGGCATCACTGACTCAATGGCCATGAGTCTGAGCAAACTCTGGGAGATAGGGAAGGACAGGGAAGCCTGGTGTGCTGCAGTTCATGGGATTGCAAAAAGTCAGACATGACTTAGCAACTGAACAACAAGAAAGGTTTTGGAAAGGAGTAGAATTCTCTGAGAGGGCTTGTGTCTTTCTCTAAGACAGCATTCCAAGGAGAGATCACTTTTGAGATTTAGTATATTTTCTTAGCTCCTCAGGATTCTCAGGAAAACATGGTTTTAACTGTTTTACTTAATTAAAGTGTTGTGACCAACCCGATTTACCTCCTTATTTTTAGAATTCTTAGTGTGAGGATAAAAGGAGACTATTGGGCTGACCCAGGGATGAGGAGTTCACAAGGTGTTCTGACAGGAGGATCACATCCCGACTGGATTAACATCTATTTAGGATAACCATCTAGTTTGAAATTTACTTGCTTGTTTCCCAAATGTTGGAATCTAGAGAGCTGCTGTTGACAGGTAGAAAGGAGTGACTGGTTCACAGGATTCACATGACGTGATGAAGGGAGAACACAGCCCCCACATTTTCTATAATGAATCCCTGCATAGTCAGCCTCTGCGTCCTCAATGGTTTGGTGACTGGTAAAGCAGCTTGATTTAGTAAGCCTCTGCAGGTCTGTTTTGTTCAACTCTTATTAAGTAGTTTTCAAAAGGAAAAGAATTGTTGAGTGGGACATTTGAAGTATAGCAGTTTGGATGGAATGTGTGGCGGTCTTTCCTTCCTCCCTCTCCCCCTTCCCTTTCTTTAATCTTAGGGATTAAATCGCAGGGGAAATGGTTTATTTAAATTAGGGGTCAGGTTGGTTACCACCTACAAAGAGAGAACCCAAGAACTCTGCCACATGAAAGAAATGATAAACATAAACTAGCAGCATTTAGGAACCATCAAAATAAACCATGATATATAAAATATATAACAGTATAAATGCGATGGCCTTTCTTACCACAAACGTTTAAAAAATTTTCCCAGTGGGGAATTCCCTGGCAGTCCAGTCCTTAGGACTCTGCTTCCACTGCAGGAAGCACAGGTTCAATCCCTGGTCAGGGAACAAAGATCAAGTAAGCTGTGTGTGGCAAGTCAGAATAATAATAATCATAAAATTTTGCCTTGTGGTAAAATACATTAATTTTACCATTTAAACCATATTGTGTATAATTCAGTGGCATTAAGTGCATTGACAATTTTGTGTAACCATCACCACTGTTCTGAAATATCTAGAATATTTTCATCACCCCAAACAAAAATTCTTTACCCAGTAAATAATAACTCTCCCAGCCTCTGGTAACCTCTCTCCTTTCTGTCTCCATGAATTTGCCTGTTCTGGTACTTCATATGAGTGGAATTGTATAATATTTGTCTTGTGTGTCTGATTTATTTCACTTAGCATACTGTTTGCAAAGTTCATCCATGTTGTAGCATGTATCAGAATTGCATTCCTTTTATGACTGACTAATGTTCCAGTGTGTGCACATACCACATTTCTTTCATCTTTTTATCTGTTAAGGACCACTAGGGTTTTTCTTCCTTTTGGCTCTTGTGAACAGTGCTGCTGTGACTATATGGGTTTACATGTATCTGTTTGAGTTCTTGCTTTCAATTTCTTTGGGTATGTATTCAGATGTGGAATTGCCAGATCAGATAGTAATTCTGTGTTTAACTTTTTGAGGAATTACTAAACTGTTTCTCAGCTGTACTGTTTTACATTCCCATCAGCAGTGCACAACATTTCTGATTTTTCCATATCCTCACCAACACTTGTTATTTTCCATTATTTGGCTGTTAACCGTCCTGGAAGGGTGTGTCAAAATTTTTTAACATCTACTCTGATGATTCAGACATGCTGCTTACCATTGTGAGGAACTAGTTTCTTCAAGATAATAAAAAAAAGCCATGGCCTAAGATGGTGCCATATAGAAGGGGCCCTCTAGGGACCCTAACCATCATATATAGTATCAGCCTATTCATAGGTATTTTCATTTAGAAAGCAATTTTTATTTCTCTTGCCTGAAGAAGGAGATGGCAACCCTCTCCATTATTCTTGCCTGGGAAATTCTGTGGACAGAGGAGCCTAGGGGGCTACTGTCCATGGGGTTGCAAAGAGCCTGATGTGACTTAGTGACTAAACAATATTTTTCTTGATTCCAACTTTTTTAAAATATACGAACTCTTAGGAATTAGCTGGAGCCCTCAGATTCAGAAGGGGCACAATTGAGGAGCTCTTGGATATGTGTGAGCTGCCTGGGTCACACTAGTCAGCTCTTACGGTTTGGTGTGAGCAGTCTGGAGGATGAATCTTTACACCAAGTCCTTTGACCTTTCCTATCGTCCTGCTTGACCTTTTACTTTGCCTAATGTGCATAGTAAGCCTCAACGTATATGCGGAGAACCAGAAAAACTTAGGGTAGGATCTGGTGGGGAGGGCTATGAAAGTGATTGAAGCTGTGACTGTCTTCAAGAGGTACTGTTGCTGCTTATAAATAAATCATTTGGCCCATCTCATTGCTTTAGAGAAGTCAGCTCAGTTGCCCAGTCGTGTCAGACTCTTTGCGACCCCATGGACTGCAGCATGCCAGACTTCCCTGTCCATCACCAACTCCCAGAGCTTGCTCAAACTCATGTCCATTGAGTCGGTGATGTCATCCAACCATCTCATCCTCTGTCATCCCCTTCTCCTCCTGCCTTCAATCTTTCCCAGCATCAGAGTCTTTTCCAATGAGTCAGTTCTTTGTACCAGGTGGCCAAAATATTGGGAGCTTCAGCTTCAGCATCAGTCCTTCCAATGAATTTTCAGGACTCATTTCTTTTAGGATTAACTGATTGGATCTCCTTGCAGTCCAAGAGACTCTCAAGAGTCTTCTCCAACACCACAGTTCAGAAGCATCAATTCTTTGGTGCTCAGCTTTCTTTCTGGTCCAATTCACATCCATACGTGATTACTGGAAAAAACCATAGCTTTGACTAGATGAACCTTTGTTGGCAAAGTAATGTCTCTGCTTTTTAATATGCTGTCTATGTTGGTCATAGCTTTTCTTTCAAGGAGCAAGTGTCTTTTAATTTCATGGCTGCAGTCACCATCTGCAGTGATTTTGGAGCCCAAGAAAATAAAGTCTGTCACTGTTTCCATTGTTTGCCCACCTGTTTGCCATGAAGTGATGGGACCAGATGCCATGATCTTAGTGTTTTGAATGTTGAGTTTTAAGCCAGTTTTTTCTCTCTTTCACTTTCATCAAGAGATCTTCACTTCCTCTTCACTTTCTGCCATAAGGGTGGTCATCTGCATATCTGAGGTTATTGATATTTCTCCCGGCAATCTTGATTCCAACTTGTGCTTCATCCAGCCCGGTATTTCGCATGATGTATTCTGCATAGAAGTTAAATAAGCAGGGTGACAATATAGCCTTGATGTACTTCTTTCCGAATCTGGAACCAGTCCGTTGTTCCATGTCAGGTTCTAACTGTTGCTTCTTCACCTGCATACAGATTTCTCAGGAGGCAGGTCAGGTGGTCTGGTAGTCCCATCTCTTTAAGAATTTTCCACAGTTTTTTTTGATCCACACAGTCAAAAGGCTTTGGTGTAGTCAATAAAACAGAAGTAGATGTTTCTCTGGAACTTGCTTGCTTTTTGGACAGTGGATGTTGGCAATTTGATCTCTGGTTCTTCTGCATTTTCTAAATCCAGCTTGAACATCTGGAAGTTCTTGGTTCACGTACTGTCAAAAGCCTTGTTTGGAGAATTTTGAGCATTACTTTGCTAGCATGTGAGATGAGTGGAATGGTGTGGTAATTGAACATTCTTTGGCATTGCTTTTCTTTGGGATTGGAATGAAAACTGACCTTTTCCAGTCCTGTGGCCATTGCTGAGTTTTCCAAATTTGCTAACATTGAGTGCAGCACTTTCGCAGCATCATTTTTTAGGATGATGCTTTAGAGAAGTAGTTCTCTGTTACTGAAGTATCTTCCTGCACCTAGGAACTCTTGTTGAATAGTCTTGAATGAGCCCAAGTACAGAAAATCTGTTGGTAAATATTATTTCTGATGGACCACAGTCCTCTCTCTTGAAAGACTCATAAAACTGTATTGGGGACTAGTAAGCTAGAGCTGTGAATGAGGAAGTAATAACTAGAGGAATTAATTTAGCCTTTCCCCTAGCTGTCACTGTTGGGTTTTTGTTTCTTTCTGGCGTAACCACCAGTCCTTGAGGTCAGCTTGAGGGCAGGGTGGAGGATTTTATGATCAAATAAGTTTGAGAAATGAGATCTGCTCTGTTCACCTATTGGTGATTTATAATGCACATTGGAACCTAGCATCTTAAAGTTTCCAAGAGATTCTGCATAAAGGCAGTATAACAGCTTTAACATGATATTTTCCTAACCTCACAACACTTCTGTTGAGTAACTGTTTAAAATTCTTAAGAACAAATATTCCCCAGGTCAAACATTTGGAAATGATCATGAACTTTTTACATATCAAAAGCTTTGAGTAAAATATGGGTATTCTTGAGCCCACAGAAGTGTGAAGGCTTCCCCCAGAAGCATGTTACTACACCTTCCTCCTCAGTGTTGCTTGGCCATCTAATGTGCCTTTTGTATATGACTCCTTGGGATAGGAGATAGTTTTGGAGCAGTGTGTCATTATGGAAGATTCTGTTTAATGGTAACTGCTGTAGAAGCCCTTATTTTTTTTTTTTCTCATGCAGTTTTGGGTGGGGAGTTTGTCTCTTCTTGGTTGTTTCATAATAAATGTTTGGAACAGTACCAAGCATTTCTGTGAAATGGGTGCAAAATGTTGGGGATGAGAATAGTTGGTATTGTGAGCTGAGTCATCAGTTTTAGAGATTGGGTGAGTTTATTGTCATTGTAAAGGTCCTACTGCTTGGGGTAGAAACACCCACGTCTCATCCTGTTTGCTGCTGCCTAAGAGAGTAGGAGAAGCAACTAAAGACCTTTATCCCGGGAGAACGAGCCCTATTCTCTGCATAGTGGATACCCTGTCTTTGGGAACTGGTGTCTTTTTTTGGGGAGAGGGGGAAACTAGTGTCTGTAAAATATACAGCCTTGTTGCTGTCACAGATATTGAGTTTCTGAGCTGGACTAGCTGTGGGAGAAAATAATGCATTGGCAAAATATACCTATTGATGATAATCACCTTTCAGATCTATTTCATTACTACATCTTAATATATCATTTAATTCTCATAACATCTCTATTACATAATTAAGAGAGAATAATTGTAATTCCTCAGTCTGGGAGATAAGAAATAGCAACTTTATTCTGATTTGTAAGGCTGTTTAGGTTTTTTAAAATTCAAATATAGTTAATGTATAGTACTGTATTAGTTTCAAGTGTACAGCAAAGAGATTCAGTTATACACGCATGTGTATGTATATACACACACACATACATGTGTTCCTTTTCAGGTTCTCTCCCCTTATAGGTTGTGGTGAATGCTGAGCATGGTTCCCTGTGCTCTTCAGTAGGTCCTTGTTAGTTATCTGCTTTACATATAATAGTGTATATGTTAATCACAGACTGCTAATTCATCTCCTCCACCTCCCTCTGGTGACCAAAAACTTGTTTTCTGTGTCTGTGAGTTCATTTCTGTTTTGTAAATAAGCTCATTTGTGTAGTTTTTTTAGATTCCAGAAATAAGCTATATCATACAGTTTTTCTTTCTCTATCTGGCATACTTCACTTAATATGATAATCTCTAAGTCTGTTGATGTTGCTGCAGATGTCATCATTTCTTTCTTTTTTTATGGCTGAGTAATATTCCATTGTATACCACATCTTGTTTATCCATTCCTCTTGTCAGTGGGCATTTAGGTTGCCTTCATGTCTTGACTACTGTAAATAGTCATGCAGTGAATGTTGTGGTGCATGTATATTTCAAATTAGAGTTTTCTCCAGATATGTGCCCAAGAATGGGATTGTAGGATCATATGATTACTCTGTTTTTAGTTTTTTAAGGAACCTCCATGCCAATCACCATAATGGTTACACCAGTTTACATTCCCACCAGCAATATATGAGAGTTCCTTTTTCTCCATATCCTTGCTGGTATTTATTGTTTGTAGACTTCTTTAATGATGATCATTCTGACTGGCATGAAGTGATACTTAATTGTAGTTTCGATATGCATTTCTTTAATAATTAGCAACATTGAGCATCTTTCATGTGCATCTTGGCTAGCCGTATGTTTTCTTTGGAGAAATGTCCATTTAGATCTTCTGCCTGTTTTTGATGGGGCTGTTTGTTTTGACAGTAAGCTGTGTGAGCTGTCTGTACTTTGGGAATGGACCCTTTGTTGATGGCATTGTCCCCAAGTGCTCCCCCAGCCCCTCTGTTGTCTGCTTTGCCGGGCCCCCTCCGCTGCAGAAGCTCTTCAGTGTAGCTGTGTGTGCCCTCAGTCGTCTAGTCGTGCTCGAGTCTTCGTGACCCCATGGACTGTCGCCCGCCAGGCTCCTCTCTGTCCATGGGATTTCCCGGGCAGGAATACTGGAGCGGGTTGCCATTTCCTTTTCCAGGGGATCTTCCCAACCCAAGTGTTGAACCAGAGGCTCTTCCACAGCTCCTTCATCGACAGGCAGATTCTGTTTTTATTTCCATTACTCTAGGAGATGAATCCCCCCCAAAATCACTGTGATTTATGTCAGAGTGTTCTGCTATGTTTTCCTTTAGGGAGGTTGTAATATCTGGTCTTAACATTTAGGTCTTTAATCTATTTTGAGTTTTATTTTGTATGTGGTGTTAGAGAATGTTCTAATTTCATTCTTTGACATGAAGTGTACAGATCTCACAGCACTGCTTGGAGACTGCCTTTTCTTCATTGTGTGTCCTTGCCTCCTTTGTCATAGAGTAACTGACCATAAGTGTGTGGGTTTATTTCTGGGTCTTCTATCCTGTTCCATTGATCTGTGTGTCTGTTTTTGTGTCAGTGCCATCCTGTTCTGATTTCTGTGACTTTAAAGTAGAAGAGTATGAAGAGTCTGAAGAATATGATTCCTCCAGCTCCATTCATCTTTCTCAAGATTATTTTGGCTACTCAGGGTCTTTTGTGTTTCCATACAGATTAAAAAAAGTTTTTTTTTGTTCCAGTTCTGTGAATTTGATAGGGATTTCTTTGAATTCTGTAGATTGCCTTTGATAGTATGGTCATTTAAATAATATTGATTTTTCCAGTCCAAGAACATGGTATATATGTCTTTTTCATCTGTGTCATCTTCAGTTTCTTTCATTAACATTTTATAGTTTTTGGAGTACTGGTGTTTTGTCTCCTTATGTAGGCTTATTCCTAGGTATTTAATTCTTTTTGGCATGATTGTAAATGGGATTAGTTCCTTAATTTCTCTTTCTGATATTTCTTTGTTAGTATTCAGAAATGGAACAGATTTCTGTATATTAATTTTGTATCCAGCAACTTTACCAAATTCATGGATGAGCTCTAGTAGTTTTCTACTACTAGATTGCCAGGAGAAATATCAACAACCTCAGATATGCAGATGATACCACCCTTATGGCAGAAAGTAAAGAGGAACTAAAGAGCCTCTTGATGAAGGTGGAAGAGGAGAATGAAAAAGCTGGCTTAAAACTCAACATTAAAAAAACTAAGATCGTGGCATCTGGTCCCATCACTTCATGTCGAATAGGTAGGGAAACAATGGACAGATTTTATTTTCTTGGGCTCCAAAATCATTGCAGATGGTGACTGCAGCCATGAAATAAAAAGACACTTGCTCCTTGGAAGAAAAGCTATTACAAACCTATACAGCATATTAAAAAGCTGAGACATTACTTTGCTGACAAAGGTCCATCTAGTCAAAGCTATGGTTTTTCCAGAAGTCATGTATGGATGTGAAAGTTGGACCATAAAGAAAGCTGAGCACCACTTCTTTGAATTGGTATTTTTGAACTGTGGTGTTGATGTTTTTGACCTGTGGTGTTGGAGTAGACTCTTGAGAAGTCCCTTGGACTGCAAGGAGGTCAAACCAGTCAATCCTAAAGGAAGTCAATCCTGAATACTCGTTGGAAGGACTGATGCTGAAGCTCCAATACTTTAGCCACCTGATGCGAAGAACTGACTCATTGGAAAAGACCCTGATGCTGGGGAGGATGGAAGGCCAGAGGAGAAGAGGACAACAGAGGATAAGATGGTTGAATGGCATCACTGACTCAATGGACATGAGTTTGAGCAAGCTCCAGGAGTTGGTGATGGACAGGGAAGCCTGGCATGCTGCAGTCCATGGGGTGGCAAAGAGTTGGACGTGGCTGAGCGATTGAACAACAATAACAGCAATGCATCCTGTAAGAGTGAATTCTCTATTTCCCTGGGAAGCTTCTACAATTAAACTCTGCTGACTTTCAAAGCTAAATGCTCTAGTGGCTCCTCTACCTGCTGCCAGATCCCAAGGCTGGGGTCCCTGATGTGGGGCTTAGAACTCTCACTCCTGTGGGGGAATCTCTGTAATGTAACCATTCTCCAGTCTGTGGTTTGCCAACCTCAGGGATATGGAATTTGATTATATTGCAAGTCTGCTCCTTGTACTGATCTCATTGTGGCTTTCTGTCTTTATGTCTTTAGCTGTTGAGGATTTTTCTGATAGATTTCAGTCTTTTTCAATAGTGTTTGTTCCGCAGATTGTTGTGATTTGGGTGTGCTTATGAGAGATGGTGGATTTAGGTTCCTTCTACTCCGCCATCTTGGTCACTCTCCTATTTAATTATGGAATCAAAACTGGAATCCAAGCCTCTTGTCTCCCAAACCAGTGCTCTTTTTGCTAACTGCATTGACAAGTTTGTTCTGTTGCCATGTGTTTAAAGTAACATTTTAAAGGAATGTTTGTATTTGTGCGGGAGTTTTATAGCTTCTCTGGTGGCTCAGATGGTGAAAGAGCCCAACAAATGGTGGCTCAGGTGGTTTTAAAAAAAAAGGAATTTTTATGGCTTAGAAAATTTGGTAGCCAGGAATAATATTGCTTACTTTCTAGAGATGAGGAAAATGAAGTTTAGAAAAATTGATCTGCCCAGTGTTGTAGAGTTTTCAAGTGAGAGCTGTGACTGGAACTTAGCCTTTTTTCGTCCAGTGTTTCCACGCTCTTGGTACATGGTGTCTGTAGTAAATGCCAAACCACACTGTTGGTACATAGTGTTTATCGCAGATGCCAGTAAATATGTCTTGATGAGAACTGAACATCTTCGTGAGCCTTCAACCCTGTTGCTAGAAAGGGTAACTTTGAGGTTTTAGAAGAGTATCAAACTTTCCTCCCAGACCCAGCTTATAGACCAGGATTAGATGGTAAAGAATTTGCCTGCAATGCAGGAGACCTAGGTTTGATCCCTGGATCAGGAAGATTCCCTGGAGAAGGGGATGGCAACCCACTCCAGTATTCTTGCCTGGAGAATTCCATGGACAGAGGAGACTGGCGGACTATAGTTCATGGGGTCACAAAAGAGTTGGACACGACTGAGCAGCTAACACACACACACACGCAAACTAGTCCACCTTGTTGAATGCATCACTTGAATGCTTTGTGTTTTGAGGGGGTGGGGGATCTGAGTAATAGATCTGGAAAAGACAGCTGACCTTGTTTCACACAGGAGTCAGGGGAAGAGTTAGGACTGAGACTGCGTATCAGCAGTAGGTTCAAGGCATGAAGCCACATAAAGGGCATTTGGGCCAGAACTGGCCTTTGGCGCGAGCCGGCATCAGTCCATTTAAACTGTAGCACTGGATTGAGATGCATAGTTAATGCTGTTTCTAGGCCCAGATTGAGCACTTGAAGGTATTTCCTAGGCCAGAACAGTGCACTAGGAATGACAGCCAACTAGAGAGAAGAGCCCAACAAAGATCTCGGAAATGCAGATGGTAGTCAATTTAAATACCAGTGCAACTGAGTAGAACAGTTATTGAGTCGTCGTTGCCTCTCACTTATTTGTTTAGTAAGAGGTCTCTGAAGTTGATATTTACCACTGTAAAGCTCTAGGCCAGAAAATGTATTAACTACAGAGGGCAGCATAGCTTAAATTGGCACTCTGCATCAAAGAAATGATACTGCATCTAGACTGAATGAGAGCAAGGAATTCAGTTTAAAACAGAGGTTCTCACATTTTAGGGAGGAGCAGAATCATCCCGAGGGCTTGTTGAAACACTTTCCTGGGCTCTATCCTCACAGTTTCTGCCTTAGTGGATCTGGGCTAGAGCCCAAGAATTGCACTTCTAACAAATTTCCAGGTGGATGGATACTGATGCTCCTGGTTCTGGGATCACACTTTGAGCACCACTTATCCAGGAAGAGATGATGAATTAGGTGTAGCTGTTTAGTTCTTGATTAAAGCCTTCACAGAGGAGGGAAGAGGGAACTAACCTGTCAGGTTCTACCACATTCAAGACCCTTTGCCAGGTGATTTGAAGTCATTTAGTTTAACCCTTGAAACCACTCTGCAAAGTAGTACTTATTCCTGTTTCCCCTCTTAACATACACATATTCAAAACTTGAATAATTCTTACTTCAAGGACAGCTTTCACTTATAACTCAGAATAATTTGCATATGCCTTTATGAATGTGATTTTATTTAATGTAGTGTGTGTGCATGCGTACTCTTTTATGTCTAACTCTGCGACCCCATGGACTATAGCCCGCCAGGCTCCCCCATCCATGGGATTTTCCAGGCAAGAATACTGGTGTGGTTGCCATTTCCTACTCCAGGGGATCTTCCCCACCCAGGGATTCAACCTGTGTCTCCTGTGGCAGGCGGATTCTTCACCACTGAGCCACGTGGGAAACCCCTATTTAATGTAGAGGATATGTTAAATTCTGGATTATGTATTCATTGTTCTAGTAGATTTATGAGGGATATAAAATGTAGATTCACTTAGTATTGATTATACAGTAGATGGAGTTGTTGATACATTATGTTTTCTCATATAAAGCATAAAGTGAATGGGGGTTTTATTTTAACACTAAGTAAAATGCATTTTTAGATCACAGGAAAAATGGGCCTATGTTAATTTTGTTAACATTTGTTTTTTTCTTTTTTTAACGGTGCCAATTGGTTATTGACCAATCCTGTTACAGAAACAAAGGGACGAATGTTGAATTTCAGTATAGTTGGTACTAAAAACAGCCACATTCTTAATATTAAAATTACAATGCTGATTTCTTTAAAGTGTTCTTTGTTAATGTCTTTTTTGAAAGGTCAACTTGTTTTTTAGTGGCGTTTTCAGTGAAGTTACTTTGTGTTGTTTGACAGATTCGCACAGAATTATTAAGAAAAAAAAACAAGTGATCCAAGGAGTTGAATTGAAGGCATCCTGGGAAACCTGCTGTTTATTGTGATAATCATCTTTGGTCTTGAAATAAAAGTAAAGCTGGAAAGGTATTTACAAACGAGAAAAAAAAGAAGTTTGGGATCAGACTCACAGGATCTGGGCTTGGAAATGCCTCAGGTAAATCATACAGAGTAGGTGCAAAGTTTTATGTTTTCCCACTGCAGGCAGTTCTGTAAGTTCTCTGAATCTTAATACAACTCTGTACTATTTTTTAGACATTTTGCTTCTGCTTTCAGCTGGTTTTGAATATATATCCTTCCTTTGCCACAGCTTTGAAATTTAATGAGCTTGACACATGGAACAATGTGAATGAAAAATTTGTTAAAGGGTGACAGAAGTGCTGACTTTTATGGGGGCTAAACCAACTCCCTAGAAAATTAATCTGCCACAGAAAGCCCATTTCATTCCCCTGTATCTTCTTGTTTCCCATTGTTCCTCTCCCTTCGTGCCCATTGGATTCAATTAGGAGGAAATGGTGAGGGACTGCAATGTCTCTTTCACACATACACACACCTACCCCTATATATATATATCTCTCCCAGATACACACACACACACACACACACACACACACACACACACACACACACACACACACACACACACACACACACACACACACACACACACCTCCCACAAAACATGTCTAAGAATGACCATGTTATGGTAATTACTGGTTTGAGGCAATCACTGAAAGAATAAATGAAGTACTCGTATTCCCTGCTCTGCATGTCCAAACGTCCTCCCTTCCCCCTCCAGTGGTTAGCTCTTATCCTTTCCCTTTTTGTGCTGGTGAAAAACCTAGAAATAATGAGAGGGCAGGGACTGTAAGGTGACTTTATGTGGGGCCAGACAGAACTGTGCCTTGAGCACAGGAAATCAACAACTTTCTGAGATGGTCCAGTAGGCAGTGAAGGAAGAAAGAGGATTTGTGGACCAGTGGCCTATCTCCACCCCAAGCACTAGACCAAGTGGACTACAGATACCTGTTTGGAGCTCTTTCTCATTCACAGTTTCCTTTGCTGTTTATTGAATACTTGAAGTTAGGTCCATAAAACACTTATTTTGAGCTTGCAGCCCAACAGGTTGCAGAAAATTAGAAACAAAAGAATGGGATGGGAAGTTGTTTAGTTGCTAAGTTGTGTCTGATTCTTTGCAACACTGTAGATTATAGCCCAGGAGGCTCCTCTGTCCATGGGATTTCCCAGGCAAGGATACTGGAGTGGGTTACCATTTCCTTCTCCAGGGAATCTTCCTAACCCTAGGATCAAACCCACATCTCCTGCATTGGTAGGCGGATTCTCTACAGCGGAGCCACCAGGGAAGCCCTTGGGATAAGACATACCCATAAAGAAAAACATGATGAAAAAGTGTGTAAAAATGGGTCAGTCAGTGTTAGGTAGAAAGTATATGTATATGAATAGAGAAATATCAGCAAGTAGACTATAATATAAATTTAAAAGTTTTGACAGTAACTTGGAAAAGAACAAAAAGGTAAAGAGGGAATTTTTATTCTTTCCCATCTTCTTCCTTTATCCAAGTTAGATTTCAAAGTAAGGACTTTGACTTGTTTGGGCCACTTTTTAGGAGTGTTAGCCTGAATTTCACACTGGAGTGATTTGTATAGATACTGAAATGGGAAAAGTGGGATGGAGAGAAAAGAAGGAGCGTTAACTCTGGATGCTGAGTCCTTTTTTTCTCCTTTTCTTATTTGCCATAGAAATTGTACCCTTCTTAGGGATCAGGATTAAGGCTACGGAGTTCATGTCCCAGTTACTGGCCTGACTCAGCAGATGTTTTGATATTTGGCTCATCCTATCTCCATCACATTCCTGGAGGCATTTTTGGACTAGAGATGCCCAAATGGTCTTCTGCCTGTTTGGGGAAATAAGATATTGAATTCATTGAGGAGTGTAGAGGGAGACTGTCTTGCTACCTCTGCTGACTCTAGGAAATGGCAGGGGATCCTTCATTTTGTGGAGTTAGAACACCTAGTGTTGTTAGAGGTGGATTTGAAGACATGTTATATAGCTAATAAATGAAAGTACTCATTAGGGTACTGTGCGCTGACTCTGGGGGTGGCTGCTGCTGCTGCTAAGTCACTTCAGTTGTGTCCGACTCTGTGTGACCCCATAGACGGCAGCCCACCAGGCTCCCCCGTTCTGGGATTCTCCAGGCAAGAACACTGGAGTGGGTTGCCATTTCCTTCTCCAATGCACGAGAGTGAAAAGTGAAAGTGAAGTAGCTCAGTCGTTTCCGACTCGTAACGACCCCATGGACTGCAGCCCACCAGGCTCTTCCATCCACGGGATTTTCCAGGCAAGAGTACTGGAGTGGGGTGCCATTGCCTTCTCCGGACTCCAGAGGCTAAATAAACTTTAGCTTTTAGAAATTAGGTACTATTAACATTTGCCACTCTGTTCCTTTTCTTATGTTTAATGCATTTTAGTGTAGTTTTAATGTTAAGCAGGAAAAAAATACAAAATTGTTCTGAAAATAATTACTTAGTAGGTATAGTGGTGGGTCTTGTATGTAATAAATTGGCCTTGAAGTAGTCGTTAACTTTGCAAAATGAAAATCACTCTGTTGTAGCCTAGTGTAAGCGGAATGGATCCGCCTTTTGGGGATGCCTTTCGAAGCCACACCTTTTCAGAACAGACTCTGATGAGCACAGATCTCTTAGCAAACAGTTCAGATCCAGATTTCATGTATGAACTGGTAAGTAACATTTTCTTGGATTCTGCTCTAATCAATTTGGGGTAAAGGTATTGTATAGTTTTTTATTTATAAAGGCCTAAAAAGAAAAGAATGTAATTAGGCCAAACTTAATGCTTTTTAGTATCAGTCCTAGTATTTTAGCAGGATGTATGAACCCATTGAAAATAGTAGGAGGGAAGATTATCTAAACATCCTTAGATCTAGTTTTTGACAATGAGGATGAGAAGACATCTTTTAGCCTAACAGTTAAAAGATGTTTCAGCTGGGATATTTAGGAATGATAACATTGAGCAAGGCATGTACTACAGAGAATGTGAGGCAAAAATAGCAATTCCAAACAATATCTGAATATACTTATTTATTCTTGAGGTAAATAGACACTTAAGAATAATTTAAATTACATGCAGCTTAAGCAGCATAGGTATATAAAAACTGGAAAGCTGACACAAATCTGTTAATTTATAAAAACTATTGAGTTGTACACTTCGTAGAGGTGAATTTTGTGGTATGTAAACTCTCCGTCAGTAAAACTGGTAAAACACACAGAGACACATATGCAAGCAAAAGGAAAAAACAAAGCAGACAAATGGAAAAATTGATACAGAACAAAAACTTAGAGTGGAAAACTGAAAATTTCCTCATTTTCTTACTGAGCCTCCACCCACCAAACCTTCTCCCTAAAGGTAATTAAGACCACCAGAGTTTTTCTATGCATGTGTAATTAATAATAAATTAATATATGAATATTTTAAATTGTATGACATATCATTAATAGAGTGTTCTGTAACTTAACTCTTTCTAACATAACATGTGGTAAGTGGCCTTTCATCTTAATACATTAGAGCTTACGTGCATTCTTGTTAATGGATGCATAGTCACACTGACATTTTAAAAATCATATCTCTACTCATAAGAAGTACAGTAGTCGAGAGGAGTATTTTATTCCCCAAGCCCAAGAGTTGTTACAAGTTCTTTCCAAAGATTTTATCTTTCTGTGGCTGAGTTTCAACTCTGTCTGGATTGCTGTTCACTCTGTGTATAAGTTCTGACTTAGGAGGACAGATTCTTCTATGATGAAGGAAAGGCCTTTATTGTTTGCTTTATAAACGAAGCTTGTTTCTAAGAAGATCCCCAAATCTTTTCTGAGTTAAAGATCAGGAAATGTACACTTTCTCAGGAAGAGTGTTTGTAGTGAAGTTCAAGAGCCCTTGACCAATACATAAGTTTCTCAGGGGACATAGTTTCCCCCTGTGTGTTTTTTCCTTGCCCAAGGAAATGATACTAAATGGATTGGTAGACTGACATGTAAGTAGTCTTTATCTTAAAACTGACCAAAGGTTGAGTACTGTTTACCTGATATAGGAAAGTGAGGCTATAGTTTATTAATTTTTTTCCTTAAATATGGTATTTGATTTTTTTTTTAAACCTTTCTCAGGATAGAGAGATGAACTACCAACAGAATCCTAGAGACAACTTCCTTTCTTTGGAGGACTGCAAAGACATTGAAAATCTGGAGTCTTTCACAGATGTCCTGGATAATGAGGGTGCTTTAACCTCAAACTGGGAACAGTGGGATACATACTGTGAAGACTTAACGAAGTACACCAAACTAACCAGCTGTGACATCTGGGGAACAAAAGAAGTGGATTACTTGGGTCTTGATGACTTTTCTAGCCCTTACCAAGATGAAGAGGTCATAAGTAAAACTCCAACTCTGGCCCAGCTTAATAGCGAGGACTCTCAGTCTGTTTCTGACTCCCTTTATTGCCCTGATTCACTTTTCAGTGTCAAACAAAATCCCTTGGCCTCTTCATTTCCTGGTAAAAAGATCACAAGCAGAGCAGCTGCCCCTGTGTGTTCTTCTAAGACTCTTCAGGCTGAGGTCCCTTTGTCAGACTGTGTCCAAAAAGCAAGTAAACCCACTTCAAGCACACAAATCATGGTGAAGACCAACATGTATCATAATGAAAAAGTGAACTTTCATGTTGAATGTAAAGACTATGTAAAAAAGGCAAAGGTAAAGATCAACCCAGTGCAGCAGAGCCGGCCTCTATTGAGCCAGGTTCATGCAGATGCAGCAAAGGAAAACACCTGCTACTGTGGTGCAGTAGCCAAGAGACCAGAGAAAAAAGGGACGGAGCCTCTGCAGGGTCATGCCACTCCAGCTTTGCCTTTTAAAGAAACCCAGGAACTTTTACTCAGTCCCCTGCCTCAGGAGGGGCCTGGGGCAATTGCAGCAGGAGAGAGTAGCAGCCTTTCTGCCAGCACATCGGTCTCAGATTCATCCCAGAAAAAAGAAGAGCACAATTATTCCCTTTTTGTCTCTGACAACTTGGGTGAACAGCCAACCAAATGCAGTCCTGAAGAAGATGAGGAGGATGAGGAGGATGTTGATGATGAGGACCATGATGAAGGATTTGGCAGCGAGCATGAACTTTCTGAAAACGAGGAAGAGGAAGAAGAGGAAGAGGATTATGAAGATGACAAGGATGATGACATTAGTGACACTTTCTCTGAACCAGGTATTATATTTGGAAGCTTACCAAACTGTTTCCTACTCTCTTGAAATAGAAAGTTTTGCTGTGGGCTTTCTTTGTCTGAGTTTGGAGATTAAATGACTTAGTATCTTGGTTTGGATATATAATTGTTTTTATCTATTCAAACAGTTTTAAAATAATCATTCTTGCTCATGTGTGGTTCATATACTAGTCCCTTGAGGGTTCCTTCTTAATTAATCTTATGTTAAGTGACCTGCCAAAAGTCACTCTTTTAGCAGCTGTGCAAAGATGCCAAACTTGGTTGGTTTAAAAATACTCCTATTTCTGCCTTTGTCCCTCTGTTAGACTTAAGGTAAGTTTGAAATCCCAAGAATGGTGAATCAAGTGATGATGGTTTATATTACTCATGCCTAATAACCAACAAAGCCTGTTTAATGAATAATGTAAAAGACAGCTTTTTCTTTGTGTCTGCTGCATCTTTCATTTGCACAGTATTTTTCCATTGAAGAAAAATACATGCTTTAATTTAATGAGCATGAAGGAGTCTCTGCTCTGTTTATATACAGCATATTATAAATAAAAGGGAAAAAGAAAATGAAACCTGTGGGGAACTGGTTCACTTCGGCATGTACATGGTTGGGCTCTTGTCACTGTTGGCTCATGCAGTTTTTATTTATGAAAATGGTATTGCCAAGTGGCACAGAGTTAAAAATTCACAAAGAGGTGAAGATCTTCACATTTAAATGAAAGTTATTCTTCAAAAATAATGTTGATACTATAACTTCTACATAAAAGACCAAGTAATTAAAAATTTTATGAATTGTCAAAGTGAGCCCTTTTGTTGTTGGAATTTTGGGTAATATAAGCATTGATATTTAATCTTCAGAAAGGTTTTTTAGCCATAGAAGGTGCAGCAGTAGCTATATTGTGGCCAGTGAAGCATATTATTGCTGAGAGACTTTGCTCTTAGTGAAATTTTTCTGTTGCATAAATGCTTAGATTTATGCATTTGATACAACTAGATTGTTTGGCTTGGGTGTAGTTTCAAGTAAGGAAAAGGTACTTTGCTGTGGAGGAACCGAGTTTATGCATTTCCTTTGGTTTACTTTAGAACTCCGTATAGTCTCGATAGAACCAGTTCTTTCTACTTAGCAAGAAAACTTTTCTGTCAGCCAGTTATTGAATCTGCTTTGAGTTGTTTGAAGGCGAGTTGTCTTCGCAGTTAGTGGTAAGTTATGTAGCGCCCTCCCATGGGGAGACCAGAGTGCTGTTAGTGGTCCTTACAGCCTGACAGATCAGCCCTGTTGTTTTGAATCCCATATTTAGAATTAGGGTAGGAGGGAGGGGATGGATCGAGACAAGGAGTAATAACTAAGAAATGGAAAGTGTAGAGAAGAAAAATTTCTTTACCAGTTGACACTAAAAGGAATATATAAATATTCCTTATAAATATTTAAATATTCCTGAGGGAGTAAATTCTGCCATCACCAGTCAAGACGGGCAAGGACTATGCTGTTTATCCCACTTCTGGCTTTAGGTTTGCTTTCCTTTGACTTTTTTTTTTTGGACGGGATCTTAGTTCCCTGACCAGGCATGGAACCTGGGCCCTTGACAGTGAGAGCATGGAGTCCTAACCACTGGACCACTAGGGAATTCCCATTTTTCTTTGACTTTTAACTCCAGTTTAAGTTCATCCTTGATCTTTTGACTTGGTTTCACCTGGATAAATGTGTTGAGAGATGAGTAGGTCCATGAAGAGAAACCACTTCATAACTTGACCTACATGTCCATTTTCTCAGTCTTTTGACTCTTGTAGGGAAGGGTAAACCTTGTTACAGCTGGTGTTTTTCTGTCCCGCCATATTCTCTTGCCCTGACCTGGTAGGAGAACCCTGATTTTGTGAGTTTGTTGGTGTTAAGCAGCCAACACTGCTTTAAAACAGAGATGCATTAGCTGGCACTTGGCAAGGTGAAGCTTTCCTCTTGGTGCTGTTTAACAATGCTAAATGTTTGGATGGCATTTAATTCACTCACTTCCAGTTGACTTGAAGTAAAACCTCTTTGGTTAGGATTACTTGGACGTTTCTCACAAATGTCAACAAATGAAATGCTTTAACCTCAAATCAGTGATATTTTGTGGTATTTTGGGGATTTATTCACATTTGCTAATGAAAATTTCCCTTCTTGGAAAAAAGAGCTAAACAGGCAACTTTAAGAATACAAATGTGAATTGGTGAGAAGCAAGAAGAAATTCTTTGAAGCAGAAAAGTGGGATGGTTATAGTTTCTTCAGAGTGCTAGTTTTAGAGTGGGTTGATTGGTTTAATTTGCAGCAGACAGTGTACAAAGGCCCTTTTGTGATGACTCGCTCCCTTGATGCTGTTTCTTGGCAGTTGGCTACAACAGTGCCTGAGTGTGCAAAGCTCCAGGAAAGGTGTAAAATGGAGTTTCAGTCCCTACTCTGGACTTGCTCCTAAGTCTTAATAGAGCCTACCCTGAGGACAGGCAACAACTGTTTGGGGTCATGGAATTACATGGTTGTAAGGCTAGGATTTAGGCCCCCAGAATGAGAATTTAATTTGTAATTCCTATTAAACATTTTCATGATTGGCTTTACCAGCTTAATGGCAGTAACCTGCACTAATCAAAGATGTGTGATCAGAATTTTAGGCGTCTATGTATGTCACCTTTTTGACTGCCTTTTGGTAATTGTGTCAGGAAGGAATGAATTAGATCAATATGGTGATCCATCAAATGGAAAGAAAATAGAAAAATCTCCATGGGAAATGTACATTTGTACATTAAAAAAATCACTGATTTGTTTTAAAAAAAGGTGGGGAGGATAATACCTATCTTGTGTTAGACACTGTGTATGCTAGATTATTGGCTATGCAGAGGTAAACAGAATTGACATGATTCTTGTCTTTGTGTAACTTAGAGTTTAGTGGGTTTATTTACTGTTATGATTTCTTGGTCTTCTGATCTTATGTGTACTGTGACTTGGCAAGAGAGAGAAGCAAGATGAGTGTTTCTTTAAATTTATTTGACCACAGAACTCACTTGGGATTGAGGGCATATTTTATAGTAATAGTGTTCCTAAGAACACACTTTGAGAAATACTTAATCATCTTAAATGCAAGACCAGTGATCTAGGAATATATTGAATAACTTTTCTGCATGCTACTTGATCACAGTAGTCTTTAAATTGAAAGACTTGAACAAATCTTTTGTGTGTATGTAATGTGTGTGCACACACATTATTGTGAATTTATGCTTTAGAAGATTTTAGATTAAAGAAAACGGATGCCCTTAAACACTTTTTTGGAAAAAGGCTGAACATATGAATTAAGCAAAACTGATAACTAATTTGGGTAGGAGAGAAGAAGTCCAAATCCTAATGACTGGATTTAACATGGAATATATATGGGAAAAAATTCTGTTCAGACCATTCAAGTGGATAGGCACAGGAAAGCAAGAAGCCAAATTGGAGCCGGAGTCATGGGGCCTGAGCCAGTCCCAGCTTTGCCAAATCACTTAAACCTCCATGAGCATGTTTGTGTAAATAGGGTTAATAACCTCTTCCTACGAGGTCCTTAGAAGCCTCAGATGAAATACCTGTGAGTACTCACAAAATATGTGAGTACATTAAGAGAGAGACTGTTTTGCCAGAAATCTAGGCCACCTGAGGAGCGTATCAGATAAAGTGTCGGGGGGATGGGTTGCCTGAGAAAGTTACATGTGAAAATATTTCCTTTATACTTTGGACTGGGGTGGACTTAAATGTGGGACACCAGTTTTTGACACTGTTGGGAGTGTTTCAGTTGGTGCATCTGCCTGTGTTGAGCTATAGTTAAAGCTATGGTAGTGATATATGGATGTGAGAACTGTACCATAAAGAAGGCTGAGTGCCAAAGAATTGATGTTTTCAAATTGTGGTGCTAGAGAAGACTTGAGAGCCCCTTGAACTGCAAGGAGATCAAACCAGTCAATCCTAAAGGAAACTAACCCTGAATATTCACTGGAAGGACTGTTGCTGCAGCTCTAATACTTTGGCCATGTGATGGTGAAGAGTCGACTTGTTGAAAAAGACCCTAATGCTGAGAAAGATTGAAGACAAAAGGAGACGGGGATAGCAGAGGATGAGATGGTTAGATAGCATCACCAACTCAGTGAACATGAATTTGAACTAACTCCGGGAGATAGTGGAGGACAGAGGAGCGTGGTGTGCTGCATACAGTCCATGAGGTCGCAGAGTTGGATGTGACTTAGCAAACAACATATTCTGTGCACAGCCCTTTTGTACTTCTAAGATGGACGTGCTCTGAGGGTATTTTGGTTTTACAGATCATCCTGTATTGGGTCAAACCAGTAGCTCCAGTGCCCCAGAATTAATTATTTTCTGAAACTTCCTATTAGTAGGGAAAATAGCTTCTTAAAAAGTGAAGTAAATTCAAATTGCTTCTGATAAAATATTAGTTAGAATAGGCATATGTTTTGTGTGAGAACTGTCATTCTTGTACTTTTACAAAAAGGATAGGGTGGGAAGTAGGAAGAAAACCACTATTGCCTTACAGAATTCTGCCTGGTAGGTTACCATCCGAGAAATCCAACAGCTTTCTGTCTGGGAATATTTCAAATGCATAAATATTAGACAGAAGACATCAAAAAAAATTGTATGGTCTCTAAGTACCATCGTTAACCCATTAGTTATATATATATATACCATTATACTTTGACATTCCTGTGACTGTATTTCCTTTTTTAAAAATTGTACGGCTGTGCTGTACACCTGAAGCTTACATGGTCTTGTAAATCAACTATACTTCAATAAATAATTAAAAAAAAAAATTGAAGCATAGTTGATTTATGCAGTGTTGTGTTAGTTTCTGGTATGCAGCTAAATGATTAAGTTATGTATACATAAAATCTTTTTCATATTCTTTTCATTATAGGTTATTATGAGATATTGTATATAGTCCCCTACTGTGCAGTAGTATGTTGCTGTTTATATATATATAGTAGTTTCTGTCCACAAATTCCAAACTCTTAATTTATTCCTCCCCCCACTTTCCTCTTTGGTAATCAGATTTATTTTCTATGTCTGTGAGTCTGTTTTGTAAAATAAGTTCATTTGTATCATATTTTAGATTCCACATGTAAGTGATATCATATGGTATTTATTTTTCTTTGTATGACTTCACTTAATATGATAATCTCTATTTCTGTCCTTGTTGTTGCAAATGGCATGATTTAATTCTTTTTTATGGCTGAGTAGTATTCTGTCTTCTTTACCCACTCAGCTGTCAGTGGACATTACGTTGCTTCCGAGTCTTGGCTATTATAAGTAGTGCTGCTATAAGCATTGCGGTGCGTTGTCTTTTTGAACTAGAGTTTTTCTTTGGACATGTGGCCGGGAGTAGAATTGCTGAATCCTGTGGCAACTCTAGTTTTTGAAGGATCCTTCGTACTATTTTCCATAGTGACTCTACCAACGCACATTCCCGTCAACATGCACGTCCTCTCCAGCATTTATTGCTTTTGGACTTTTTAATGATGGCCATTCTAACTGGTGAGAGGTGTTACCCATTGTGGTTTTGATTTGTGTTTCTTTGACAATTAGCGATATTGAGCATCTTTTTCATGTGCCTATTGGCCATCTTTATGTCAGCTTTGGGGAAATGTCTATTTAGGTGTCTGCCCATTTTTAGATTGAGTTGTCTTCCTGTGGCTGGATTTCATTATTCTCTCAATCTTATGTGATGATACAAAAAAAGTGTCATATACTAACCAAAGAGAAACCTAAGGAAGATACACAATGTAGTTATTTCTGTTTATTAATCTCTGAATATTTTATGAGTTAGAAATATCTATATTAAATATTATTTTTACAGATTTGGTTTATTATCTTTGACATGCTAATGATGTTTTCAGGTGAAATGTGTCAAGTAGTAAATAGAAGGAATCTTTTTGTTTTTCTTGATTGGTATATTAAAATTTGTGGAACTTAAGAAATGTTGGGGGGGTGGGCATTTTCTTTTTTTAAGGCTATGAAAATGATTCCGTGGAAGACTTGAAGGAGATGACTTCAATTACCTCTCGGAAAAGAGGTAAAAGAAGGTACTTCTGGGAGTACAGTGAACAACTCACACCATCACAGCAAGAGAGGATGCTGAGGCCATCTGAATGGAACCGAGAGACCTTGCCAAGTAACATGTATCAGAAAAATGGCTTACACCATGGTAAGATATTTTGATCATACATGTTGTGCGTGTCCCTCCCTCCCATCCATCTTTCCTTCCTTTTTCTTTCTTTATTTCTTCTTATTTTTAAAATATAGTTGACTTTGAATATTACATTATTGTAGTTTCGGGTATATTATGTAGTGACGTTTGCATGTACCATGAACACCACAAGGGCTTCCCTTGTGGCTCAGCTGGTTAAGAATCCGCCTGCCATGCGGGAGACCTGGGTTCCATCCCTGGGTTGGGAAGAGCCCCTGGAGAACGGAAAGGCTACCCATTCCAGTATTCTGGCCTGGAGAATTCCATGGACTGTATAGTCCATGGGGTTGCAAAGAGTCAGACAGGACTGAGTGGCTCTCAGTTCATTTCATGATCACCATGATAATCAGTCTCAGTAACCATCTGTCCCTAATATTTTAAGTCACTTTTAAATAGAGATAGTAAACCACAATACTTAATCATTAAACATTATACATAGGTTCAACCCCTCCTAACAAATGGGAGAGTGGAGCAATAGAGCTGCTGTATTATATACTGTGATTGCTCTTCATTAGTGAATGGCTCTTTTCAGTTTTAACAGCCATCACCTAAACAAGGAGGAAAGCTTGTGTAAAAATGATTTCTAGTCACTTCTTAGTCTACCTGTCCTACCCAGGAAATGACCAGGAGCCTGCTGATTGCTGACATGTTGCAGCTGCTGTTAGCTAGAAAGAAGGATTGGGGAGGAAGAGAATGGGCTCCAGTACCTCTTTCATTCTTATTGAGTCTCCAGGCCTAAATGTAAACAGGGAGATTGGAATCAAAATTGTGGTGGGAGAAGAGAGGATGGAAAGGAAAAGAAAGGAAGAATAATTGTGGAGAGAAGGAATGGAGTAGGAGAAACTAAACAGTAGGAATCAGGAGAAGCTTATGGTCTTAGGCCAGATTTCAACCATGAACCCAAGAGGGTGTAATTGAGTAGAATTTCTTCTGCACAAATTTTATTTTTACCTTAATCCAAAGTCTGTACTGAGAAGGTGGGGTGCACCAGTAGGTCTAAAGCTCAATAAACAAGTTTAGTAGTCGCTCATGCTATAGATTTAAGTTGCTAAGCATTTTTGATACAGATGTTGTATCAGAAGTATATTCCTACCTCATTTTCCCTTTCCATAGCACTCAGGTCTGTATTCTCCTATCTTTCAATGAATGAAAGACTTAGGTTTTTGACTTGGGATCAGTTTTCTGCCAGAAATGAAAAGACAGGTCCAATAAACAGGTCCAGGTAGCATGTAATGAGTTCTAGGAAAGTTGTTCAGGGTATTGCCATTAGAGGGCAGAGCCATCCCTATTGCCTGCAGTGGTAGGAAAGGTCTTTCTGACACTTCTGTACTGTTGTTTATCAAACTGACTGAAGACAGAGTTTCTGAAAAGGCAATCCTTATTTGCTGGACTTATGAGTTCAACACAGGAATATGTATGTCTGACAAATTTTCAGTTATAGCAGTATAAATGTCTTGGTTTGGGTAAAATTTCCAAATTTGTTCCTGACCATATACTATATCCTAGCCCTGATTTTTATGTGCAAATGAGCTTGCACTATAGTCCTGAGGTTTGATTATTACTTCCATGCAGATAATTAAGAATCTGTCATAGTGGGGCTGCAAACCTTAAGATGGAGAAGGATTGGGAAAAGGATAGAGTTGTGCCATATTACCTCCATTTCTTGCTGTCACAAGGTGGGAAGGAGAGGAGTCCAGCCCTCCTTCCGTAGATTGTTCATATGCTGAAAAAGAAAAGGGAAGAGAGAGATGGATTTTTAAATGTCTATAGAAAATGTATCTCTTGTTAAATAAAATGATCTCACTTAAACTTCTCTTAAATCATCTATAGGAAAATATGCAGTAAAGAAGTCTCGGAGAACAGATGTGGAAGACCTGACTCCAAATCCTAAAAAACTACTCCAGATAGGCAATGAACTGCGGAAACTGAATAAAGTGATCAGTGATCTGACACCAGTCAGTGAGCTTCCCTTAACAGCCCGGCCAAGGTCAAGAAAGGAGAAAAATAAGCTGGCTTCCAGGTAAATGCTAATCATGTTCACTCATGGAGGTGAGGTTAGACTTAAGTGAGCTTTCATAGAGTAGATGGCCTTCAGCCATTTTTTCAGAAATATCCTTTTTATAAATAGTACAATGAGAGTATTATAATTTTTCCTTTGAAAATAAATGATGGTACTTATGCTTCATGGAATAAGTTTTTAAAGGGGAGAAGTGAATGAACTCAAGGGCCTTATATTGTAGTATAAAAATGAAAAATTTTATCGTAGCTTTATTTTTTGTTTGTTTTGCAACAACTCCAGGTTTTTTTAATTGAGGTATAATTTACTTGTCTTCCCTTTTAGTGTATTCTTCTGTGAGTTTTGGACAAACACATCCAATTATGTAACCACAACCATGATCAAGATACTGAACATTTTTATCACCTTAAAAGATTTCCTTTGCCTCTTTGTAAAACTGAACTCCTCCTCTTACCCTGACTCCTCCCAACCACCGATCCGTTTTCTGTTCCTACAGTTGTGCCTTTTCTAGAATACAGATGGAATCATTCTCTGCAGCCTTTGAGTCTGACTTTGATTTCACATAGGATGAAATTGAGATTCATCCATGTTGTGTGGAGTAATAGTTTGATACTCTTTATTGATGGTAATAGTCCTTTGAAGTGATATATTAATACTCCAGTGTATCTGTTCACCAGGTGAAGGGTAGTTGAGTGGTTTCTAATTTTTGGCAGTTACGAATAAAGTCACCATAAACATTTACTTGAGTTTCTCAGGTGGCTTAGTGGTAAAGAATCTGCCTGCTAGTGCAGGAGATGCGGATTCAATCCCTAGGTTGGAAAGACCCCCAGGAGGAGGAAATGACAACCTACTCTGGTATTCTTGCCTGAAAAATCCCATGGACAGAGGAGCCTGGTGGGCTGCAGTCCATGGGGTCTCAAAGAGTTGGACACAACAGAGCAACTGAACACATACACACATTTACTTGCAGGTGTTTATGTGAACATAAGTTTTCATTTCTCTTGGGTAAATACCTAGTGTGTTTATAAGAAAATGCCAAAGTAGCTGTTTCCAAAGTAATGAAGTAAATTAAAAAAATATTTACTATTTTCCAAAGTAGCTGTATGTACTGTTCCACATTCCCTAAAGCAACATATGAGGGTTCCACTTACTTCACATCTTCTACAACACTTGATTGTCACTTTTTGTTTATTTTGGTATATTAGCCATAGCTTTATGTTTTGAATGGTGAAATTTTAAGAAATAAGTTTGGATAAATGATTATATTGCATGTTTTGGGTAATTGAGGCCCTTGATGTAAACATCAGTAGACAGTGATTTTTTTGGTTGCTATTAGAAAATGACAGCAGCAGAAAGGATATTCTGAATGTTCACTTTAAAAAAACAAGTGAAGTAATTGCTCCTTCCTTTCCCAGGGCTTGTCGGTTAAAGAAAAAAGCACAGTATGAAGCTAATAAAGTGAAATTATGGGGCCTCAACACAGAATATGGTAAGCCTACCCTTACATGAATTTGATTAATTTCCATTTACCTTGCTGACTGCTCTCTGTTTATTATTTTTGGTTTTGTTATTTGCTTTCCCTGTATTCTGCCCAGCTTTCAGCCAGCCTCTTGGATTTAATGCTTTGTTTTTGGTAGCACTGGGTGCTGGTTGCTGCCGCGGGCTTTCTTTTGTTACGGAGCTTAGGCTCTAGGAGCACGGGCTTCTATAGTTGCAGCCTGTGGGCTCTGTAGTTGAGACTCGCAGCCTCCGGAGCTTGGGCTCAGTAGTTGTGCACGGGCTTTAGTTGCCCTGCGGCATATGGAATCTCCCTGGACCAGAGATCAAACCCATGTCCCCTGTACCAGCGGGTAGATTCTTGTCTACTGTACCTCCAGGGAAATCCAGGCCAGCCTTTTTTTTTGTTCATCCATTCAGTAAGCTATACTGTTATTTATTCATGTTCTTCTCTTAGTGTCTATCTGTGGCTCACCAAGCCAGATCTCCTCTTGTGATCATGGTAATCTCTGACTTCAATTTTACAGTTGTGTGTGAAGTTAGCCAGTTTTATTGACCAATGTATATTTTAACCTTTGAGTGGATAGTTTGGAAATGTGTTTTACAAATGTGATTGCTCATTAGAATCATCTGTGTGTACATATTAAACTACAGATTTCTAGACTTCTCCCCAGATTCTCTGAACTACAACTTATGCAAGTAGAACCCAGAAATCCATATTTTTAATGTTACCCCAGATGCCTCTTATGCAGCCATTCTAGTACTTATTTGGGATCTGTTGGTTTAGATCAGTGCTTTCTGATCGTTCACATCCTGGCACATGCAGGAAACTGTCATCTCTAAGGCATCCTGGAGTATAATAGAGTAGGCTGCTCATGGGAGGAGGCCCCTGTGGGTTGACAATGAAAGTGAAAATCATTCAGTCGTGTCCAACTCTTTGCAACCCCATGGACTGTATAGTCCATGGAATTCTCCAGGCCAGAATACTGGAGTGGGTAGCTGTTCCCTTCTCCGGGGGATCTTCCTAACCTAGGGATCGAACCCAGGTCTCCTGCATTGCAGGCGGATTATTTACCAGCTGAGCCACCAGGGAAAGCAAATCATCATCTCACACACTTGGAACCTTTTTATAGTGAACTAAAGGGTGGGGTGGAGAAGGCCATGGCACCCCACTCCAGTACTCTTGCCTGGAAAATCCCATGGATGGAGGAGCCTGGTAGGCTGCAGCCCATGGGATCACTGAGTCAGACACGACTGAGCGACTTCACTTTCACTTTTCACTTTCATGCATTGGAGAAGGAAACGGCAACCCACTCCAGTGTTCTTGTCTGGAGAATCCCAGGGATGGGGGAGCCTGGTGGGCTTCTGTCTATGGGGTCGCACAGAGTCGGACACGACTGAAGTGACTTAGCAGCAGCAGCAGCAGAGGGTGGGGAAGCTCTGCTTTTGATCTTCTATAATAAGGACCACCCCTCCCTCCCCCTTGCTTGGTTACTCTTCCTTATGCCTCGTGTCATAAGAGCTCATATGTTCCTTTGCTTCTAAAATTGTCCTCTTCACTGTCAGTTAGCTGTTGGGCTAAGCTGTATCTAAAAGTGGAACTGTGGCTAAATGATTGATTATTATTTGTTTCCAGAGATTTTCTTAACTCCAGCATGATGTCTGGCACATAAATGCTCAATAACTGTGCACGCGCGTGTACTCAGTCACTACGTTGTATTCAGCTCTTTGCGACCCCACAGACTGTTACTCCCCAGGCTCCTCTGTCCTTGTGATTCTCCAGGCAAGGATACTGGAGTGGGTTGCCATTTCATTTTCTAGGAGACCTTTCTGACAGAGGGATTGAACCCGGGTGTCCTGCCTTGGCAAGTGGATTCTTTACCACTGAGCCACTTGGGAAATCCAAGTGTTGTGCAGTTTTTCTGAATCCACTGCCTTGATTATCTTGTTTCCATTTGTGAGGATAGAAAGAGGATTCCCAACCGTGATGTTTACCACTTGTGAAAAGAACTCATGGTATTATTTATTAACAGCTACACAGGTGCTCTAATCAAGGTAAACAAATTAGGTAAAACAATAGTTAGTTGTTGGAATAAAGATCGATCCATTTTCCTATTTTCCTATTCTTGCTTTTTAAAGCATTTTGACTTTGAACTCTGTAAGTGTGTGTGTGATACACACACACACTTAAGGCTCAACATTCAGAAAACAAAGATCATGGCATCCAGTCCCATCATTTCATGACAAATAGATGGAGAAACAGTGGAAACAGTGGCAGACTTTATTTTGGGGGGCTCCAAAATCACTGCAGATGGTGACTGCAGTCATGAAATTAAAAGACGCTTACTCCTTGGAAGAAAAGTTAGACCAACCCAGACAGCATTTTAAAAAGCAGAGATATTACTTTGCCAACAAGGTCCATCTAGTCAAGGCAATGGTTTTTCCAGCAGTCATGTATGAATGTGAGAGTTGGACTATAAAGAAAGCTGAGCACCAAAGAATTGATGCTTCTGAACTGTGGTGTTGGAGAAGACTCTTGAGAGTCCCTTGGACCGCAAGGAGATCCAACCAGTCCATCCTAAAGGAAATCAGTCCTGAATATTCATTGGAAGGCCTGATGCTGAAGCTGAGACTCCAGTACTTTGGCCACCTGATGTGAAGAGCTGACTCATTGGAAAGGACCCTGATGCTGGGAAAGATTGAAGGCAAGGGGAGAAGGGGACGACAGAGGATGAGATGGTTGGATGGTATCACTGACTCAATGGACATGAGTTTGGGTAAACTCCGAGAGTTGGTGATGGACAGGGATGCCTGGCATGCTGCAGTCCATGGGGTCACAGAGAGTTGGACACGACTGAGGGACTGAACTGAACTGAAGTATATATATAATGATTGCAATGTCACAGGCATTCATATTTCATTTTATAATAGAACCTGGCTGACTCACAATGCAGGGAGATGTGGTAGGTCACTGGAACCCTTCTAGGTCTCTTTTTCTCTGGATGCATGTAGGCATATAACTGTGTGTCGTTCAGTTAATAAATTTATCCATAATCATGTACATCTGTATGGCCATATATTTTTGTGCTTGTATATATGTATGTGCAGGCCCACGAACACATATTTTCTGTGTTCTGGGGTGGGGAACAATTGGAAAATTGGTTAAGGGCCAGGAATATATGTATTTCTGAATGTGTTCCTCTATTTCAAATTGAGTTTTTGATGGCCTTTAATTTTTCTTATTTCCAAAGCTAACTTAAAGCCTGTAGATATATTCATGTAGGAAAAAAACTTATCTCTAGGTGCATTTTCTTCTCAATTAGCACAGAGGAAAAGGACCTTCTCATTCATTTTTCTCTTCCACGTCTGTCTTACATGCTTCTCTTTTCCAGTCTTGAGAAGAGCAGCCTTGACTTGGTTTAGAAGACATGTCAGAAGCAATGTAGTAGTTGCTACTTCTGTGTAGTTTGCCACATGTATATATTTTTTATAATTAAATTTATTTATTTTTAATTGAAGGATAATTGCTTTACAATATTGTGTTGGTTTCTGCCAGATTACATGTGGTTTGCAAGTTCTTCCCGTCAAACATACATATATCTCTCAAGGGAATGGTGCCCCTGAGTCCTCTAAATATTGGGAGTCACTGTTAACTGCTTTGTGGAACACTTTTATCCGTTACCTATTGACCCAATGGTTTCTGGAATCAGTGACATTGGAAACAGATTTTGGGACTTGGGAACCATAGGGCTGCCAACTTTATATTTTGCCACATGAGGACATTAAAATGAATATCATCTACAACTACTGTCATTTCATGCAGGGAGGAATATTTTAGTGTTAGAAAATTAAGACAGGCATAATCTCGGACTAAAGTTAGATTTATGAAAAATATACTATATTGTCCTTGTCCATTTTAATTTGTCATCAGCTAGCACTGTTCCAAGGACTAGCTTCAGGGCCCACTACTGTCGTCCTCATCCTGTCCTTTGCTACCAAACCTCTTCCTCCTCTTGATTCCTTCTGCCAAAGCTCACAGGAGCTCTGTGAGCTCTGTGAGTCAAATGTAGATTTGTTGACTCAGAATGAGAAGTAAAGCTACTAAGAGGACTGGACCTTCATCCTGATTAACATAGTTTATCCCCAAAAAAGCTATGTAAGGTTAAAATTTTGGAAGATTCTTGGATGATCATGAAATCAGAACAGGAGGGATCTCTTAAGAGACTTCGGATTTTTCCCTGGTGGCTCAGACGGTAAAGGATTTGCCTGCAATACAGGAGACCCACGTTCTATCTCTGGGTTGGGAAGATCCTCTGGAGAAGGGAATACTGAAGAGATCCTTCAGTATTCTTGTCTGGAGAATTCCATGGGCAGAGCAGCCTGGCGGGCTACAGTTCATGGAGTCATGAGAGAGTCTGACACAACTGAGTGATCTGAATAACTTAGAAATTTAAGGTTGGTCCTCATTTTCTGAGCCAGATGCTTTTATCTCCTCACCTAGAAGTTTGTGATGGTAGAACCCTTCACCTCTGCCCTCCCTGCCCCAGTGTTCTGGCATGGACACTTGCCCAGATCGAGAAGAGCTGTTCTGCTGTTTCAGTTTTCAGTGCTCTTTTCACTTTTAAAGAAGTGGGCTGATTTACTTTACCTATTGAGGATGGGGAACCTTTTACCTTCTCATAAGTCCAGCCTGCATGTAAATGTCCTTATTTATATTTGAGTTAATGGTTTTCTCTCTCGTGTATTTGAGAAACAAGCATAAATTTCTTATTTCAATTAGCCTCCAACTAATAAAAATAAATGGGAAAAAAAAATTTCTTGTTTCATGTGGTTTCAGGAGTCAGCTGTGCTTTCCTTGTTTGGTGACACATTTTTTAATATATTGTCCCTGCATGTAGTTTTAAATTACTTCTCCTCCCCCTGCCAGTTATTTCTGATTTTCCTCTTTAGTATTAGTCTAGATTGGTTTCTTCTAAGTATTACAAGATAAGGAATAACAAATCATTGATTTCAAAGCAATGTCTGAAGTAGTAGAGATTTATTTCAGACTACAGGACTTCCATGTGTTGAAACTAGAGGTGTGTTCCCCCCACCACCACCCTGCAACTTTATTGAGGTATAATTAAAGTAAAATAACTCCACATATTTAGAGTATTGTATGGTTACTTTGGTCATATGTACATACATGTGAAATCAGTCAGGATCGCGAACATTTTGATCACTTCCAAAAGTTTCCTAGTGCCCCTTTGCAAGCTAGTCCTCTCTTTTCCTGTCTCTGAGTGACCACAGTCTGCTTTCTGTCACTGTAAATTAGTGTACATTTTCTAAAATTTTATATTAATGGAATCCTGCCATACATTCTTCTTTTTTGCCTGGCTACTTGCACTCTGCGTATTTATTTAAACATTTATCTATATCAATAGTTAAATGGTTTTCAGTGTTGAGTAGTATTCCATTGTATTAGATATGCTTCAGTTTGTTTATCGATTCACATGTTGGTGAGTATTTAAGATTGTTTGCTATTGCCATAACTGCTATAGACATATGTCTATAGAGCTGCTATGAATACTCCTGTGGAGGTGTTTGGGTGGACATACGTTTTAATTTCTCTTGGTTAAATATCTGTGAGTAACTTTATAAACAACCGCCAAGCTGTTTTCCACAAGTGGCTATACCATTTTACATTCTCAAAAACAGTATAGGAGGGTTCTAGTTGGTCCATATTCTCGCTAACACTTGGTAAGGTCAGTCTGATTACTTTTAACCAACCTAATGGATATGTGGCAAGATATCATTGTGGTCTTAATTTGTATTTCATTAGTTTATGATGTTGAACATCTTTGCTTATTGGCTGTTTATATATTTTGTGTGCATGTGGGTGAAGTGTCTTAAAATGTTTTGCCATTTAAAATTTTTTTCTTCTAAAAGTTCTTTATTGTAGATATAGGTTCTCAGATATATCTTATCTGATATATATGTTGAAGATTTTTTTTTTTTGTTTAAGATATTTTATACTAATCTTTTGATTGCCTTTTTGTTCTCTCACTGGCATCTTCCAAAGAGCAGAAATTTTTAATTTTGATGAAGTCTGATGTGTTAGTCTTTCATTTTATATTTTTGTGTGTTCTAATTAGAAAGTGTGCCAACTTCAAAACTGTATTTTTGTGTATATTTTCTCCTAGGATTTATATAGTTTTAGATTTTACAGTCAGTTTTTTTTTCCCCCACAAACAAATACCCAGTTGATCAAGCACCATTCTTTGAAAGGACTTCTTTTTCCATTGATTTTTTTTTTTTTTAAACCTTCGTTAAATCAGTTGATCCTATATGTATGGATCTACCTCTGGACTCTGTATTCTGTTCCATTGAGCTGTTTGTCTATCTTTATGTGAATATGCAGTATCTTACTGTAGTTTTATAGTAGATCATTAAAGTCTTGGTAGTGTTCGTCCTTGTTGGTCTTCCAATTTTGTTCTTTTCTTTCAAAGTTGTTTTGGCTCTTCTAGGTCCTTTGCATGACCATTATCAACTTTGGAGTCACTTTATCACTTTTTATAAAAGAAGTCTTCTGAAATTTTTATTGGAATTGCTCTAATCTGTAGATCAATTTGGAGAGAATTATCATCCTAACAAAATGGAGGCTTCCAATCCATGAACTTTGGATCTCTTTCCATTTGGTTGTCTTCTTTAATTTCGCTCTGACTTGTTTTATAGTTTTCAATGTACAGTGCTTGAACATCTTTTCTTAGATTTATTCCTGGATCTTTTATATTTCTGATGTTATTGTAAATGGACTCATTGAAATTTCAAATTCTTTGTTGCTAATATGTAAAATGAAATTTTGTTTCATACCTTTTTTAGCACTTATTTTTTTGGCTGCTGTGGATCTTCATTGCTGTGCCAGGGCTTTTCTCTAGCTGTGGTGAGCGGGGGCTACTCTTCGTCACAGTGCACGGGCTTCTCCCTGCAGTGGCTTCTCTCGTTGTAGACCACGGGTTCTAGGGCACTCAGGTTTCAGCAGCTGCAACGTGTGGGCTCAGTAGTTGTCGCCCTTGTGCTTAGTTGCCCTGAGGCATATGGGATCATCCTGGATGAGGGATCAAACGCGTATACCCCTACATTGACAGGCAGATTCTTAACCACTGGGCCACCAAAGAATTCCATGTATTACTCCTGCCATATTTTCTTGCTAAATTTATTAGTTCCAACAGTAGGTGTGTAGATGCCCTGGAATTTTCTATATAAGTAGTTGTCACCTGCAAATAGAAATGGCTTTATTTACTCCTTTTGATTTCTGTGTCTTTTAATTTCTGTTCTTTGCCTTATTGCAATGTTTAGGACATTTGAATAGAAGTGGTGACTGCCTTGTTTGCAGGGGAAACTTTGAGTTTTAACTTGATGTTGGCTGTAGGTTTTTTGGTAGTCAAGATGCCCTCAATTGTTTTAAGTTTCCTTCTTTTCCTAGTTTCATTTTTCATGAATAGATAGGGAATACTGTCATTTCTTTCATTTTAAAATTGCATTGTTCTCCTTTATTCTGGTAACATATCACATTCCCCTGTAAATACGGTGAATGATATTAACTAATTTTTTATTAAACCAACCTCACATTCTTAGAATAAACTGTATTTGGTTATGATGTATTTTCCTTTTTACGTAGAGTCTATTGCAAATATTTTGCAGGATTCTAGTCTGATGTTTTAAGTTGGAGTCGGTTTCTAATATTTTGTCAAGGATTCTTAGGTCTATATTCAAAAGGGATATTGGTCTGTTGATTTTCTTTTTTTGTAATGTTTTTGTCAGGCTTTGGTATTTGAGGGCACTACCTTATAGAATGAATTCAGTCGTGATCTTTCTTGCTCTTTTTTGAAAAAGCCTGATAAGATTGCTTTTATTTCTTCATTGTATATTTGATAGAATTTTACATTAAAACCCTCTGAGTTTTCTTTTGGGAGTATTTTTGGATAAATTCAATTCCTTTGTTAGAAATGGGCTGTTCAGATATTCCTTTTCTTCATGTTAAGTAACATTTTCAGTAAATTTGTCCATTTCATCCAAGTTTTTCCATTTGTTAACATAGCATTTTCTTATCCTTTTAATGGCTCTGTTTTAAAGTGATGACCCCTTTTTCATTCTAGCTATAGATGTTGGAGCAGTCTAGCTGGGGATGGGGATTAGGGTGGGAGTGAATACCAATTTTGTTGATATTTTTAAAGAACCAGCTTTAGACTTTGTTAACATTCTCTATTGTGTGTTTGTGTTCTGTTTTATTGATTTCTCTTCTTATCTTTATTATTTTCCTCCTTATTTACTTTTGGTTAACTTTGCTCTTTTATTTCAAAGCTTCTTAAAGGCAGAGAATTTTGTTTTTAAAGCTTTGTCTTTAAAGAGCTATGATTTATTTAGTAAACATTTACTAAAACTCAGAGTCAGTGTCTGACACTGTCATAGGTCTTAAAGCTGTGAAGACAAGGAGGACACATTGCTTACAGAATAGTGAAGACTGATACATGGCTGCAGCCTGTTATCAAAAGCGGCACATCATATGAAATTAATCTCTTTGGATAAGAAAGCTTGCAACCATCACTGCCTAATGTTTTCTTATATGTTCTTCATTTTTAATGATCTGTTATTACATAATTAAAAGTAAATTTTTCCATGTTGGTGACATGTTCCAAGTGTCCTGTTCTGTCTTACAGATAATTTATTGTTTGTAATCAACTCCATCAAGCAAGAGATTGTAAACCGAGTACAGAATCCAAGAGAGGAGAGAGGACCCAACATGGGACAGAAGCTTGAAATCCTCATTAAAGATACTCTTGGTAAGAAGAGTACTGGATAAATTAATAACAAATAATAACATGCAGTGTAAGGTATATGATTCAAGGGAATAGTAAAAATTCTTTTAAGGAAAAACTCAAGTGCTTTCATTGTAGTTACTTTCTTTTGTGAGAAGATTTAGCATTCATAAACATGTCCTGCTGGTTACCACAACTTATTATTTAGACTTCATCACTGAACTATTTTAACACTCGGGAGGGATAAACTTCTAGCAACTTTAACCTTCTTTGGGGAAAATAAAAGTCCTTGACCTTGTCAGGCCTGCGGTATATACTTTAGTAGAGGTTCTTACCTACTTGCTTTATTCTTTCACAGGATTGTAACAAACTTGCTTATCTGGTTTTCCATCCCTGAACAGATTGTGCCACATAGGGAGGAACAGAGAGGCGGCTAAACAGAAGTCAGGCAGAGTGATCCCTGACAGGGAGGGTAGAGGTAGCTAAAGTAGACATAGACATTCGAACCTTAGAGAACCAAGAGCTTAGCTGCCATAGGAGCAAATCAGATCAGCCTCCGAGCAGTAGCATCCCAAGGGCATTATAGCATAACACAATCTCTGAAAACCCTGAAGCATCGTAAAATTGGTTCTTTGTTTAGCAGTGTATTTTCTAAGATTGTCTCTTAAAAACTAGTTCTTACATCGTCGTTCTGTATAGTAGTAAATTTCACTTACCTGAAAATTTTCTTCCAGTTCATTTTCCCCCAGAATGCTGACTGTATACTGAATCAGTTTACTTGAAAGAATTAGAGCTTACTTTTCAATTATTTATTCATTACCTGAATTTTAGAGTGCCAAACATTGTTATTAAAAAAAATTCAATTGTAAATATCTTAGAATTTAAGACAGCTTTTCTGATACCCAGTATTATAAATTCACTCATTCCACAAAATTTTTTGAATGCCTTACTATGTGCCAGATGTTGGGGAACACAGAGATTAAGCGAAGACTTTGTTGCTACTCTTCTCAAGAAGCTTGCAGTCTAAAAATGGAGCATAAAGAATAAACAGAAAACCAAAAAAAAAAAAAAAAAGAATGAACAGAAAACCAGAAATAATAGTAATATTGTGATAATTGCTATGAAGAAATTAAGATTCTTAGATGGAGTGGAGTGAGCAAGAATATTTTATTTCTGTTTATACAGAAATATTCCTGTATACCAAATCTGCTGCTAAAATAATTGTATTTTCTTTCATTGAAAATAAATGCACATTGAATGCTTCCATGTACTTAGTAAGTTTCTCATGGTTTTTGAAATGACTTATTAGTTTCTCTTGTTGGCAGTGTGTTCATAATGAATGTAAAATATGCTAGTGTTTCTGAAGGGCAGTTGGGAATCATTAGTAAAATTAGCACTGCATATAGATTTTAACCTAAAGATTTCATGAAATTTGACAACTTTCATGTTTGAAGGCCAACGGAGAAGATATGAAAGATTTAAGAGACAAGAAAAAAGAATTTGTTAGCCTAGAAAGGGGTAAACAGCTCGCATTTGTCTAGTTCTTATTGTGATCCAGGATCTGACTATTAAGGTTGTTTAGTCATTTACTTCCACAGTTCTGTGAAGGAGATATTATTATCCTGGTTTTACGAATAAGGAATTGGAAGCCCAACAAGGTAGTAAGTAACTTGCCACAAGTCCTATAGCCAACAAGTGAGGGGACTAGGAGTCGAAGTAAGTTCTGCTAGTTGCAAGGGCTTACACTATACCCATGTGTCATCACTTGGCCTTGTCGTCTGACACTCATCTCTAGATAGTTTCTGGCCTGTATGATTCACAAGTGGCCCACTAAGTGCCTTGTCCAGTAGACTTACTTGAGGATTTATTTTTCTTCACATTCTATGTAACATTTGATTCCACTGAACATTTATCTTCATTCTTGAAACATTTTTATTATTTTAAGATACTTTAGTTCTGCATGCCTTGTTCCCTGTCTTTTTACACACAAAAAAATGCTAGTGGTTTCTCTTTAGCTCTAGCGATATCCACTGGTCATATGCAGAAATTAAGATATGTTTTAAAGACACAAAAGCTCATTTAGCATAATGGTTAAGATGAGAGTATTTGAAATCAGCTCTAGATTCAAGTCCTGACCCTGCCACCTGAGGACTGTGGGGAAGTAACTTCACTTCCCTCAACCTAATTTTATTCATTTATAAAATGTGGACAGTTGTGTGGATTAAATGGAAAGAGTACGTGTAAAGCACTTAGCATACTGCTGAACACAAATTCTCAATGCTCAGTAAATATTAGTTGTTGATAATTACCATATTACATAGTAAACATTTGAGGTTTTTTTCTGTAAAAGCTTTTTATTTCTATATAGTCTTCCTATGTTAGGTAGAGAGAGGAATTTAATGTTTTGTAAGAAAAAAATTCTTCCTGCCTTTTTATTTTCTAATTTAAAAGTTTATATATTGATAAGTTTGTGCTTTTCTCTTTATACCTGATTATCAATTTTACCAGATACAGTCCTTTACTCACATTTTCCTGCCTTGAGTATTTTAAATATGTTTCTCCATTTTTATTCTGGCATAAAGTATTGCTTTTGAAAAGCTAATAATTCCCTGATTTTTTTCCCCTTATGTCATTTGCTGTTTTTGCCCAGATGTCAGCAGGATTTTTTTTTCTTTTTATTTAAATCTTAGTGACTTTACTAGCCTGTGTCTTGGACTGGGTCATTTTAGGTCGATAGTCTCATACACTCTGTGCTCTCTCAGTGAGTAACTTCAGATCTTTCAGTATTTAGTTTGTCCCCCTGCTATGCTTTTCTTCTTTGGGGACACTTACTGTTTGTGGATTGGATCTTTTTTGCCTGTCTTCACTATTTTCTGAGGTATATTCACTTTTTCTCAAATTTAAGAAGATCTCTTCATTTCTAATTTTAAAATTCTTTCCTTTTTCACTGCTGTTCTCTTAAATGCGTATCTGTTATATTTATTTGCGACTCTTACATTCCTTTTAATTTTAACTTCAGGAATCAATTTTTTCATTTTGCTTCTAATTTTTTGAGGTGTAATTGACATTTTATGTTTCAGGTGTATAATGTACTGGTTTGATATTGGTATATATTACAAAATGATCACCACCATAAGTCCAGTTAACATCCATCAGTATGCATAGTTAACAAAACATTTTTTTCTTATGATGAGACCTTTTAAGATCCTTTCTCCTACCTACTTTCAAATATGCAGGACAGTATTATTAACTATGGTCACCATGCTGTACTTTACATCCCCTTCATTATAGGTGACTTTTTCATCAAGAACATATATGTTTTGGTTTTGTTTACAGCTTTTTTCCTGAATTCAATCTTGTCTGATACTACAGTCATGAATACAACTTTCTTATTATTTATATTTGCCTGGTAACCCTTTGCCTACCCCCCCTTTTTTTTTTTGGTAAGATTTTATTGAGGAAATCAACTTATAATTTGTTCTTTGATTAGGACAAGACAAAGGAAAAATAGAATTTCAGATGGAACAATGACATAAACATACCAAGATATCCAGAAATTTACATGTATAGAAAAGAGTTTTTAAACCTCCACATTAGTTGTTTTTAATTGGAAGAGAATTGCTTTACAATGTTGTGTTGATTTCTGCCATATATCAACATGAATCAGCCACAGGTGTACATATGTCCACTACTCCTTGAGCCTCCCTTCCACCCCCACCCCACCCCATCGTTCTAGGCTGTCGCAGAGCTGGGTTAGCTCCCTGCAGCTACAGCACGTTCGCACTGGCTGGCTGTTGTGCGTACGGTGATGTATGTCTCCACGCTGCTTTCTCAGCTCATCCCACCCTCTCCTTCCCCTGCTGTGTCCACAAGTCTGTTCTCTGTATCTGCATCTTTACTGCTGCCCTGCAGATAGGTTTATCAGTACTGTTTTTCTGGATTCCATATATTAATATATGCATTAATATATGATGTTGTCTTTCTCTTTTTGACTTCACTCTGTATAACAGGTTCTAGGTTCATTCACCTTCCCAGAACTGACTCAAATTTTTTATGGCTGAGTAATATTCCATTGTATATATGTACCATTACTTCTTTATCCATTCATCTGTCAGTGGACATCTAGGAGTCTTTTAGAATTGTGGTTTTCTCAGGGTATATGCCCAGTAGTGAGATTGCTGGGTCATGTGGCAGTTTTATTCCTCGTTTCTCAAGAAATTGCCACACTGTTCTCCATAGTGGCTGTATCCTACCAGCAGTGCAAGAAAATTCCTTTTTCTCCACATCCTTTCCAGCATTTATTGTTTGTAGATTTTTTGATGATGCCCATTCTGATTGGTGTGAGGTGATACCTCATTGTAGTTTTGATTTGCATCTAACAAACAGGTGAGGTTGAGCATTTTTTCATGTGTTTATTAGCCGTCTAGTCTTCTTTGGAGAAATGTCTGTTTAGGTCTTCTGCCCATTTTTTGATTGGTTTGTTTTTCTGATCTTAAGCTACATCAGCTGCTTATATATTTTGGAGATTAATCCTTTGTCAGTTGCTTCATTTATAATTATTTTCTCTCATTTTGAGAATTGTCTTTTTTTGCCTACCCTTTAATTTTCAGTCATTCTGTGTTGCCTTATATGAGATCTCTTTTTTAAAAGGTCTTAACTATATTAAAATGTAAACTTCATTTTGATTTTAATACCATAAATTCAGTCCTAGATTTTTATATATGACTTATAGTTTGGCTTTTCTTTGTTAATCAGCCTAGGAGTTTTTCCTTTCTTTTTAAAAAATTTATTTATTTTTGGCTGCATTGGGTCTGCATTGCAATGCATAAGCTCTTCATTGTTGTGCCTGGGCTTTCTCTAGTTGCAGCAAGTGGGGGCTGCTTTCAGGTTGTGGTGCGTGGGCTTCTCATTGTGGTGACTTCTCTTGTTGCAAAGCGTGGTTTCTAGGCATGGGCTTCGGTAACTGCAGTGTGCGGGCTCTGGAGCACAGGCTCAGCAGCGGTGGCACATGGGCACGCCCCATGGCATGTGGGATCCTAGTTTCTGGATGCGGGATCAAACCCATGTTCCCTGCATTACAAGGTGGATTCTTAACACTTGACTGCCAAGGGAGTCCCCAGGAGTTCTTCTTTAATGGATGTGTTTCGCTCATTTTTATCTACTGATACATGTTTGGTTTTAACTTCTGTCATCAAAAGGTCTGTTAGGATTGTTCATATGACTTTCTTGCTTTCTGTTGTCATTCATACTATTCATATTCTGTTGTCATCCATATTATTATAGTTTCATTTTGTATGTCTTCTCTGATTATTTTCTACTTCTGCATTTTTGTCTTGCAGGCTCACTTTTAAATTATAATGTATACTTAATTTTTTTCTCAACTTTTCATTTAAAATATCAGTCCTACAAGAAAAGTAGAAATAAATAGTCCAGTAAACATTTGCATGTCATTCAGCTATATTAACCAATGTTAATATTTTTGCTGCATTTGCTTTAGTTCTGCCTCCATCTACATTTTTCCCTAAATATTTGAAGGTAACTTAAAAACATGATTATTCATCCCAAACTACTACTTCAACATGTGTTCCTCAAGAATAGGGACACTTTCTTACTTAGACACAATACTGTTGTCACTTCCTGGTTCAACATCACTATAACATCTATGTGGAGTTCATATTTAAATTTCCCCAGTTGTCTCAGTAATGTCCTTTATAACTTTTTTGTTGTTTTTGATCTGATTAAGGATCATGAGTTGCATTTAGTTTTTTGTTGTTGTTGTTCTCCTTTAATCTAAATCAGTCTCCTAGTCTTTTTTCTTTCCATTAAAAAAAAAAAAATCCAGGTAGTTGATCTTGTAAAATGTCCCAACATCTGAATTCATCTGATTCCCCATGATCAGATACAGTTAAGTTTTCTTGGCAAGAATACATTATAGGTTATATCCTTCTCATTTTGTCAATCAAGAAACATAGATGGTCCCATGGTTAAGACTTGGCCTTCCAATGCACACGGTGTGGGTTCTATCCCTGGTCCAGTTCAGGAGCTGAAAATGGTCCACATCAAAAAAAAGAAGTCTTGAAGCAACACACAGTATCAGTTTGTCCAGTTATTGGTCCCAATGAATTTGATCACATGGTTAAAATGGTATCAATACTCTTTTACAGTATATTGACTTCTTATAAGCAGTTACTAAATAGATTTTTCTGTTTCCATCCTTTTAATTGCTTATTTTTTATTATATTTTAAAACACATATACTTCTGTTACTGAAAATCAATAAATCAGATATCTTCAACCTCAGTCATAGAGGATGAGGAAGATGAAAAAAATCAATGATACATGCAGTATTCTCCCACCTTTCTTTCCTCTTCCAAGTTTGTTTTTTTATCCACTTACCTTTAAAATGAAGAAAAATGCACATTAAATTGATCAAATCCTTATAAAAAATGAAAACATTTTGTAGATATGTTTTTTCGGTCACATGGGTGAAGCCCGTCCATGAGATGTAGTGAAGTTGAAGCGGGTGAAAGAGACTGGCTGTGAGAGAACAGGAAAAAGACATGTTGGTAGGCTTTAGGAGACAGTGTCTATTGTCAGGCTTGGGGTTTGGGTTTGGACTGTTCTTGGTTTGACCCTGCTAGTCTTGTGGGCACTAGTTACTGTGGGTAGAATTATTTTCTGGGCTGCAGTAGCAAGCAGCAGGCACTCATCTAGGACTCGTATCAAGCTGAGGGCTATCCCTGACCCTCAGATTTTCCTGTTCCTTATCTTCAGATATATCTAAGTGTGCCTTTTACTCTTTTCTTCAGGTCTCCCAGTTGCTGGGCAAACCTCAGAATTTGTTAACCAAGTGTTAGAGAAGACTGCAGAAGGCAATCCCACTGGAGGCCTTGTAGGACTAAGGATACCAACATCAAAAGTGTAATCAGCTTCATTGGACCACTGGTCAGAAATGTCTGTGTTTGTCATGTTATTCATTGTAAATTTTCATTCTGTTTTGCATGTCAGTTTAGCATTATGTAAACATTTACAATTAGGTTACGTTGTTTTAAGAACTAAGTAGCATAAGTGAAGCATGATCCAAAATACTTGATTATTGCATTTTTCAGAGCATAAACCATGGTTAAAACTGCTACTGGCATCAGAGTTGGAAACCATACATTTAAATAGATGTTTAGGTACAGATTACAAAATCTGTTAAAGCAAGACACTTTGAAAGAGTGAAGATAATAGTAAATGCCAAATATTGTGGCAGGTTTATGCTCTGAACCACACACAAAAAAATTGAGGAAGCATTTTTTTAAACAGTCAGTTTTGATTGTTTTTAGAATTACTGCTTTTTGTTCTAACTTTCCACAACTGTTACTCTCACTTGTACATGGCACAACCCAGCACTCATGCCCATGTGCCATATTAGATGTTCATTTTCCGAGCTCTATATGGTATATATAAATATATATATAAATATATATATATAATGTCTGTGCAAGTAAGAAAAAAAAGCATATTCTTTGTGCCTTGTATTTTGGGGAAACTATAAAACTGGTAATATTTTGTATGATGAAAACCCTAATGAGGAAAAAAAAACAAGATATATAGGTGGAAAAATTATGGGGTTTAAATGTTTTTTTGTTCCAACTCTTTTTCAAAATTTTTGAATGTATATAGGACTATGTTGAAATGTAGATATATGCCACAGAGTCTGTGTATTGTATAAAAAACAAAACAAAAAACAAACAAAAAAAAAGATGGCTCTAGAAAACTCATATTTCGGTACTTGACCGGAAGAAGACAAATACTTGCACATTATTGCGATTGTTTTATTTTTTGTACCAAAGACAAATGCAACTGATATGGCAAACTGCCAGTCTAAGTAAAGTTTTGCACAGCTTACATGATACTGTATGAATGTATGAAAAAAAAGGAGAAAAAAAAGAAAAATGAAAAGGTCAGGGTTAGGGATCTTACTGAACTGTGAATTTTATTTCTGTTTGGGTCCAATTATCTACAGAAGGAGCATCCACACACACAGATATTATTTTGCTGTTCCTCTAGTTCGCTTCCATAGTAGATAAGTTGGTGGCCATTTAGGTGTCTGTAAGTCTTTTTATTTCTGCACTTATTGTAGGAAATTTTAATATATTTCATTTTAGTAAGCTATTGGTAAAATAGTTTTTGACCTTGAAAATTAAAAAGTTTATTTAGCTTGTTGTAGTATACTTCCACCAAACAACCAAAATACAGATTATTTTTATTGTATTATGTATATATATGTAAAGAAAGAAAAAAGCTAAAAATATCTAATTCTTTAGTTGCCACTTTTCCAATTGATGTATTATTGTGCATGTAATATTTTCAAAGATCAACACAAGCTTAAAACAAAAACAAAAAAATTTATAGATTTTTATATTTTTGTACAGGTATTTTCAAACTAGCTTCTTCAAACTTAACATGTGACTTATTCTTCTTCTATAGTTTCTAGAACTGAGAAATATTAACACATTTAGTTTTTAGGTGCTCTTTTTGTTCACACAAAACAGCTTCATTAGTGTTTTAACTATGTTAAAGCTTTACCTCTTGATGAGAAATTTCTTATGTCAAGGCAGCGTTATAAACCTTCCCTACAAATCTTTCCATCCTGTCTCTCTCACTGTTTTATTTTCAGATTTTGTGTTTTGAACTCTGAAAACTGGTAACTTAAAAATTCTATCTTTTAAAAAAAAATCCTATTTAACCAGAAAAAAATACCAAAAATTTCAGACCTAGCTGCTGGGAAAATATCTATTTCTCCAACTACTTCTCCATAGCCCTTGGAGAATTTATTTTTAATTCTATTTTGTCTATACAGTGTGTTTCCTTTTACTTTCTTCCTGCCCACCACCCTCTCCTTTTGTAAGTGATAGCACGTGAAGCTGTAGCTTATAAAGGTCGGTCCTGAAACGCACAGTGAGAGCCGGGCAGTGTGCTGTCATGCCTCTTTGACATTGTGAAGAAGAGCCTCCAGGAAGGATTGTCTGACACCGTGGCTGAGCTGGGACGCACAAGGTTACCCTGTGTGCGTGGTGGGAATGGACGTGGCAGTGCGTTCACACTAAACAGATAAGCTCAGACCTGGTGGTTTAGTAGAATGTAAGTTTATTGGTCAATGTTTTTCATTTTTAGGTGGGAGAAGGCAAAGCACAGGTTTGTATCTTGGAGGTATATGAAGTTTTGACAGAGTGTGTCTGGGAAATTGAAATATGTTCCAAAACATGGCAGTTTTGCAATCAGGTGAAAATCACTTCATGGTAGAGACTCAGCTGATGAGGTTTATAAAATTGCCCCTTTCTAGCTGCTCTGTTAGGAATTCTGGTTTTTTATACCTTTTTCTTGTCTGCAAACCAGAATTTGATTTTTTGGTCTTGCATTTCAAAAAAAAAGACTTTGAATCTGTTTAGTAGATTCCATATCCTTGCATTTCAGTGTTTTATATGTACTACTTAAGTTAAATAGTTAAAAGCTTTTAAATAGTTGAGCTTTTTAATGTTGACACTTTATTTTGTACCTACCTATTTATATATGTATGTATATCTTAGAAAAAGCACTTTGTTAAAAAAAATTGCATTTTATATGATTCCTGCCATTTGCTGCTAAATCTGGGCTGGTCAGAATGCTGCAGCGATACTTGATCTAAACAAACACCTGGCGGTAAAATGTAGAGTGAAAGTTAAACCCTCTTGCTGTTCTAACTTTATCATAAGGATGACTTAGGCAAGCTGTGCAGCTTTACATTTTAACCAGGGGACTCTGTGGCATTTAAAACCGTCTAGAAATGGTTGTACTTTAATGCCAGTAATAATCTGCTTCCTCTATTGTCATTAAAATATATACGTTTAGTGTATCACACAAACAAATCTTATAAGGGTAACGTAAAAACCCCAACAATTGTACATGTTCTGTTTTTGAAAATTGTGGCATGTATTTTTGGGTGAAGATCATTAGAGAAGAGCTCTCTAAAGGTTTTCTGTGTTCATTCATGGTATACAGATAGCTCATAATGAAGTCCAGAATCTTACGTTAAGTGAAGGCATTGTGAATTCACCTCAAATAAACCCATTGTTCCCAAAGCAATTATAAACTTTGACTCTAGTACTACTATGATTTAAAAAAACAAAAAATGTTCTTCCTCGTTTCAGATACACTGGATTCTTTATAGAGTTTGTCTCCATATGAAAGCATGCTGTCCAGTTCTTGTTAAGATCTTGTCTGAGTTTTGAATTGGGTGCCACACTTTTTCAGTCAATATGATTGCTTGTTCTACTGTACCATGTACGATTCTTGTCCTTTCCTATATCCTTCATGACAGATTATGATGTGGCTTTATATTGTGCCTTACTTGTACATTTAAAACAAAACATCTTCATTCCCTTTCACTTCCTAAATCTTTCACTTTGAACTTTTTGGTAAGAGAATCAGAGCTATTATAAAAACATCATGAAGGATTTCAGATGAGTATGGTTTTTAATTCCCTCTCTTTATTGTTATTTTGTATTTGTATGAAAGACCAGTTTTGAATGGTCTTTGAATATGAGGGGGAAAGATTAGCAGGAATTTCACTACATCCCTTTTTCCTAACTTTCATGAATTTGTCATACATCTTCTTTCTGATGCTTGACTTTATTTGCTTCTTAGCAATAGTCTGCATTTAAAGAAAGGTGTGTTCAGTTCATCAGCTTGAAATTGACCATTTCATTTTTCCAGAATTTTTTAGGAAAAGAGTACTCATTTTGTTTGTTTTATAAAACAGATGACAAGTCTCTTTAAAAGAAACAGAAGTACAGTACTTTTGAAATACAATGCTGTTAGTTTGGATTTCTTTTTTATATATAATATTCATACAATTATCTGATGTTTGCCTTCATTAATAAAGCTGTTAGTTTATTCACCAAAATGTCAAGAATGGATGTGCTTTTCTTTATTCCATACATTTAAAAATATTTTAGCTGCTAAGATTTAGTTAACTTTCTAAGAAACGAATTCAAGTTGCCTTCAGCAGGAATTAACACAAACTTATGTTCCCTTTCTTTATATAGTCTTCCTAAAATTCTGTTCAAGTATTTTCTAGTTAATTATGTAACAGAATGTTAGCATCTCTCCAAATCTTGAAACTTGAATTTTGAGAATGCATTGAATTATGCTTTCAGTGTTAAAGGTTTCAATTATCCTTCTAGTGAAGTCTGTTGTGGAATACCATTTCCCATGGAACTGAGGCCATTTCCACAACTTTGCACAGAACTGCAGTCTTGTTCTTCCCTCAGATCATGACAAATAAGTCTCACACAGTGCCGTAATACTTGTGGATTCTTTTGTAATCTTTGTAATCTTAATAAGGGCATTATGAGAAGATGACTCCATGTTTTTTTAATATTTCAAACACATTGGGATGTAACCATGAATGTCAACTGTAGGAATGGTTGTTTCGTTTTAAGGAATAAGCATGTTGGGGAAGATGATGACAATGTACTACTGACAGTTTTACACTTCCGTAGGCAAGTGGGGTTATGTGTTGAAGCATAGTCCTCGTGCTGAGTAAGCTGACTGAGATCGTAGAAACTACACCTAGGAACTGAATTATGCCAAATTGCCATTTTCCTTTAGAAAAGAGAGATTTGGGGGTAGTGGTGAGGGAGCAAAACCTTAAAACTACTTCTGAATAGTATTTTGGAATTGACGACCTGGTGATAGTGAGGAACATCGGAGTTGGGTATTTCAATGTGCCAAGTTTGGGTGAACTAGGTTTGCCTCTTTCATAACAATGTAAACACAATTGTGTAGTTAATTAAATCCTGGGTGGATGTGAGCGGGACTGATTACTGTGTCTTGCCCTTCGCCCTTTGTTTTTTTCAGAACCAAATAACAGAAATGTATATGTGTGTACTGTATCTGCCTTTTCACCACATTTTTATGACACTGTATTCCACTGCCTGCTTTTTTTTTTTTTTTTAATCTTCTTTCCCTAGGATTTGTCCTATAACTTAGCATTTGTGGTTAACAGTGATACTAGGGCTGACCGCACATAAGAAGTCACAAGAGAAGAGTGGAAGGGCAAGAATTCAAAGCATTTGTTCATACAATGTGGCGACCTCTGGCATAGCGCGTAGGATCCTGTTTGTAATGCTATCATGAATATTCTGTAGTTTTGTTTCCCTCCCCGCCAACTGGAGCTATGAAACTTTTTATTGGATTCAGTCTTGTCTGTTGTCTAGAAAGAATTTTATCTTGTTGACGCATGAGCTGTTTAAAAATTATTCTATTAAATGTTGGTTAATAGTGTGCAGTTTTTCTTTTCAGAAGAAAAGGCAATACAATCGTTGCCTTTGTTTTCTGTCACCTTCCAGCCCCTCAGCACTTCTAGTCAGATACAGATTCATCAGTGTATGCAACATCCTTTGTAATTTAAAATAAAAAAAAGCTGAAAAGAAAAGGTTTTCAATTGTTTGCCTCGTGTTTTCGTCCTTCCTTTTCCCACTGCTTTTCTGTTGCTGTCTGAGGTGACCATCTACCCTTCAAAGGAAGCCACCGCAACAAATTCTGAACTAGAGACAGCAGTGAACTCTTGGTAGCACTGCCCCTCTCTCGGTGTAGTATACAAAGAGCTAACATTTTTTAACACTTATAGCTGATTTTTCAACATGCTAGTTAAATTTTGCTACTACGTACTATTATTTATTGACAGAAACACATTCTTTATAGTTTAGAACATACTTTAGTTTATCCTTATTTCTTCTTCTTGATTCTTGGGCCAGGTGAGTTCTCTGAGGGAAGTAAAGTATTTTGAGTCTTGCCTGACTTAAGCTTTTGTATGCGTATTTCATAATTCTCAGTAAATCTCTTAAGCTTGGCTGGGCATGTACATAGAACCACTAAATCAGTGGACCTGAGTGAACCTCACTGCAGCAATGTTTCTTTGGCCAACAAACGTTCGTTTAGCAGTGACTCTGTGAAGACTTGTGCTAGGTACTGGCTGGGAGGAAATTAAAGAGCCCTCAGGAATATTCAGTTAGCTGAGGGAGGCCACATGGTCTGAACAGGACCGCAGAAAACACAAGAGCTTTACACACGCAGAGGGTTCTAGGCATCTCACTAGAGGACATTGCTGCAAGGACACTGGTACCACATCCAGTGGGGGATGTTAAGAGAACTGACAGGCTGTGTTCATGATATCCCTGGCCCCTTGAAGAAACCTTTTTTGCTTCATTTGAGTGATAGTGAGGCAGTCAGGAAGCAGAGTGGACATAGCCTCTCATGGACTGGTTCTGCTTGAGGACTTAACCTCACAGGAGCCTCTGTCGAGGTCTGGGAATTTGAAGGAGCTGGGTGAGGTGAGCCCTTCAAGTAGAGCTCTTAGGAAACAACCTTCTGTGGATAGCATGCAGTGAAATGGGTGGTTCAGTTGTCCCTCCTTGCCCACACTGATTTCAGAACCAGGAGAACACCTTAGCCAGAGAGAAAAACAGTAGTTGGGAATTACTTTTATGTTCCAGCTGAAAGGTTCAGAATAGGAAGAAAGCATTAGAAAGCCCTGGAAGGCTAGGGTGGCATTTGTTAAGCCCCTGCTAGGTGCTTTTACATCAGAGAAGTCACCTGCTGCTTTCTGTGACCCAGTTAGGTAGATGATCATGTCCGTTTTACAGAAGAGTCAGTCTAGACCCAGACTAGACTGCTGTGGAGTCACCCCAGACCCAACTTCGACGGTAAGAACTCTAATTCAAACGGCAGTTTGCTTGCAGCACTCAAGAGGCCATGCATACTCTTGTGTAAGTGACCAGGCCAAGTCACAGGCAGTATTTGGATGGCTTTCTATGTAGGAGGGAGACAGTGGGCTTAAGATTTGAAAACCAGAAAGAATTAAAGCCAAACTAGTAGATGTAGTAGCCAAAAGCTAGTCTCAGGATCAGTAGGAAACGGTGATGAGAGCAAAGCAGCATTGGCAGTAAGTGACGGGGCGTGCAGGCCACCAGATTGTATGCTTGTCCTTCAGAGATGGTCTCTAGCTAAAGGGCTTAACATTGAGTCGTCTTTATTAGAAGGGAGTGTGATGGAGCATGGAGAAAAGAGCTATGTTTCCTTCTGTAACTGCCTCATGGAGATGCAGTTGGCCACCGTTGGTTGCTGAGGAATTTCCAGCAGGAAGCATGATGGGAAAGGGGCCCAAGATCACGTGGGCCCATCTACTACATGCAGACTTTGGGTTTCTTCACTGTCTTGAATAGGGAGCTTCTACTTGAGAATCCAGAACATTTGAGTGACTTGAAAAACATCAACCTCAGTTTCTTTTAAGGGTTTTAATCTTAAGATGGTGCCAAGAATGAACCTAACAGGAAATGTTCAGGCTCTATGGAAAACATTAAAATACTACGAACAACACAGAAGAAGAATTGAACAAATGGAAAGATAGACCAAGTTGTTGAACAGGAGCAGTCAGTGGCATAAGGCTGTCAGTCTTTGTAAGTTAAAGTAACAATTTAGTGCCATCCCAGTGAGACATACCAATACAATTAAATACAACTAAAGTTCACATGGAGAAAAAAAATGGGGTGCGTGATCCTTAAAGCACATTAAGCTGTAATATTAAAGCTGTAATTTGGGTGCATGAATGAATGGGTCAAGAGAATATAATGGGAAGTATAGAAGTAAATTCAGATGTAAGAATTTATATGATAAATACAGCATCTGAAACCTGTGAGAAAAAGATGGATTTTTCAGAAAATAGTGATGGAACAACTGGGTAATTCTCTGGAGGAGGTAAACTTGGCTCTATATTTCACACCATAAGCCAACACATATTTCAAAATGGGTAAAGATCTAAATGCAAAAAGAAATTCAAATAAAACTTCTTTAAGGCCCAAAATACCGTAAGCCAAGTCAAAATTCTATTGACTAAGATAACGCTCATCTCTCAGAGCAAATCCACCTAGTATATAAAGAGCTTTGGGAGCTAATATAAAAAAGACCAACAAAAACCTAAGAGAAAAATGAGCAGATAGTAAAATAAATGAAAACAGTTCTCAGTTCATGATAAGAGAAATGAGAATTAAAAGATGGCACTTTTCACTTAATCAGATTGGCAAAAATCCTAGTGTTTATTAAGTACCATGTGTACAAGGCCTTGAGAAAGCAAGCATTAGTACCGCATTGCTCCTGGGAGCGTAAATTGATAAAACCTCTATGAAAAGCAGTTCGATAGCATGTATCCAAATTTTAAAATGCATCTATCCTTTGGCCTAGCAATTCCATTTGGGCTGGGCAAGTCATTAGAGTCTCTGTGCCTGTCTCCTTATCTGTAAGACACGGAAGATTCTACCTCACAGGGCTGGTGTGAGAGTTACATTAGAAGGATACGCACACAGCGCTTAGTACTAGGTGGCCGGCACAAGGGAAGTGCTTCGGAAATAGCAGTACCACAGTAAGAGCAGCCACGTGCATTGCAGTCTCACCATGTACCACGTTACTACATGGTGTTGCTGCTCTTCATGTGTTACCTCGTTTAGGCCCCCAGTCGATGCTGTGATCGCCGGCAGTCAGCCTCTGAGGAGACTGAAGCACAGAGATGTGAAGTGGGTGGTCACGCAGGATTCAAGCCAGGGCAGATGCCCAAGATGCAAGGCACAGCCAGTCTGTTAGGTGCAGTGGTGTGAAGAACACTTCACAGGAGGGTGTTCTCTCCAGGACTAGACATCCAAAAAGAGCTTGAAGAATCCAGGAAGGAGACAAGGCTGGTGGGGTGACTGATACCCTTGAGGTCCAGCTAAGAAACTTGGACTAGTTAATTAAAAAAATATATATATATATAATGAAAGAGTCTCCATCTGTTGAGGGTTTGCTCTTAATTATTTCCATTAAGTAATTTAAGGCTTCCCTGGTGGCTCTAAAGACGGTAAAGAATCTGCCTGCAACGCGGGAGACCCAGGCTCAATCCCTGGGTCGGGAAGATCCGCCTGGAAAAGGAAATGGCTACCACCCCAGTATTCTTTCCTGGAAAATTCCACGGGCAGAGGAGCCTGGCAGGTTACAGTCCATGGAGTCACAGGCCTAAGCAACTTTCATTTCCATTAAAAACTACATTAATCCATCAAGACTACACCAGCAAAGTACATTTATTAAAACCAATTGCACACAAAAGGGAAACGCCAGGAGTCAGAGAAGGGGTGTAAGTTGGAATGTGACTTGATCAGTTGGGCATTTTAGAAAGATCCCTCCAACCGTGGGCTGAACTGACAGGAGTTGTTAACCCTAGCAAACTGCTTTGAATTTCATACATTTAAAAAAGTAGTGATAACATTTGTTATTTTTTTCTTTCACCCCACAACTTATATTCATTGTAGAAAATATGAAAAATACAAGAAAGTTTAAAGGAGTATAAAAAATAGTTTAATTCCACCTTCCAGAGATATCCCAATGGATAATTTTCTTCCAATCTTCCCCCGCCCCCGCCCCCGTGCAAGAAATGTGCAGTCATTAGAATGACTGATGGCAGAACATGGGGAGACGCCCCTGTTCAAGCGTTCCTAACAATTCCCTCCTTTCTTTCTTCTAGGTCCACACCAAGAGGCCGACTGATTTTTCCCACGTGTCAAGCAAAGGCCACGCCACTTGGCGCCACCACCCTCACTCGCCTCAGGCCGGTCTCTAGGGGGCGCTGCCGCAAGACCCGGAGGCTAAGAAGGAAGCCGGTGCGAAAACGCGTTGGAACTTGGGCTCCGCGGCTTCCCGTAGCCGGCATTTCCAACATGGCGACTGCCCAAGATGTCCACGTCCGTATCTGTAACCAAGAGATTGTCAAATTCGACCTGGAGGTGAAGGCGCTTATCCAGGTACTAATGCCCAGGAACCCCGCCAGGGTCCAGTAGCCCTAAACCCAAGCTCAGCTGGCTTTGAGCTCAGCGGTCTCACTCCCGAGCTGTCCCCACTTGGTCAAGTCCCCGCGGCCACTGGCCCAGCACCCTGCCCACTATCCCTCAACTGTCCCGCCCCTTGGCCCCGTCCCCTCCGTCCCCTTGATCGTTGGTCTTGGTATTCCGTCCGACTGCCGTTAGCTCGCCCTCTCCCAGGACACCGCCTCCTCCACCTCCGCTCCTAACTGGGCTTCCCCTGTGTGGCCCCTCCCCTACACACCCCTGGCCGTCACCTCGCCATCCCCAGCCAGTCTCAAAACGTACCTGTCGTCCTGCCTGGCCCCGCCTTCTGACCCCGTCCTCCCCATCCTTTAGTAGCGTCCTGTGGGCCATCAGCCTCGCCCCCTGCTGGTCTGATGCCCCGTGGCACCAAAGGCCACCTTGCACAGAGGTACTGGGTGAAATGAATGTGACCTAGACCGTCGTTGTGATTGTGTAAATGAGGAAGGGGAGTCTGCCTGAGCAGAAAGCAGATAATAGCAAAACTGGGACGCGGACAATGAAAGTCATCCTAGAGAAAATTCTTGGCGTCTACTTCGTTTAACAGATGGGGCGATTGAGATCCTTTGCCTAAGCCAATTAAGGGTAGAACGTAATAGTGCAATAAACCAATTGGCAATTGGGAACGTGCAATAAACCAATTGGCAATTGGGAACGTAGAAATAGTTCCTTTAGTTTATCAAAAAGAAACCAAGAGTTTTAAACCTTCCTTTTGGGCGGATCGTTTTCATTTCCAGCAGTGTTACTCAACCTTAGATGCTGAGTAAGAGTCTGCATCTAGCTGTGGTAAAAGGTAAAGGAAAGTAAGCTCCCCACGGAAATCAGGTGCAAAATAAAGCAAACTTATAGCTTGTGAAATGTTGCATGGAACTGTTATTTAATGAGTAATCCAGAGAACAAGAACAACTTGATACAAACATTTAAACTTTTTGAACTTCACGTTTCCCGTGTATAAACTACAAAACATCTGGGCCAATTCTAGAAAAATAAATTTAGGAGTCATAAAAATGAAATTGGCTTTTCAGGTGATCTAAATTGCTTCAGCCCCATTTTGCACTCTCTAAGATTCGCTTTCTCCTGAAGAGAACAATTGATTATAGCTAGATTTAGCACATCCTCAGAGTGTGGCAGCTCCTGCTAAGCCCTTTATGTGGGTACCTGGTCATGAAGTGGGTCATGTGATGAGGAAAGTGAGACACAGAAGCCTCGGTAACTTTTTCAGGATCATACATCTGATAAATTGCTACAACCAGAATTTGAATCCACATGGTCTGGCTCTAGGGCCTGCTTTTTACTTGGCCCTGGTAATTCTGAATGTCCAGAAACAAATTCTAAATCTACATTTGAACATGTCTGTAAACTGTGTGATTTATAATATTAATAAATGGCTTGTAAAATTAGATCAAGCAGTTAATCTTAAAGAGGTTCATCTTGTCATATGCCAAGTATTTAGCATCCTCCTTTTTAAGTTGGAAAGACCTAAAGTTACAGTACTCTCTCAGGTGTTCATTCTTGTCAGATATACAAGCTGCCTTAAGTCTTTTATAATGGCTGGGTGGTGATCTGTTAAACGTCAAGACTTATTAGTTCCTTAGTTCGTTTCTGTTTTTGAAAACTTATTTATTAATAAATTTTTGGTTGCACTGAGTCTTCGTTGCTGCGCATGGGCTTTCACTAATTGTAGCAAGTGGGGGCTACTCTTTGTTGCCGTGCATGGGCTTCTAATTGCCGTGGCTTCTCTTGTTACGGAGCACAGGCTCTAGGACCCACAGGCCTTCAGCAGTTGCAGCAGGCACGCTCAGCAGTTGTGGTGTGCGGGCTTAGTTGCTCTGCAGCATCAGATTTCCTGTCTACTGTACCACCAGGGAAGTCGCACTGTTGTCTTTCTGTTTATGCTTCTATGTTACTTGCTCAGACTTATTCCAAAGAGGGATGAAAAAAATGTAAATTATAATGCTTCTGCTTGTGTTACAGAGGTAAACAGCAAAGATTAGGATAAATTACAATCAATAGCTCCAACTTAGTTGTGGTCTAAGCCAACTCTCTCATTGTACAGCGGGTGTCATTTCCTCTCATTGCCTTGAGAAAGGCCCCTTCATCTCTTCAATGTCTCCTAGGATATTCGAGATTGTTCAGGACCATTAAGTGCACTTACTGAACTGAACACTAAAGTGAAAGAGAAGTTCCAGCAACTGCGGCACAGAATACAGGTGAGTGAGTGCGGAACTGGGACCCTGCGCCTGGGGAAAGAAAAGAATGTGCATTGGAGAGGTTTTGCAAATGTATTAAGTTAATGATTTGTTTAAAATCTAGATTCTTTAATGGACTGTAAACTCGATGACAGCAGGACTGTTCCTGGTGTTCGCTGCATGTCTCTCATGATGGTACAGATTGGGCACCATCGCTGAGGGGAAGAATGGGTGTGTGGGAGGGAGGGAGGCAAGGTGGGGGAAATGGAAATTCTGGTCACAGAGAACCAGAGAGAGTTCTAGACGAAAAGAAGGTGAGATCTGCTGTCCCTCACTGTGGTGGATGGTTGTGTCCTTGTGTTTGTTTAGGGCTCTGCGTCTTTCTTTTCAGAGGGCCTTACCTATGGGGCTTTTGTGCGACCTGGGTTGAACATAAGTCTCTTCAGAGGCTTTTGCATTTGCTTTTACCAGGTCTCCTGGGATTACCACAAGTCTGGGAGCACTTTTTATGTTCTTTTATCCTTGCGGAGGTTCTTGAACCACTCAGGGAGGGTGAACTTGGACCCTCGATCCTTGTGAGGGGAGTTCCATGGTTATAATCGGGGGAGACATTTATATCCCTCTAGCCAGGCCCCCCCAAAAAAACCTCCACAATTTCTCTGTGCAGGTTGACAGAGATTTTCCTCATTCACCTTTTCACTGAGGGTATATGTATCCCTTTGTGGTCCTGGCTTTGCAATGGTCTCAGTTCCAATTCCCAGCCTCAGGTGGCCAAGGCTTCGTTTTCTGTCCCCACCTGGACTTGAAAACCGTGTTTGCCACTCAGTCTAAGATGAAATGTGTACCAGGATTGAGGACATGTAGAAACAGATAGCAGTGTGCTGTTTCCATCATATCCCAGAGGGGGATCAGGAGGCTCCCATGTTATTGTAGTTTCTTCCCTTTTCCTTTCAGGCACATCCTAGATTACAGGAACACCTCTCCCGCTCCAGGGCAGCCTCACGCCCCTCACAGGAAGACTGCTCTGACTCTTAGTTCCTTTCTCATTTTGAGGTTTGAGGATGGTCCTTTCCTCCCTTTTACACAGCTGTCTGTGTGGAAGGATGTTTGTTGTGTGTGAAGCAGCATTCCTGAGTCTTCTGTTCTAGGAGGATGTTCAGGTGCTTGCATAACTGATAGAAGCGCTTTCCAGTTTTTCGTTACCTTTCAAAACCGTTTTAACGTAGAGCTGATTTCCTCCCAAAGGAGCTTGAGCAGTCGGCTAAAGAGCAAGACAAAGAGTCAGAGAAGCAAGTTCTGCTCCAAGAAGTGGAGAATCACAAAAAGCAGATGCTCAGGTGGGTGGGGCCTGGCCTCCTGCCGGTGGCCTCCGCTGGGCCGCTTGCTCCCGGGGAGGCTTGGGCCTGATTTTGCCTAGTAAACCTGCCAAAGCTGGGGGTCAGCAGGGGCTGTTGGGTAGGTGGGACCGTGCATAGTTTACAAAAGCATGTTTAACATTATGCGGTATTTTTTAAAAAGCAGAAAAATCATTGCTTTTGTAATATAAGGTCCTTTTTAATCTAAAGAGAATTGATAGCAGAAAAAGTCCACTGAAGGTGAACCTACTTAAGACAGACCAAAACTTAGAAAGTTTTGAATAGGACTTTATCTTAAAAAAAAAATGAGACAAAGCAATGTAAATAAGCTTATGTTAAATAGAATTGAAGTTTTCATTGCAGCTGTAGGCTAATCCTTGATAATATAATTGAAGTATATGCTATCTCTTGGTATTGAATTAGGGGACTATTCCAGCAAAGCCGTCTGACAGCATGACACAGTGCCTGCCCCTTCACATTTGATGTCCACACAACAGTCATAAAGAGGATTGTTACTGCAGAGATGTTGGAGGTCCCCACCAGCTTTTCTAGATCCTTCTCTCTTGAAGTCCCTGTCCTGGACCCATCCTCGTCGGTTTTCTCTTCGTGGTGTTAACTGGTCTAACTTTGTCACAGCTGTCTCTGTCCACAGCTGTGTTTCTGATCTGAGTGATGCTCCAGCATCGTCTGTGCTGACAGCAGCTCTGTGTATAATGCCCAGATGTCAGGAGGACAGAGACTGACAAAGACACGGGCACGGTGGAGGCTCTTGTGAGGAGGGAGGGGTGTGTGAGTGGCGACCAGTGATCTTTGGCTCCTGATAGTTTTTGTTTCCCTCGCCACCATGGGGGCTCAATTATAAAGACTGAGTGACGAGGCCTCCTTGTGTAAAATCTATCAAGTTACACCAGCAAAACCACCTCAGCATGGGTTTAAAGTTGAGTGTGGCCGTTCAGGGTGTCTAGTTCCCGGGCAGAGGAGAGAAAGCGGTAAGTTAATGCTTTGGTATTTGCATGTTGAAACAGTGCTGGTGCTCACCTGGGTTATGGTGCTCATCACACTTACAGTAAATATTTTTGTTTGTCTTTCTCCCCAGTAAATATGAGTCCCTGAGGGCAGGTACTGTTGCTCACTCATCTCTGCATTGCGGGGATCAGCAGAACGCCCTTGTAAACAGTTACAAATATAATTAATTCACGTGTGAGCCAGCATCATAGATGCTGGTCAGGCATCAGAGAGCTCGTTTGAACATTTTCAGCCTAGAGGTGCTATTCAAAATGCCAGCCTACCAGTTCGTGGACTCTCGTTTGCCTTTTTAAATATCCCGGAGGTTAGCACATTTGATTTGAGCCAGCTGTGTAGGAGCTCTAGCGCATGAGTTTGCTTCTCTGAGGAGCCCAGTTAACTCTTGCGTAGTCCATCAACAAGGGTCTCACTCCAGTGTAAGTTGGTGCAGCCACTATGGACAACAGTATGGAGGTTTCTCAAAAAGCTAAAAACAGAGTTACCATATGATCCAGCAGTCCCACTCTTGGGTATATATCCAGACAAAACTATAATTCAAGAAGATGCACGTACCTCTGTGTTCAAGTGAATAACAGCATTATTCACAGTAGCCAAGGCACGTGTGCAACCTAAATGTCCATCAGTAGATGAATGGATAAAGAAGATGTGGTATATATGTATAACAGGATACTACTCAGCCATAAAAAACATTGAAATAATGCCATTTGCAGCAACATGGATGGACCTAGAGATTATCATCCTAGCAAATAAGTGAGAAAGAGAAAGACTAATGCCATATGATATGTGGGATCTAAAATATGACAGTGACCGTATCTGTGAAATAGACACAGACTTAGTCACAGAACAGATCTGTGGTGGCCAAGGAGGAGGGTAAGTGGGGGAGAGAAGGACTGAAAGTTTGGGATTAGCAGATGCAAACTAGTATATATAAGATGGATAAGCAGCAAGGTCCTACTGTACAGCGCAGGGTACTATATTCGCTATCCTGTGATAAACCAGAATGGAAAAAGTGTGAAAAAGAACACATGTGCAACTGAGACCCTGCTTTTCAGCAGGAATTAACACAGCATTGTGTATCAACTGTACGTCAATAAAACGTTTTACACACACACGAGAAACAAAGACCCCCCCACTCTGACTTCAGGAAACCGTTCACTGCTTTGAGTTGTCACAAAGATCAGGTACAAAATGTGAATAAATTGTGTCAGACTGGGCCCTGCTAGTACAATGTGTTTGTGTTGTCCACGATTGGTCTGTGGTTTGTAAAGCAGGCATCTCCAACACTTGGGCCACGGGCCAGTACCAGTCCACGACCTGTTAGGAACCAGGCCACACAGTGTGAGGTGAGTGGTGGGCAACCGAACAAAGTTTCATCTTTATTTACAGCCGTCCTCCAACTCTTGCATTACTATCTGAGCTCTGCTTCCTGTCCTGGAAGTGGCAGCATTCGATTCTCGCAAGACCGCGAACCCTAACCCTAAAGTCAAGGCGGAGTATCCTGAGATTGCCCCAAAATAGAAGCAAAGGGCACAGTAAATATAATGCACTTGAATCATCCCATAGCTACCCTCCTCCCCCACTGATCCATGTAAAAATTGTCTTCCATGAAACCAGACCCTGGTGCCAAAAAGTTTGGGGACCACTGGTGTAAAGAACAGCAAACCTTGAAGAAATATTGAAGAAAACTGTCTTATACTGATTTTTCTACTTCCTACTGCCTGTATTGATTGAGTAGCTACTGGGTCAATAACTGTTGTCCTGGGTACTGGTGATACAAAGATGAATGAGGCATGGTTCTCCAGGAGCAGAACCAAGCCACGCTGTGGGCAGAACAGTAATGTGTAGGAGATAGCTTTGAACAGGGCCGCATGCACCCAGCTGGGGAGTTTGGATGTTCCCCTGAAGTGGAGCCATTGCAGGCTGTAAATACAGGGATGCTATGACCAGGCTTCTCCCTCAGCCTGCCCTGGGGGAGAGGGACTGTTATGGGTGGTAGGAGAATGGAAACAGCTTCCGGGGCAACCAAGAAGAGGAAGTGTTGGGACGGGTGATGGACTCTGGGCTACACACAGGTGGCCTCCACATCACTGCCTGGCTGGAAGGAAGACTGCTGTGACTTGAACTGATGGATAGCCTGTTGGCATCAAGAGAAACTCACACACGGCCTTTGTAATTCCAGCAATCAGACCTCATGGAGGAAGGCTAACCTCACTTGCAAAATTGCTATCGACAACCTAGAGAAAGCAGAACTTCTCCAGGGAGGAGACCTATTCCGGCAGAGGTATGTATCTTCTTATCTTTCTGGGTTTTGATGACAGAATAGACAGCAGTTAGCAAGGTGCAAAACCTACTGTGGAGAACCCTCTCTTGTTTTTAGCATAAAATTGATATTTTATAAGTAATTTTTTTAAGTATAAAAGAAATATATTCTTTTTTTTTTTTTAACAAATTTATTTATTTAGCTGCACCAGGTCTTTGCCAAAGCATGTGGGATCTAGATCCCTGATCAGGGATTGAACCTCGGCCCCCTGCCTTGGGAGCGCAGAGTCTTAGCCACTGGACCACCAGGGAAGTCCCAAGAAATGCATTCTTATTTTTAGTAAATTGGTAAAATTAAAATGTGAATCACAAAGTGAAAGTATGAATTGTGCTGTTCACAACTATTTTGATATATTGCCTCCTTTCATTATTTTTTCTTCCATATTTTTTATTTATTCAGTCAGTATGGTACCATACATTATCTGGTCCCATCACTTCATGGCAAATAGATGGGGAAACAATGGAAACTGTGATAGACTCTTTATTTTCTTGGGCTCCAGAATCACTGTAGATGGTGGCTGCAGCCATGAAGTTAAAAGATGCTTGGAAGACATATTAAAAAGCAGAGACATTACTTTGCTGATAAAGGTGTATATAGTCAAAGCTATGATTTTTCCAGTAGTCGTGTATGGATGTGAGAGTTGTGCCATAAAGAAGGCTGAGCACTGAAGAATTGATGCTTTTGAACGGTGATGTTGGAGAACTCTTGAGAGTCCCTTGGATTGCAAAGAGATCCAACCAGTCAATCCTAAAGGAAATTAGTCCTGAATATTCATTGGAAGGACTGACGCTGAAGCTGAAGCTCCAATACTTTAGCCACCTGATGCGAAGAACTGACTCATTTGAAAAGACCCTGATGCTGACAAAGGTTGAAGGCAGGAGGAGAAAGGGACAACAGAAGATGAGATGGTTGGATGGCATCACCAACTCAATGGAGATTGAGTTTGAGCAAGCTCCCGGAGTTGGTGGTGGACAGGGAAGTCTGGTGTGCTGCAGTTCTTGAGGTCACAAAGAGTGGGACACAACTGAGCAACTGAACTGAACTGAATGTTAAATGTAGTCTCCTATTCTTCACTTAGTATTATTGCACAAAGACGTACCTGTTTTTTTAAAAAGCTCTTTAAACAAAATTTTCATAGTACATAGTATTCCCTTATATTAACTAATCCCCTGCTTGTGTGTGTGTATATGTCTAGTTATGTCAGTATTATGAACAACACACCAGGGCACATGTCAGTACATAAAGCTTTGTCCATATTCTGTGTATTTCCTTTGGAGAGATTCCCAGGGATGAGATTATTGGGTCAAAGGCACGAACATTGCTAAGACTCCTAATACATATCGCCAGTTGGCTCTCAGAAGGTGGCACCAGTGGATGTTCCTACCAGCCGTCTTCAAGTACGTGCTCTCGGCACACCCTTGCCACCATCGCATGTGTGCTGAGCTGCTCAGTCATGTCAGGCTCTTTGTGAACCCATGGACTATAGCCTGCCAGACTCCTCTGTCCATGGAATTTCCCAAGCAAGAATACCAGAGTGGGTTGCCATTTCCTCCTTGAGGGGACCTTCTCAACCCAGGGATCGAACCCTCTTCTCCCGAGTCTCCTGCCTGGCAGGTGGATTCTTCACCACTGAGCCATCGGAAGAAGTGCTTTGCCACCATTAAGTATGACCATTGAAAAAATACGTACTGATTTGATAGATTAAAATGTGGGATCTTGTTTGAATCCGGGGCTTTCTTCAGCTGGGCTTTTGTTGACATTCCTCCTCCCACTCTGTACTTCTAGGAAAACTGCCAAAGAGAGCCTGGCCCAGACGTCCAGCGCCATCACAGAGAGCCTCATGGGGATCAGCAGGATGATGTCCCAGCAGGTCCAGCAGAGCGAGGAAGCCATGCAGACACTGGGTAAAGTCAGGCCAGGCCTGCGGTGGCAGGCTGCCGCCGGGCTCCAGGCCTCTCACCCCTGGGCTCCTCGGCCTCTGCCCATGCCTGCCCCGCCTTACTGATCTGTGTGGCTTCTCACTTCTGTGACAGCTTGGTCTTACCCAGTTGGGATGCACTGCTCTCATTTCCCGTTTTGGTTTTTATAGTTGCCCTGAGAGATCCACACACCCCATCAATATGTTCGGAAGGACTCTCCTGGAGAGTGGGTGCCAACAGGCTTCGGGGCGGGGGGGGGTGGGGGCTTGGGAGTCTGTCTTTCATCTCAGGCTCTGGGGACCCTTCTGGCCAGGCAGAGAGATGATTGGTTATTGGCCGCCAGCTGGTTGGTCTACTAGGATGTCAGCTTACAGTTGTACTCCCCAATGTTGCTTTTACTGTGAGCTCCTTTTATTTATATATTTATATATGTATTTTTACTTCTTGGCTGCGCTGTGTACCATGCGGGACCCTAGTTTCCCTACTGGGGATCAAACTCATGCCCCTTGCACTGGACACGTGGGGTCTTCCCCACTGGACGACCAGGGAAGTCCTGGGAGCTCCTTTGGAAAGACACAGTCAGAGGCTGAGCTTCTTGAGATCATCTGATTCTCCCCAGCAGCTTTCCCAGCATGGCTTCCTTATCTGCCCAGGATCCTCCCTATAGGAAAACAGAGGAAGAGCGTTTACTCTGAGATTGCTTTGGAGGCTTCACACAGTATGAAAGTAGAGAGCCTGGTTCGTGAGTCCCAGGAACCATCACCCAGCTTCAGCAGTGGTCAGCTCCTGGCCAGTCTTTCAACTCTGTCCTCACTCTGCCCCCATCTTGATTACTTTGAAGCAAATCTCAGACATCATCCGTATAAATACTCCCATATATCTTTCTAAAAGATAGACTTTTGAAACAAGAAACAAAAAACTATAATACCCGCATCACCCCTAAAAATTATCTACAATTTTGAACCACTCTTTTTTTTGTTTGTTTCCAGTGCACTATCCTAATAGGCAGAAGCAAAAAGAAAATCAAGGAGCTTGTCCCCGAGGTCACTGCCTGTGTTTGAAACTTATCTGGGCATTTATAGGCTCAGAACCAGCCGGTCACCTCCTCTGAGTGTGTGCTGGGGCCATGGCCCGAGGAGAATGTGAGCAGGAGGAGCCGGCCTGGCCTTGGAGTCCAGGGCTTTTCTGCTCTGGTGTGAGTAACAGGCACCCACCCCAGCATGCAGGTCAGAAACTGACCATATATTTACGTGCTCAAAAGGGGACACAGATCCTGGTGGTTTCTGGGGTGTTGAGGGTTGTTTTGGGAGCACACATTAGAGGCGAGATGGCCATTGAAGAAAGAAGAATGGTTATTAATCCTTGCCTTATGACTCATAAATTCAGCTTGATTTAAAAATCTATTAGGACTGCAGTTCTTTGTGTGTGTGTTTGTGTGTTTTTTTTAAAGCCCGTTAAGGATATGATGTCTGGAATTTGCTGCAAAATTGTAGGGGGGCCAGAATTGTATGGGGGTTATGAGGGGACAGGATTACCAGGGAGTTGATGGTTCTTGGGTATGGGCAATGGCACTTGGCATTTCATGATTCTCTTCTGTCTGCTTTTGTGATGGTTAAAGTTCTCTATAAAGAAAGCTTAAAAGGAAAAGCCAGTTAGATTTTTACTTCAGAGAGTCTTACTTAGGTTTTCAGCATGGCGGGAGGCGTGGAGAGAGGACTGAGAGGGACTTTTGTTATCTGAGTGTGTGTTTGTACCCCTCTGTGTTTTTCAGGCTACTGCTCTACTTCCTCTGGTAATTTATTTGCTTACTAACTTGTAATTTTGTAAAAAGGTAAAATAAATGACATAGTCAAGCGAAGAGCCCTCCAGGTCAGCACTGTCCCCTAGAAACATCATGGAAGCCACATGCTTAAAATTTTCATTAGGCACATTAAAAAAAGTAAAAACAAAGGTATGAAATTGATTGTGATAATATATTTAACTATTTCAATATGCAATTCATAGTGAAAATTATTATGAGAGATTTTACATCTCTCTTTTTCCATACTGAATCTCTGAAATCATGTGGGTATCTGCCTACAGGGACGTCGTGGTTTGGATGGGGCATGTTTGACTCCCTCGGGGGCCGCGTGACTTGTTGCGGTCAGCACTGGCTGCACCACCCTGGACGGCACAGGCGGGAACAGCTCTGCCTTCAGACCTCCCCCTGCCCCGACCTCCAGGCCTGCTCCCCAGAGGCGCCCACTGCTCCCACTTTCTCTCATAACCTTCTGAGACTCTCCAGCATGCATGGTACAAACAGGTGTTAGTGATCCCCTCCTTTGTTACGTATATGGAAGCATCTCACGTGCTGTTCTTCACACCCGGCCTTCTCACTTGACAGCCCTTCACTCCGGGGATATTCTGATGATGCCCTGTTAGGCTTTATAGAGGAATCTTGCCAGGTAAGCCTTCTTCCCCAGGCGTCAGGCCCAGTAACCGGCACTCCAGCTCGTTTGATGCGTGGGCACAGTGAACCTTAAGGGACACGTGCCTCTTTGTAGGTTTCCCAGGGGGCTGGAGCATGGGCATCATGTGTTTAACACTGTAGCCAGTGTCCCCGGACTGAAGGACTGGCTTGTATGAGGCCGTGTGGCAGGGCCCAGGACACCCCAGCTCTTTCACAGGCAATGGATCTGCAAAGAGCAGATCTGACCAGCAGGTGTCCTGGCAGGGTGCACCTCGCGAGTGCAGAGTCCTGACCCCACAGAGACCTCACAGCGCCTGTCCACGGTCACCTGGGTTAGTTTCGTGACCACCGGTCCTTCTCAGCAGCGCCTGCCTCCTTCAGAAAGTGGAGGTTGGTGGTGAGGAAAGGAGCCGTTCTCTGCCCTTTTCCCTGTTGGTGTCCACGTTGGGAGGACTGCTAGTTACGGCCCCATGACAGTGTGTGTAAGCAAACCACACCCCCCTCTGAGCTGGGTGGAGCCCAGGCCTCTCCTCGCCCTGTCCTTGTTCTTGCTCCTCTGTGTTGCCTGTCTTCACATCTTTTGTCCTGGCTCAGGGGACCTTGCTCCCAAGCGCAGTGTTACACCGGGAGCCCAGCCAGCGAGGCCTCTGGGTGTGGTGCCATACAGTTTCTGAGTCATGCTCCCTCCCTCTTTTGTTTCAGTTAATTCTTCACGGACTATCCTGGATGCAAATGAAGAATTCAAATCCATGTCAGGGACCATCCAGTTGGGACGGAAGCTCATCACAAAATATAATCGCCGAGAGCTGACAGACAAACTTCTCATTTTCCTTGCGCTGGCCCTCTTTCTTGCTACAGTCCTCTATATTTTGAAAAAACGGCTCTTTCCATTTTTGTGAGGTCTGAGAGCTGCCAGCTTCTGCCCTCTGAACTCTGCTGTCAGGGTCTGGACGCACTCCTGAGCTCTGGCCCCAGCCTGCATCAGGTGCAAAGCAGGAGAGATGGAGACAGCCCCGGGAGTGTCTGCAGGGGCTGGTGTGCTGGGCTGAGCAGAGGACCAGGAGGGAGCCTGTCATCGGGACACCTGCAGGGACGCCGAGAGCCCTCACGCACTGGGGTGGCAGTCACTTGGGACACCCGGGCTGGCCCCCAGGATTTGACGTCCCTCCCGTGTCCCCCTGCCCCCTGCAGCCTTAATGCCCTATCTGGAGGAGGGAAGAGAAGAGGGGGAGAAGGAGGGTGAAAACTCACATCCATTCCTTGAATAAAGTTGACTGTATTTAATAGCATGAAATGCATTTGGTTTTCTAAGGCATTCCTCTGGGAATTCGTGTGCCTGTGCTTGATGTCCAGCTATCTAGAACTTGAACTAGGATCATCGATTTGTTTGCTCAACAAAGAATTATTAAGCAACAGCCACACAGAAGCAGAGTGTTCTAGAGGCTGCCATGGTCCCCCAACGAGCAAGACAGACAAGATCCCGCAGGCCCTCAGGATGGAGTGTGTGCCTCTCGCTGGCGGCGGCTCGCAGCAGCGTCTGAAGAGGCCAGGGCGGACACCCTCTGCGCACAGTGGCTGGGGGGTGTGCACTGTCTCAGGGGCTGGCCCACACCTTTCTCTTTGAGGTCCAGGGCTAAATATAACCCAGAGAGTGAAGCTAGTGATAAGCTGGGGCCTGTCTGGGCCTGAGTTCTATTGAGACCTGGCGGGGAGCAGGGCCCAAGCTAGGCTCGGCTGGGAGATGTTAGTGTCTCCTTGTGCTAAAGGCCTGGCTGACCTCGCCCACAAAATCCCAGCCTCCCCCACTATTTATAGCCCCAGAGGCCCTGGGAGGGTAATGTGGGGGCAGAGGAGAAAGTGGAAAGAATGTGTGGATTTGAACCTTAGTTAAAAGAGTTGGTTTTGAGTCTTGGTTCTGCTGCTAAGAAACCACATGACCACGGCAAGTTACCTTATGTCACTAAGCCTCAACTTCCCTGCCTGTGCAGTGTGGGTGATGGTCTGTATAGAGATGCTTGTAGACTCCATTAGAGAATCCACAAGAATGTGAGGTAGCAAGTGCCGCTTCTGTCTGACTGAGCCATGGACTTCCCAAATCCAGCCACCGTCAGGCCTCTGGGCCCTGAGCTTTCAAGCAAACAGCTAGGTTCTCCAGGGGATGCCGGCCTGGGCATCAACAGTTCTGTTTGGATCTGTTTGAGCAGAGGCTGTCAATGTTAAGACCTCCATTATGCAGTGTCAGTCAGATCATCCTGGGACCAAGTTATGCGAGATTGGCTGCACACCTCAGCCTGACTAGTGTCCTGAGTGGGTTCTGAGTTGCAGTGTGTGCACACAGTTTATATATATCATCCTTAAACAGCTCCTGGCCCAGAAGCCGCTCATTGTAAGTTGTGCACGCGTGTGTCTTATTTATAGTCAAATTAAAGCTGAGACTAAAGCACAGATGGGAAATTCCCACTCAGATTCCAGCTGTAAGTGCAGCAGATGGATGTGATCATTTTAGGGTTGTCTTGTCTTAATGTTTTTCTTTACTACTTCCCACTAATTGTCAACATCCTCTTCACGATATGTAAATGTGTGGGCTCTGTACTGCTGAAAATTCTGCCTTTGATACGTTAATCCTCTTCTTGCCTCCTTTTGAAAATAGGGTTGAATTTGATCCAGTTTGAAACGCCTTCGATAGCATGTCTTGCAACCCCCATCAGCCAGCGGAGTCCTAACTTGTCCCCAAAGGGGCTGGCAGTGAGGAAAGCTGCGTCTCCATGTTCAGCCAGGAGGGGGCAGTGCTCACATTTCATGCTTATGGTCTTGCTGTAGACTATTTCCATTCATCCAAATGAAATGTATATATACATATATATATTTTTAAACAAACATGCAAATGAACAAAGTTCACCTGTATAGTTTTTGGAAGACATTTCATGAATTACCCTAATTCACTTTTTAATTTTGTTTTAATTAAAAAACTTGTAACACCAAAAACATTTTGTGTTGGGGTCTAGCCGATCAGCAGTGTTGTGATGGTTTCAGGCGAACAGCGAAGGGACTCAGCCATGCACATACATGTATCCGTTCTCCCCCAGACCCACCTCCCATCCAGGCTGGCACATAGTACTGAGCAGTTCCATGTGCTACACAACAGGTCTTTGTCGGTTATCCATTTTAAATATAGCAGTGTGTACGTGACCTTCCCAAAGGCCTTAACCATCTCTTCCCTCTGGCAACCATAAGTTAAACAGTAAGGCAAGCTTATATTTATTTTGCTGAGCCGACAGTCATGGTATTAACAGTATTAGAACAGTCTTCAAGGGATTGCTTATTCAGGTATTTACCGAACACCTACTTTGTCCCTGGCACTGTGTTAGGGGTATTCAGTGAACAAAACAGAGATTCCCTGCCATCTTGGAACTTGTAGCACGGGGTTGCCAAAGGGGAGAGGGAAGGGAAGGGGACAAATGAGGGGTGTAGGATTAACGTACAAACTGCTGTGTATAAAATAGATAACAGGGATATATTGGATAGCACAGAGAATTATAGCCATTATCTTATAATAACTTAAAATGGAGTATAATCTGCAAAAATACTGAATCACTAAGCTCTATACCTGAAATTAATATTATTAATACCTGAATATACTTCAATAAAAAATAAACATACTGGATAAGTCATTCATTGTGTTAGAAAAGTGTTTTGGAAAACGTGGCACTAGCTAATGGAGATTTGGAAAGGGGGGAGGGAAGGAAGGTTTGCAGTATGAAGTAAGGGGCTCACAGGTGGCCTCACTGGGGAGGCAGGGTTTGAACAGAGTGGACAGCTGGGGGAAGAAGGCACCACTCAGGGACCATCTAGGGCAAAGGACCCCAGTAAGAGCATCTGTGACAGTGTGATTTTGAATATCTTCATCATGTTCCTGGGACAGAACTCCTAAAACCATAGGAATTTGTTCTGAAGGAGAGTGATAAAATTGTCTTTTGTTATGTTCATAAGGTGACTTGGGAAAGCTCTGAGGATGGGGTTGGTTACCAAGGGAACACAATCACATGATTAGAGGGTTGGAATTTTCAGCCCCACCCTGACCTTCAAGGATGGGAAAGGAGCCGGGGCTTGAGTTCAGTCACCCGTTGCCAGTGATGTAACCAACCATGACTATGTAATGAAGCCTCTTAAAATCTGCAAGGATGGGGTTCAGAGCGCGCCCCAGTTGGCGAGCATCTAGACTGCGGGGAGAGGTGCACTGTAGGGAGCAGGGGCACTCTGCCTCTTGGGGACACCTCGGCCTTTGCCTCTCTGCCATCTGGAAGTTCCTGAGTTACATCCTCTTATGATAAACTGGTGCTGCTCTTGTAAATTAAATGTTTCTCTGAGTTCTGTGAGTCACACTAACAAACTAAACAGACCCAAGGAGGAGGGGTTCGTGGGAACCTCCCATCTGTAGCCTGTTGGTCAGAAGCACAGGTGACAAACTGGACTTGTGGTTGGAGTAGAGTGGTTGGGGCTGGAAGGAGTCTCAGAGGACTTAATATGGGAGATCGGATGCTATCTCCAGGTTGGGGGGGAGGAAAAGTGTGTTAGTTGCTCAGTTGTTAGTTGTTGGCTCTTTGCAACTCTGTAGCCCTCCAGGCTCCTCTGTCCATGAGATTCTCCAGGCAAGAATACTGGAGTGGGTAGCCATTCCCTTCCTTCTCCAGGGGATCTTCATGACCCAGGATCAAATCCAGGTCTCCCACATTGCAGGTGAATTCTTTACCTTCTGATCCACCAGGGAAGCCCATCTCCAGGTAGATAGTGTTACAATTGAGTTGGATCATAGACACCCTGCTGACGTTGGAGAATTGCTTGATCTGGGGGAAAAAAACAAAATTGGACCATGACTGGCAAATGTGGGTACTAGCAAGGAAGTCAGCATGGTTAGAACAGAGTGAGAGGGACAGGAGTAACAGGTGGTCAAAGAGACGGTGGGAGACTGCTCTGTAGGTCCCTGGAAGGGTTGGCCTGTACTCTAAGGGACATGGGGAGCCATCATGGGCCTTGGAGCAGAGGAGTGGCTTCATATGACATGTGTTGATAACAAAATGAAAGGGATACTGAGGACTCCCCTGGTGGGCCAGTGGCTAAGACTCTGAGATCCCCATGCAAGGGGGCCTTGGATAAGGATAAGGGAACTAGATCCCACATGCTGCAAGTAACAGTTCACATGCCACAACTAAAGATCCCGCATGCTCCAACAAACAGTGAAGATCCCATGTGCTGCAACTAGGACCTTGCAACCAAATAAAGAAATAAAATTTTAAATGTTTGTTTAAAAAAAAAAAAAAGTGAGGGGGACACGGGCAGGGCAGGGAGACCAGTTCGGCACCAACGGTGGCCAGCCTGGCAGCAGGTCATAGTGACCCGCACCTGGTGGATAGCAGTAGAGGGGGCAGGAGGTGGTCACATTCTGGATGTATTCTGAAGGGAGAACCAACCCAGCTGGACAGGGTTTCCTGAAGGAATGGATATCTTTTTTGAAGGAAGGAGAGCAAAGAACTATGAGATTTTGGCCCTCAGTAACCAAAGGAAGAAGACAGTCAGGAGCTGGGCTTTGGACACGTTGAGACGTGTCAATGAAACTGTTTATCTCAGACTGGGACTTAAACACATGCTCTGGGACTCGAACCCAGCCAAAACCCACAGTACCTGGTTTCAGGGCCTAGTAAAGCTCTTGATGTCTCATCATGGAAAGAATTCAGTGAGGGACAAAGTGATAGGTAAGAAGTGTATTATTCAGATTCGGAGAGCAGAGCACCCTCCATCGCAGAGGGTGAGAGCGGCCGCACAATGTGCCGTGGTTAGTTTTTATAGGCCGGGTAATGTCATATGCTAATGAGCGGGAGGGTTATTCCAGCTATTTGGGGGAAGGGGCGGAGATTCCCAGGACTTGGGCCACGGCCCACTCCTCGGCCTTTTGACAGTGCCTTGGAACTGTCATGGCGCCTCTGGGTGTGTCACTTCAGTTGCTTCAGTTCAGATTGAGGATCAATCTTGGTCCCATTTGATTCTAATTGGTTTATGTTGTGTCCTTGGACTAGGTCATTCTTTCAAAAGTTGTGCCCTACACAAAGACACCCAAGTCAAGGTGACAGATGGCAGCTTTGGAAATCTTCCATTTGGAAATCTCTGGCACACAGTATTTGAAGCGGTGAGGTTGGATGAGATCCACCCAGAGACCTCAGTATAGGCAGAGAAGAAATAAGGATGAAGAGAAAAGAGGAATCAGCAGACAGAGACTGACAGAGATGACCAGAGACAGAGGAGGTGCTCTGACCAGCTAGATTTCTCGGAGTCTATTCCTTTAATCCTCCAAACAGGAGATTTTCTGACCTTCAAGAATCTGTATTTTCATCACTGTCTCCGTTGTTATTGTCACTGTTGTGGTCAACATCCATCCAAACGTTTGCTGAGCTCCCCGCGTGTGGTAGGCGCCTGAGGACTGCAGAGGAATGGAGGCCCTGCCCTTCGGGACGATACAGAATGACAGTGAAGGCGGCGTCCTGGGTGCTGGCTGGGGGGGGCCTGTGCAGGCAGAGGGCGTCCCTCTGGAAAAGACACGGAAGAGTTTGCTTCCCTCTGGAGCCGTTGCTTTGTCTTTCTCTTTTCTGCCAGACTTCTGAGACACATCTCCTCAGCTCCCACTCGCCAGGCTCCTTCAATCTGTCTTCTATTACAAAGAACGGATGCTTTTGAACTGTGGTGTTGGAGAAGACTCTTGAGAGTCCCTTGGACTGCAAGGAGATCCAACCAGTCCATCCTAAAGGAGATCAGTCCTGAATATTCATTGGAAGGACTGATGCAGAAGCTGAAACTCCAATCCTTTGGCCACTTGATGTGAAGAACTGACTCATTTGAAAAGACCCTGATTCTGGGAAAGATTGAAGGTGGGAAGAGAAGGGGACGACAGAGGATGAGATGGTTGGATGGCATCACCGACTCAATGGACATGAGTTTGAGAAAACTCAGGGAGTTAGTTGGTGATGGACAGGGATGCCTGGCGTGCTTCAGTCCATGGGGTCGCAAAGAGTCGGACTCAACTGAGTGACTGAACTGAACTGAACTGAATTGATTACCATCATTCTCCCCAAAACAAGCTTTGCTAAGGTCATCAGTTATCTCCAGGCTGCTGGCCTGAAGGCATCGCCCCACCTACCTCCTTGCACCTTCCCGGAAGCCCCCAGCCTCTGGGACACACCCCGCTCTGTTTCCCTCTTGCCTCCTCAGCCACTCCTGCCTCCTCTCGCTTTATCTTCTATTCAGCGTAAAATGCTGGCTTAGGTCTTCCTCACTCTCCTGCACTACCTATTCTCAAAGTCAAGGCCGTCCACCTTGTCCTCGGAGCTGTCTCTGTCATCTGGAGGGTCATCATCAAGGACTCCAGAAAGAGACTATGAAAAAGAATATGTATGTGTATACAGCAGAAACTAAAACAGCATTGCAAACCAACTTCAACAAAATAAAACTTTAAAAATAGTATAGCACAGGGAACTGTATTCAGCATCCTGGGATTAACCATAATGGAAAAAAGGAATATGAAAAAGAGTATACGTATGTGTGTAACCGAGTCACTTGGCTGTGAGCAGAAATGAACACATTGTCAATCAATTACACTTCAATAAAACACATTTTTAAAAAATTTTTAATAAATAAGATTCAAAAGTGGAATAAAGTTTTCAAAGCTTTATCTCCACTCAGGTGAGCTCTGGACCCCGTCACCTTCATTCAGACGTCCCCGAGACCCCTCCACCCTGGCCCGGCCCTGACCTCGCCCTCCCAGCACAGCCTGGCTTTCTCTAGGTTTCCCTGTGTCCCTGACACCCTCCCACTTCCTCTTCTGGTTCCTTTTCCCATCAGCAAGCGCCTCTCCAGAACACCTCTTCCCATTAGCCCAGGAGATGGGACTTTAATTCAACAGGCCCAAGTCCCCGTGACTCTGAAAGTCTGCCTCCATCCATTGTGTGAGTGAGTTCTGGGGATCAAAAAGGCCCTGCTGGAGGCAGTCTGGCAGGGTGGCTCAATTTGGCTTCTAAGGAAAAAAGATGTTTTGAAAAAGATAGTAACACGTAAAGTAAGCTCTGTTTTCTTCCTTGGCAATGGTGGTCTCCCCTGGAGCCTGGCCTGAAGGTTTGTCCAAACTTGTGTTTCTTCCCTCAGCAAGGGGCAGAATAAAAATAGCTGGGGGCTAATCTAAGAGATACCAGGCGGGAGTCTCAGCCACGCTGTCGGGAATGAAGGGCTGCAGGCTGCGGTGAGGGGAGGTGGGTGTTATCACCCCCCTGCTCAGTACCCGGCAGCAAAGCCCCAGGGCCTGAGGTATCGCCAGGGCACCGCAGTGGGTGGCGGTCAGCAGGGCTGCCTTTGGGGGGCCGCCCTCTGCCTGGCAGGGGCTGCCCCTCTGTGGTTTCCTGCTCAGGAACACAGGGACAGCCAACAGCGCTGACCTCTCTTAGGGGCACTGGGAGGATTAAAAGACAAAGCTCAGGCCAAGAGCTCACACCATAACCGCAATGGCCACTGCATCCACTCCCTTTTCTCTTTAGGACTTTATTTTGGGGGGAAACGGTGCTTAGGCCAAGAAGAGAATGCTGGGATTGGCAGGGACTCAGGACCAGGGATGGAGCGGATTTTCTAAAATGGCCAAGGGCTGAGAGTGGGACAGAGCAGACCAGGACAAATTCATCATCTTTCCTAATCCATCTATAAAACAAAACTCATCGCTTCTCGGCCTTTTGGCTAAGATCAAGTGTAAAACAAAAGTCAATGGGTAGAATTAACTCAGTGAAAAATGTGCTCTTTTTTTTTATTATTAAGTCTTTGCTCGTCCCCTCCTCCCCCAACAGTTTTTTTTTTTTTTGCCCCGAGTGAATTGAATCCATAGAATAGCCAATGAACATGGGCTGAAAATTGAGGAAATGGTCCGTCAGTTTTAATCTGACAGCTTGACTAGTATGAAAAACAAGAGTGCTCCTGACAGAAGCGTTACCCCTTCTCAGAAGGATATTCCTGGTTAGCACTCCATAGTACTTCCAGGGCATTCTCTGCCTCCTCCCCAACAGGTTTCGAAACCAGGGGGTCAGAGAACTAAGGAGGTGTGACTCATTAGACTCTGCAAGCTCTGCCTGCCTTCCTGAATGACCTCATCCCCCCAGTCTGATTCCAGAATCTTCCTGCATGTGAGCCCTGGCTCCACTCTTCTGGGTGCCAAGGACTGAAGGGTAGGATTCCACCTGCCTGGCAGAGCCTGCAGCCTGTTGGAGACAGACCTAGAGCCAGATAGAATAGAGGGTGGTGAGTGTCCTAGAAGGGGCCCCCGAAACCTGGGGAGCCCAAAGTGACAGCTCTTGTAGACTGCTTAGAAACAGCAAATGGTAGTCAGAGTAAAATGAATGGTGAGCGATCATAATGAGATCCAAAACCAATATTTGGAGAGGTATTTATGTTCTGCAGTGGTGATGGTGTTAATAAACTTACTGACTGCTTACTTAATTTTTCACTTAATCCAGGAATTCTACAAAGTAAGTAATGTTATCATAGCTGAGGCGATTGAGACCCAGAAAGGACCAGAAACATACTCCAGATCACACAACTAGGAACTGATGGATCTAGGGTTCAAATCAGGCAGTTGGGCTCCAGGGTCTCTGGAATTCTCTCAACAGCAAGTGTGAGGGAGGCCAAACAATAGAGGCCGAGGGTCTAGCCACTCTGTCTTGATGCAGACCCCACCCAGCAACCACAGAGATCTAAAGGGCAGGGTGGAGAGAGAGAGGTGGGGAGGAGAGGATGCCTGCTGACCTGGGGTTGGCGAGGGGCGTTTAGCGGCAGGGCGGTTACCTAAGCTTTGCTTAGGTGGGAATTCACTGGCTCATAAAGCGTGGAAAGTAGCTTTAATCACGCCTGGACCACAGTGTTAGGAACGCACCTCGCTTCATCTCCCTGTTTCTCTTCATGTTGGCTTTATTCTCAAGGGGACTTGCCTGAGGTGCCAAGTCTCCCTCTTCCTCCACAGGCAGCTGCAGACTTACATCCTCTTAGCTTGGAACCCCAGAAGAGAGGGCCTTTTCTCCAAGAGTTCCCGAAAATCCCTGCGTTGGTCCCTGCCCTCATTCTTGCAGCTGAGGGGGCCAGATGTCCCGACTGGTCAGGCCCCACATGGGGGTGCAGACAACCCTGTTTCCACCAACCACAGAATGGAAGGCAGGAGGCGTTGGTTCCCACCAGGAAATCATGGGGCTGCTATCAGAAGCGGTAGCTAATGCAGGGAGGATTTCAAACCTTGGGATGTAGTGATGGGGTGCATCTGAGTGTCTGAATACCCAAGGGCTGGCCCTTTCCAGACTCCCTTAGCTTAGGACTTTCACCCCGATTAATGAAGGCTGTCTGTGGGATGTTTCTCGTTGGAGGAGGCATACTTTTGTCAGAGTGCAGTTTCGTATTATGACAGCAATACAAGATACGCCACTTGCAGGACAACTAGTAAGTATATTTAATCAGGGGAGCCACCCTGATGGCTGAGCAGGTAAAGAAACTGCCTGCGATGCAGAAGACATGGGTTCAATCCCTGGGTTGGGAAGATCCCCTCCAGGAGGAAATGGCAACCCAGTCCAGTATTCTTGCCTGGAAAATCCCGTGGACAGAGAAGCCTGGTGGGGCTACAATCCAGAGGGTTGCAAAGAGTTGGACAACAACTGAGTGACTGAGCACATATTTAATCAGAACAAAATTCTCCCCTCAAAGATAGGAAGAAGTCATAGTCCCACCTAGAGAGAATTGCAGTTAACATTTGGGAGTACATTATTGTGTATTTCTTCTTTTCTATTTTCTCAAAAATATATTAATTTGGATTGTATGAACTGTTGTGTTTTTTGTACTTTAAAAACGATTTTGCTGAGGTGAAATTGATAATTAATGGACTGTACATAATTAAACTGTACAATTGAGTTTTGACATATGTATACAATCACAGCCAAGGTGATAAGCCTATCCATTACCCCCAGAAGTGTTCTGGGGACCCTTTGTGGTCAGCTTGCCCTCACTGTTCCTCCGCTCCTGCGTTTTCTCCAGGTGACCACTAACCTGCTTTCTATCACTATCACACTATTTTGGGAGTGTGGTTCCTTTCACTTGGTGTAACTATTGGCTTCCTTCACTCAGCATAAGTATTTTAAGATTCATTTGTGCTGTTGAATGTATTAATTGTCCATCCCTTTTTGTTGCTGAATAGTGTTTCATCATGTGAATATATCACAGTTTGTCCAAACTGAATAATGAGCATTAGAGTTACTTCCAGTTTTTGCTATAACAAGTAAAGTTAATATAAACTTTTGTGTAGAAGTCTCTGCATAAACTTATGCTTTCATTTGTATGTAGTGAAATACCTAGGAAAGCGTTGGTTGGATCATATAAGTGTATGTTTACATTTTTAAGGAACTGTCAAACTGTTTTCAAAGTGTTTGCCCCGTTTTACATTCCAGCTGTGTGAGTGAATTCCAGTTATTCTGTGTCATCACCCGCGCTTTGTATGGTCAGCCTATTAAACATGAGCCATTCTGGTAGGTGTGTGACAGTGTTTATTGTGGTTTTAATTTGTATTTCCCTAGTGACTAATGATGTTATATGCTTATTTTCCATCTGAATATCTTCTTTGGTGAAGTGTTCATTCAAATATTTTGCCTATTTTTTAATTAGGTTGTCTGTTTTCTTATTGTTGAGTTGTAAAAGTTGAGTATTTGCTGGGTATAATCTTACATTCAGTCAAAAGCTCCTTAGTTAATACACAATCACTGACATCAGCTTATATTTCCTTCCAGAAATGTTCTAATGTATCATTCACAATTTCGGGCTTAATATTCAGCCTGGTTGCAGCAATATCTGCCAGCATCCATGCTAGCTGGATGGTACGCTCAGTTCAGCCGCTCAGTCATGTCCAACTCTTTGTGACTCCATGGACTGTAGCACGCCAGGCTCCTCTGTCCTTCACTCTCTCCTGGAGTTTGCTGAAATTCATGTCCATTAAGTAGGTGATCCGATCTAACCATCTCATCTTCTGCCACCCTCTTTTCCTTTTGCCTTTAATCTTTCCGAGCATCAGGGTCTTTTCCAATGAGTTCACTGTTCACATCAGGTGGTCAAAGTATTGGAACTTCAGCCTCAGCAACAGTCCTTCCAATGAATATTCAGGATTGATTTCCTTTAGGATTGATTGGTTTGATCTCCTTGCAGTCCAAGGGACTCTCAAGACTCCTCTAGCACCACAATTTTATCTGCTCTATCAATTGCTAAATAGTTTAAATATTGCCCCTGTACTCAAGTATATGTGTGTGTCTATGTGTATGTGTATAGGTACCCGTGTGTATGTAAAGTTATACAAGTGGAAGAACCTACACACAGTTGTGCTTCTGTATCAGTGTATCTCAGGGTCCTTCCGTTTCAGTTCTCACAGAGCGGCCGCCGTCTTTCCAGTGGCTCTGTGGCATACCACTGTGGGGACATACTCTAAACGATTTACTCTGTTCTCTGCTAATGGACTTTGAGGTTTTATCTGGTACATAATTTTTTGTTATTGCATCGTACTCCGGGATACATTTAATCCATCCCATAGTTCAAAGGGTATTTCAGTTATTAACTTTCCCCCTGCAATAGAGCTTGGTTACTATTTTTATTAACATACATCCTTTTTTAAAATCCTACATTTTTATTAGCACCCTTTCTTCCTGGCTAGGTTATGTAATCAGGCTGTTTGCTAGCACTGGTGCTTGTGAGCACTCACCATCCAGCAAATACCTCCGGGGTTCACAGTCAGGCACCTCATGCATTGTACTAATAATACGGACCTGCAGCCTGATGTGTGGAAAGAGATGAAGTTATACTCAAAAGCTCGTATGGCAAGTCTTGGCTTTGACAGGTTTTTTTTAAACCGCTTTATTTAGATATAATTCACATATTGTACAATTTATCACTTAAAGTGAACGATCTAACAGTTTTAGTACCAATATATTCACAGGTATGTGCAAACATCACCACAATTTTAGAACATTTCATCACCTCAATGAGAAACTCATCCATTCCCCAATCCCATCCCCAGCCCTAAACAGCCACTAACCTACTTCTATCTCTATAGATTTCCCTATTCTAGACTTTTATGTGGTTGGAATCATATAAAATGTGGTCTTTGGGGACTGGCTTCTTTCAGAGCATAATGTTTTTGGTCCATCTATGTTGTTATAGTATGTTTTATCAGAGCTTTATTCCCTCTGTGGCTGAATAATCTTCCAGTGTATAGACTGACCACATTTTGTTGATGTTTCTTTTAAAAAATTTAAGTTTCTTGGCCATATTGCATGGCATGTGGGATCTTAGTTCCCCAAGCAGAAAACAAACTCATGCCCCCTGCACTGGAAGCATGGAATCTTAACCACTGGACCACCACGGAAGTCTCGTTTATCTTTTTGTCTATTGATGGACACTAGGGTCGTTTCCACTTTTTGGCTATCATGAGTATGTTATGAACATTCATGGAAGAGTTTTTTTCCCCTTCTCATTTTAAAAATGTATTGAACAAACATTGGTTATCATGGGTCTTTATATATATATATATATAAATGTAAAAAAAAAATTTGTAACAGTTTTTGTGTGGACACATGTTTTCATTTCTCTTGGAAACATACCTGAAAGTGGAATTGCTGAGTCGTGGGGTAACTCTAGATTTAACTCTTTGAAGATCTGCCAGACTGCTTTCCAGACAGTTTTTATATTCCCCAGCTCTGATGTTTCTGATGCTGAACAAGTTCTTATACTTCCCTGAGGCTCCACTTCTTTCAGCCATAAGAGACTAAAAACTCAGGCTTTGAGGGCGGATAAATTGAAAAAAAAAAATAAGAGCACTTTGCAAATTAGAAGTAAATCTAGGGAACAGTTCTTTTGTGTTTAAAAAATTTTTGCTCAGTCGTTAGTGTCTGCGTGTGACTGGTTCTGTGGTTTTGGGGACTTGCTATCTCACCAAAACGATGAATGAGCAAGACACATAGATGTCATCATCTTCTCTAACCCACTCCTGATCAGGTCAGAAGGCCAGCACTGGCTAAAACTCAGGGTCAGCCCACAGGGAGCCCTGAGGGTACAGATGCAGCTGGCCAGGGCCCTTCAGTGATGAAGCTCACTCTGAAGGTCGGGGAGCCTGTGGCTGCGTGGAGCCGCATGGCCTTAGAGCACGTGGAGGACAGGCGGACCACCTGGCTGAAAGTGCCTCTCGGCTCCTTTCGGCATTTCCAAATGACAAGTGTGGAAAGCATTTCCATAGTGTGGAAAGCTCTCCCAAAAGCCCCAGCGAGTGGCACATACCCTTGGTCACGTGCCCCCCTCTGTGTCTACTCTCTGTGGCCATACCCGCTGCTGTTTAACTGGCGCTTCCCCAGGAGAGCCTAGAAGGCCCCCAAGCTCCCCTGCTGGGAGGAAGGCGGAGGAACCCAGAGAGGAGCGAGGTGCCGGAGTCAGACTCCTTCCCAGAGGAGCTCACACAGCTCTGCCTTGGAACGTGCTCGTCTGCCCTGTTCAGAAAGCTGCTTGTGGGAGAGCCTGTCAGAGACTCTGGGAACTTCTGAATGTTAGACTGGAGGGCAGGGTGTGGCTGGGAGTTCATGGCACCGGCCAGAGATGGTCTCTCTGTGCCCAGGCAGTTAATGGAAGTCAAGAGATACAACCAATAAAGGATGAAAAAACACTCTCCCTCAGCTGGAAACCCATGATCCACAACTGAAATCAGATACACATGATAGCTTGCCCAGCAGAGTGGCAGCTGGGAAGACCTGTGATGACCGAGGGTGGCCTGGGTGTGGGGAACTGGGGACAAGCACTGCTCATCACCCCAGTCCTGAACCCCTGACCCTGAGCTGTGGACTTCAGAAGGCAACAGGCTGTGCCGTCCTTGATTTGCAGGAGAAGACCCGTCCTGATCTCCAGTCCATCCAGAAATCCCAACCGATTTCCCCAGACATCACGGCAAATATGCACTCTTAGAGACCTGTCCTCACAATCCATCGGATATTTTGGGATCATTAGACATTTTAGCATAATATCCAGCATTTAAACAACTGTTTCACACATACAGTGAGTGTCTTTGTGTGCAACGCAAAACAATGCCATAGAGTATCTGGTACAAATGACGCTTTCTGATTTGTTTTCCTTTGTCACTTACGACTTCTCTTCTAGGTTTCTTAGGTGATATTGTTTCTTCCACAGCTGTTCTGCTTTTTAAGAAGTTGTTTCCACACAGTTGGATGGGGTGTTGGGTATGCTAATGAGTGTGAACTTTGACCCCACAGCATTACAACGCGACCACCAGGCTCTCCATCCTCTCCCTGGGCCCCCGTGCAGCTTTGATGTCGCTCTGGTACTGTGTGCAGGTTCATCACAGCAGTTTCAGCTTAACTAGTCAGCTTGGGGTGACCATTTTCGCACACCACCATAGGGAACCTGCAGACAGTGAGGGTCAGTGGCCACCCTTCTTGCCTAGGCGAGCATTAACTGATTCAGCCTCTGGGAGCTCAGCCCCAGAACCCTGCTCCTGCTGCCTCCTAACTGCTTCTCTGGAAAGGCTTCATCTTTCAGCCTCTTCACAGCAGGATACGTGCCCACTCGCTGGTCTGGGATGTAAGAGGACAGACGGAACTCTGTCTGACATATTTAGTAAGAAAGATACCGTGATGCATGAGACAAAAAACTGGAAACCTCAAAGTCGTGTTCAAAGGGGACTTGCTTTCGGCCGACCCTTTCCTGCCTTTTCCCACTGCCCTGATCTGACCTGGGCCGCCTGACTGCAATAACTTTCTGAATGGTTCCCTCCCCCAGGCTCTGAGGGACAGGCTTATTTAAGGTCAAGAAACAGAGCACATTCCAAGAATGTGAAGGAAAAGGGAGAGAAAGGATAGACCGGCAGGTTGGGTGAGGTCATGGAGGAGGTGAGGGGAGGGGGGCACCTTGGAAAGGGGGCTCAGATTCAGCCCCAAGAGTACGTACGCGTGGGACGTCTGCTGTGTCTGGTTCCCCTTTCATGAGGGGACCAGGTCTTCTGTTGAGAGTAGAGGGTCTGAAGTGGCGGGGGGGGCAGGGATGCCAGAAGACAGATAAGACAGGAACTCACAGGGTGGTGGGAAGGATGACTGCTAGTGTTGAAAGACTACAGAGGTGCTTGGGAGCTTTGATTCAGGAAAACACTGTGTAATCCCTCTTAAAGATCTTTGCAAATTTCCTGACAACCCTCCCATCATAACGTGGAGTCTAAGTCCTCTCGCCTTGAATATAGGCTGACTTTCGTGACTTTTGCTTCTATGACTGCAGTGGAAGTGTTACTGTGTGACATCTGAGACAAGGTCATCAGACAATATCACATCCTTCTGGTTCTCTCTGGGGACACTCCCCCTTGGAACACAGCCACCATGCTGTAAAGAAGCCCAGGCCACACGAGGAGCCCACTTGCTGGTGTTCCAGCCCAGCTGAGGTCCCAGCAACAGCCAGCCTTAAATGCCACACATGTGAGTGGGGAAACTTTCAAAATGATTCCAGCACCAGCCACCATCTGATGTCACATGTACGTGAGAAACTGAGAAATGTCTAGCTGAGCCTGGACAACCCCCAGAACCACAAGAGAAAATAACAACGAATGAATGAGTGTTGTTAGTTTTTGCCACTACGTTTGGGGTGATTTGTTACACAGCAGTAGGTAACTGGGGCCTGCTGCCAAACTGGTCTCCAAGCATGAGTTCCTTTTGTTGATTTTGTGCTTATTGAATGAGATCATTGATTTTTTTTCTGATGATAAAAGTGATACAGGCTTATTTGAGAAAATTGAGAAAACACTGACAAATTCTACAGAAGGAAAAAAAAATGATTGGGAAACCTCTTACCCAGAGATCATCGCTGGCACATAAAAGGCAGTCAATGAATATTTGCTGAGTAAGTGAATGAACCTGATGGTTTTACACACCTTCATTCTTCTGGGGGCATTTAGGTGGTTTTCAGGTTTTTAGAGTGGTAGGGTCTTGACTTCTAAAGTTCTCTGTGCTGAGCAAGGTGGAATCGGGGCAAGTCATTCTAAGGTTTGCTCCTCCACGTGTATATTTCCCAGGTAGGAGAGCATCTCATGGGCTCCTCAGCTCCCTCCCACCTGGGGCGCCGACTCACCGCAGGTCAAAAAAGAGATCTCAGACATCTTTCTGGAAAACGGATTTACGCAGGAAGGTGAGCTTTCAAGGCTAATATTTACATCCATCTTTCAGTCCTGCTGCTCATGTTACTCCACACCACGCTGACTTCAAACATTTCTATCCAGCAAGTTATAGGCATCACGGTCAGCTCTTCTCAGGAACAAAAGTGGTTGCGTAATCCCAAGGCCTGTGTGGAATGTGGCAGCAGCTGAAACCAAATTATTAACCATTTTCCAAACCAAAATCCTGGAAAGCAATAGCAGAGATACTTTTGAGTGGATAACGTCAGTGATCCAGAATTTTCTCAATCCTCTGACCCAAATACAATCCAGTCCCTTCTGATTTGAAAGTCTTTGCTGACATGGTTAATGTTTTTCCTTATGCACTTTAACATACTGAAAATTGCTTCCTTCCCTAGTTTTTTTGTTGTGATGTAAAACAGGTGTGAGCAGAGGTGGGGGAGGGGGGTTCCCTGGCTCTCCAGAGGTCCTCCCCCCCTTTCTTTAGGGGTAGGGGGAGTGGGTCTAGCTGAGCACAGAGGAGGTTATCTGGCTGCGTAGGAGATGGTCTGGGAGAATTCCCACGCTCCTTTCCCTTGGGCGGGGAGGAGATCCTCCTCCCTATGACCTCAGGGTTGAAAGGCAAGTGCCCTGGGGTGGTATCCTGTGTGTCCGCCTGCCCTGCGTCCTGTCCCCGTCACCTGGGATTCTCCCTTGTGGACCCACTCCTGCCCACTCTCAGTCCTGGTCAGGGTGGCACTCACCTAACCCCCATGCCAGAGTTGGACAATTGGGGTCATAGTGATTGGCTCACATAACCAAAGCCAGGCCACCAAGCATCAGTCCTGGGATGTTTGCTGGAATTCTCTAGGTCACCTTCATCTGTGATCAATAAACTTGTAGGAGAGGATTCTGAAGCTATGGGGTGACTGTCTTCAGGGGCAGTCTACTCAAGAGAAGAGCTGAAAGACACAGGGAGAGCATTGTGTTGGTATCATTTGAGTCCCTGGATCCAGCCAGTCCTGAAACCGGGTGTATCTCTGGTTTCCCTAGGTAGGTCAGCCCAAAACTAGCTTCTTCTACTTTGGGTTTCTGTTACTTGCACTCCAAATGTCCTTAATGATACAGCCCCTGGGTATTGGAAGTGGATGAGATTAAGAGGATGAGATTTGTAGGCCACCCTGGAGAAGGAAACGGTACCTTGTCCTGGAAAATTCCATGGACAGAGGTGCCTGGTGGGCCACAGTCCATGGGGTCACAGAGAGCAAGACACAACTGAGCACTCACACACACATTGGCAGGCCAGCGCCCTCACCAGCAGGGCTCTCAGAGAGGAGCAGGGTGGCCCTAAAGCAAAACTCTCCCTGCAAACACCCCAGGTCCCATCACAACCCCTCGGTTACTTTCCCTTTTATCACCAGTTATTCCATTCACCATGAACTGGTCTCACCCAGAGCTGGGATTAGCATTACCCCAAAGCCTGCGATTTGGCTCTTCTTGAAATTCAGCCCAATCCTCAGCTTCATCACAGGGCTCTGGCCCAAGACCAGACCTCCCCTGACAGAAGGCAGAAGGTAGGTGAGGGATGCCTGCTTACATAGGACAGTGACTGAGGATGTAGAAGCTGAGCGTCAAAACCTTTATCAACCCCAGGGTTGCCAATTTTGGTTGCAACCTTATCCCCACCTGGAAGCCTCCCCCACCCTCCCTGGCCCCTAGTGCCAAGGCCAGAAACTCAACCTGTTTCCTGTATCCTTTTTTTTCGGCCATGTAGCATGTGGAATCTTATCTCCCAGACCAGTGATCAAAGCCCATGAAATGGAAGCATGGAGTCTTAACCACTGGACCACCAGGGAAGTCCCTTTCTCATGTCTTCAGCTCTTCTCCCTGGTCAGCCACAGAGGCCCCCACTTCTGCATGCAGCCTCATCCCAGCTCAGGCTTCCCCATCTCCTGCCTGAATCACTCCAGCAGCTTCTGACTGATCCCAATCAGTCTTTCATCATTAAATCAGTGCCAGACATCAACCCCTCTTTCAGAAGCTCATGCCATCCCCTCCTTGAATCCCTCTGTGGTCCTATTGCCTGTGGCAGGGGTCACAACACAGACATCTTTAGGCCAAGCAGGTACTCCAGCCCAGGAACATCACGTGTTCAAGGTTTTCCTAGAAAAGCCAGATAGTTGGATTTTTTGAAACTCTTGATTCTTAAATGTTAGCCATTAATTAAGAAAAAAACAAACAAGCAAAAACCCAAAAGATAAACAAAAACACCCTGCATGGATCCTGGAAATTGATGCCATACTCTGGTCACATGCTGCTCGCTAGGGGTATTACCTTAGTGATCCAGACAGGGGAGGCTTGTGAAAGGATCAACATGCATTTGGCTAGAGATTTACTGCATCCTTCCTTGGAAAAGGAAAAGAAAAAAACATAAAAAGAAATGGCTGGTTCAAATTCCCAATTCTTACCTTATGGATGTAAAATGTCCAGATTCCTGCAAGATTACCGTGGTTTTCAGCCGCTCTCAGTATTTGTTATACATTGCTGTGCTTGCCGACAGGAAGAAAGGCCAGATTCACACTAGGGTGTTGGTTTAGAAGAAAGCAACACTGATGATCCACACAGCTTCCTGAACTTGTGTTCCATCACAGGAAGCCTTATCAGTTCAGTAATTCTAGCTAATCTACCAAGATAACATAATTATGTATTTCATTAATTTTGTAGTTAATTTAGCTATATTTAAATTTTAAGGCATACAATAGCTCTCTCCTATTTTGATATCAGATTTTCAAAAAAGTTTTGATTATGGGCAAAACAGGAATGTAACCCTGCTTAGGCCAAACAAAATACATCTCTGCACCAGACTGACACACAGTCCATCATTTTGCAACTTCTGTGCTCACAGAATAGAGTCCAAATGTCCTGGGGCATCCTCCCTGGGAGGAGACATCTGAGCTGAGCTCTTAGAGTAAATAGCAGTCACTCAGGCAGGCACGGTGTGCTCCATGAACAGAAAAGAGCTGTTACCATTCCCGGAGGTGCTTGCTAACCTTTGTATCCTGAATTTCATCTGATTCCAAGATGCACATGGCTTTACTGTGAGCATCTCTGAACTCAAGATGTCTTATAGTCTCATGTGTTGTGGTTTAAATGGAAGCATATTTTCGTTCTTTGTGGTACATAAAACAGTGGTAGTCTTACAATCTAGGGCATCTTAGGTTTGATGAGATATGGTGAGTTATTTTCTTTTTTAAACCAAGCAAGGTCTTCCTATACATTCTGTTCTGTTGTTTCTGCAAATATGAATGAAATAAAGCAAAAGCGATGGTTGCAAAAGACCATGGCTTTTGTCTCGTTGGTTCTTTTTCTCTGGCTGACATTCTTCCTGGGCCACAGGAGGCCCTGGTCTGTGAGTCAACATAGGGAGCCCAGATAAGTGTGTGGGCTTGATGGTGGCCCTGTGGTGCCACAAGGACCCTGGTGGCCCCTGGTGGCCGGGCCTCAATGGGACATCCTGGTCTGAGCTGGATGCTGGATGCAGGTGCTGTCTCCTGGGATGCTGGACTGTAGTCAGCGGCAGAGTGCCTGCTGCATGAGATGAGAAGGGCCGTGAGCCTGGAGGTGCTATGTTCTGGGTGCTCAGGCACAGTGGGTATGGCCGCAGTGGGGCCCACAGAGGTGGGCGGGAAGGATGGAGGTGGGCGTCTGGACAGGCCCAGCCCAGGCTGCTGGTGTGGGTCTGCGTCTACACAGACACTGCTGCCACTGTGGCGAATGTGTCCCCTTTTGGGGCAGCGCTACCACTAAGCCCGTGGGTAGTCCACTAGGACAGTCAGGCTTGGCAGGATGAAAACAAAACCACGTCAACCACTGGTCACCATGTCACCATAAGTGGAATGGCGGTACAATGGCTGTCTCTTCTCTACTTAAATTGGTATGAGACTCACACAATTATCTCTGACAAAAAGAGCATATTAGTATTCTTTCATATACAGATTCTATATAGAAGGAGCCCCATCTACAAAGTCAGTGTGAAAACAATGATTTCCCTTTAGAAAAATGACTACCTAGCTGGTGTTTTAAAACACAAATTCTAAAGTCTTTGCAGATCATGACATCTTAGCAGACTTGTTCCAGATAACAGAGAAGTTTAAAACTGAACATTTGCTTGGGTATTTATCTCATAGGAAATGAAAACTTACACCCATAAAGAAACCTGTAGATAAATGTTCATATCATCTTTAGTATCCCCAAACTGGAAAAAACTCAAATGTCCTTCAACAGGTGAATGGCTAAACAAAATCATGTTCATCCTTATAACAGAATACTACTCAGTGGTTAAAGAAATTAAACTGTTCATAATGCTGGAGAGGGTGTGGAGAAAAGGGAACCCTCCTACACTGTTGGTGGGAATGCAAACTAGTACAGCCGCTATGGAGAACAGTGTGGAGATTCCTTAAAAAACTGGAATTAGAACTGCCATATGACCCAGCAATCCCACTGCTGGGCATACACACCTTGGAAACCAGATCTGAAAGAGACACGTGCACCCCAATGTTCATCGCAGCACTGTTTATAATTATTTTATAATAGCCAGTACATGGAAGCAACCTAGATGCCCATCAGCAGACGAATGGATAAAGAAGCTGTGGTAAACATACACCATGGAATATTACTCAGCCATTAAAAAGAATTCATTTGAATCAGTTCTAATGAGATGGATGAAACTGGAGCCCATTATACAGAGTGAAGTAAGCCAGAAAGATAAAGACCAATACAGTATACTAACGCATATATATGGAATTTAAAAAGATGGTAACGCTAACTCTATATGTAAAACAGAAAAAGAGACACAGATGTACAGAACAGACTTTGGGACTCTGTAGGAGAAGGCGAGGGTGGGATGATCTGAGAGAATAACATTGAAACAAGTATACTATCAAGGGTGAAACAGATCGCCCGCCCAGGTTGGATGCATGAGACAAGTGCTCAGGGCTGGTGCACTGGGAAGACCCAGAGGGATGGGATGGGGAGGGAGGTGGGAGGGGGGATTGGGATGGGGAACACATGTAAATCCATGGCTGATCCATGTCAATGTATGGCAAAAATCACTACAATATTGTAAAGTAATTAGCCTCCAACTAGTAAAAATAAATGAAAAAAAACAACAACAACTATATGACCCAGAAAAAAAAGCAACTGTTCATAGATGCAACCCCTGGATGGATCTCAGGAGAATGATGCTTAGTGAAGAAAGCCAGTCTCAAAGGTTGCCTACTCTGTGAGTCCACGTACATAACACCCTCAAAATGACAAAACCAGTGAGATGGAGAAGAGATTAGAGGTTTCCAGGGGACGAGGTGTGCTCACCTGTGATTGTGAAGGGAAGCATGAGGAAGGTCCTACGTGGGGATGCATCTGGTCTGGGTCTTGATTTCAGAGGTGGTGACACCAGTCTATTCCTGGGATAAAATTACATAGACACACACACAAAAATGAACACATAAAAAAAAATTGGCAAGAACAGAATAATAGTTGACAGTATTACACCCAGGTCAGTCTCCTTTTGACAGCGGACTACTGCTCTATAGGCCGTGGTCACCACTAGGGGAGGCTGAACAAAGCGTCCACAGAACCCTGAATCGTTTGTACTATTGCTGTGACTTCCTGCGAGTCTGTAATGATTTCCAAACAAAAAGTTCAAAAAGCCTCTAAACATTAGGAGTTATTGAAGATGAATATAAATAAAGAAAGAAGGCTTCACCCTGGCTGCTGTGGTTCATTTTACTCATGCTTGATCACACAGTGCCGTTCAAGGGCAGGAGTTCAAGTGCAGAGTGTGTATAGCTTGTACACTTGTGAATTTGATCTGTCTAATCCCCTTAGAGTTCATTCTTGTCCAGGAGCCCAAGGACATTCACACAAAACGCCAGGGAATGCAGGCGGTTCAGGGTGGCAGGCAGCATGAGCAGACCCCCTTAAAATGTCTACATGGTATCAGAATCAAGTTTTGCATCTTTCTTTTTCAGGGTCCCACTTAGAAATTCACTGGAAACCGAGACTCCGTTCACAGCCGGGCAGTGGGGTGGGGGACACAGAACAATTGAAAAATGGCCAACATTTCCTGAGCTGTGTGCCCCTTTCCCAAATAAGGTCACATTCACAGGTTCTAGAGATTTGAGGTGGATGTATCTTTGAGGGGCCACCACTCAGGGAGACTCAGCTAGCAAGAAGCTGGACTAGGACGTGAAGTTGTGCTGGTCTGATCGTCTAGATGCTGGGGGCGGAGGAGTTGGCCTGGCCACCTGGCAACCTCTCGTGCTGAGCCCAGCAGGACCATGTAAGCAGTGGGCTCTCAATCACTCTGTGCTGAATGATGGGAGAACAAATGAATGAATGAAGGGAGTAAGGAAGGAAAGAACTCCCACTTCCAAAGAGCAAGGGCTTTTCCTTCTAGTTTCACTGTCCACCAGGAAAAGGTTGGGTCGAAGCTTGTCAACTGAAATGAGAAGTGGCTTTGTCCCTGGACTCTCAGTCCCCTTCAATCCCACAGTCATCATTTTGTTGGAGACCAGAAGTCACTGGCAGGGAAGTGGATTCCTCCTGTTGCTCTTCTCGCCTCCTGGGAGTGGCCATGGGTCCTTTTAATAGAGTGGCCCTTCCAGGGGTGGCCCCATATCCTCCTCTCTGGGTGTGGTTCCCACTCGGGGGGCCACTCAGCGCTCCACTGCCAGCTTCAAAGGCAGCCCTTTCAAGAGTGCAGACAGAGCTCAGCTGTCCGTGCCTGCGAATCATTACGAGTCTGGGCGGGAACCCTAGAGAGTCGCAAGCAGCTCCGATTCCCATTTTGGGGCCACTCAATCCCCCCGTCCCCCATGCCTTTGAAGCCCCAGCTGGGGATCTGTGCCGCCTCAAGCAAAGCAGAGTTCAAGGAGGGAAGACAGGTGGCTGAGTCGTTAGTGGGGAAAGAGGGGCATCACCTCTAGGCTGAGGATCCAGAGCTCCAGGTGGTTTCTGTGTCCCCTTGGGGACTCAGGGCCTCTGAAGGGGTAATCCCAGGAGCTGTGGCCTCAGTGACACCCTCTGAGGGTCACAGGTCCTCGGGCCCATGCTGGCCAGGGGGTGGCACCCTCGTGTGGGAGCATTCAGCCAGTTCAGGGAGAGCCCAGAGGGCCAGAGGAGGCGGGTGGAACACAGTCTGGGACAGGCTATGGACTCTGATTTTTATGCCAAGGGATTTGGACCTCATCCTGTGCTTGAGGGGAGGGCCAGAAGCTGTCAGTCAAATGAGGTGTCCCTTCATCTGAGGGGAGTCTGGTTTCCTGTTGCTGTTGTTTAGTTGCTAAGTCATGTCCAACTCTTAGCAACCCTATGGACTATAGCACGCCAGGCTTCCATGTCCTTCATTGTCTCCTGGAGTTTGCTCTAATTCATGTCCATTGAATCAGTGATGCCATCCAACCATCTCATCCTCTGTTACCCCCTTCTCCTCTTGCTCTCAATCTTTCCCAGCATCAGGGTCTTTTCCAATGAGTCAACTCTTTACATCAGGTGGCCAGAGTATTGGAGTCAGCTTCAGCATCAGTCCTTTCAATGAATATTCAGAGTGGATTTCCTTTAGGATTTATTGGTTTGATCTCCTTGCTGTCCAAGGGACTCTCAAGAGTCTTCTCCAGGACCACAGTTCGAAAGCATCAATTCTTTGGTGCTCAGCCTTCTTTGTGGTCCCACTGTCACATCCATACATGACTATGGGAAAAACCATAGCTTGGACTAGATGAACCTTTGTTGGCAAAGTGATGTCTCTGCTTTTTAACATGCTGTCTAGGTTTGTCCTAGGTTTTCTTGTCATCGACTGTGTGGTTTTGAAACATAGTGGCAAATTGTCTGACACCTGTCTTCTGCAGGAGGGGTCTGGGTCTATGTCCACAGGCTCCTTGTCCTTCCTCTTGAATCTCCAAGGGCTTGGGACTGCTTTGACGGATGGAATACAGTGGAGGTGATTCTATATGACTTCCAAGGTTAGGTGATAAAAGACCATACCACTTTTGCCTTGTTCTCTGGATCCATTGCCTTTGAAGAAGCAACTGCCAGGTGAGAAGTTCAACTACACTGTGGCTACCATGCTGTGAGGATGCCCAGGCCACGTGGAGAAGCTAATGTAGATGCTTGGATTGTCAGTTCCAAATGAGCCCAGGTTTGGAGTCATCCCAGCCTGGACACCAGGCAGGTGAGTGTTGGAGGCTGCAGAGGGATTCCAGCCTCAGCCTTTCCAGTCTCCCAGCTGGGGCCCCAGACATCACAGAGCAAAGATAAGTCACCCACACTGTGTCTTGTCTGGATTCTTGACCCATCGAAGAGTTAAATGGTGGTTCTTTGATGCCACTAAGCATAGGTTGGCTATGTTCCACAGCACTAGACACCTGGAATGTTATCAATAATCCGAGAAAGTCAGGGATCTTAACCCCGGTTGCTCTCTCTTGGGCAAGGCATGTGGTCAACATGTGAGAACAGGTCTGGGGTGGGAGCGGCACAGGGGCAAACACACGGTGCCTTGCAAACAGAAGGGAGCCCTGTGTGACATGTGAGTTAAACTGGTAACACCCTGGTAAATGTGAATGGAGAGTTCTGGGGATGCCCCCAAACTCCATCCAGTGTTGTCTGGGGCAATCTCAGGGAGGCCTCACCCTTGGATAAGACTGAAGTTTTTGAAGCAGAAGCCTCATCCGCTGTGTTGGGCCCATCAAGAGAAACAACCTGGTGATGACCACAGCCCAGAGGATGGAAGGGGCTGCCCCCCGCCCAGCTCTGTCCACCTGGGAGGATGGTTTCACCCCTCCTCTGCCTCTGGTTCCGGTCTCACCCACAGATGCCTTTCCATGATGGTGCCCCGGGCCATCTGCCCCAGGCCCTTGACCAGCTTACCCCTCACCCAGGCACCAGGCCCCAGCTGCGTCCCGAGGATCCAGCACAGTGTCTGCACAGAGCAACTGCTCATGAGGACTTGGTGCACGAGTAGGTGGCTTAAAACAACAGAGAACTATATTCTCAGAGCTCTGGAGACTGGAAGTCTGAAATCAGGGTGTTGCAGGACCATCTCCCTCTAACGGCTCTAGGGGAGAATTCTTCCTTGCCTCCCCCAGCCTCTGGCGGTCTTTGACATTCCTTGCCTTGCAGATACCTCACTCCAGTCTTGTCTATGTCGCCTCTTGGCTGTTCTCTGCCTCTGTTTCTTTCTATCATCTTCTCTGGTGCACATCTGTCTCTGTGTCCAATTTCCTCTTCTTATAAGGACACCAGTCATAGAGCCCACTCTAATGACCCCACATTAACTAATTATATCAGGAACAACCCTATTTCCAAATAAGGTCACATGCTGAGACACTAGGGGTTAGGACTTCAACAAATCTTTATAGGGACACTATTCAGTCCATGATAGCTTGGGCAACCTTTGAATTAAGGATATGATCCCAGGATGTTGACAAGACTTCTGAGCCAGAATGGCCATCATTAAGAAGTCTACAAATGTTGGAGAGAGTATGGAGAAAAGGGACTCCTCTTACACTGTTGGTGGAAATGTCAGTTGGCACAACCACTGTGGAAAACAGTCTGGAGGTTCCTCAGAAAATTAAAGATAGAGTTGTTACATGATCCAGCAATCCCGCTCCTGGGCATGTATCTGGACAAAAATCTAATTCAAAAAGACACATGTGTTCTATGTTCATAGCAACACTATTCACAATAGCCAAGACACGGGAACAACCTAAATGTTCATCAACAGATAAATGGATAAAGAAGATGTGATGTGTATATACGATGAAAAACTGCTCAGCCATAAGAAAGAACAAAATGGTGCCATGCACAGCAACATAGATGAAACCACACACTATCATACTAAACAAGACAGAAAGGCAAACACCATGTGATATCACTTATATGTAGAATCTAGAATATGGCACAGATGAACTTACCTATGAATCAGAAAGATTCACAGACATAAAGATCAAACTCTTGGCTGCCAAGGGGAAGGCTGTGTGGGAGGGAGGGACTGGGAGTTTGGGGTACGTAGATGCAAACTATCACATATAGAATGGATAAACAGCAAGGTCCTACTATATTACACGGTGCATGGCTTGGTTGTGTCCGACTCTTTGTGACCCTATATCTGTGGCCCACAAGGTTCCTCTGTCCATGGGATTCTCCAGGCAAGAATACTGGAGTGGGTTGCCATTTCTTCCTCCAAGGGATCTTTCCAATCCATCTTGGGATAAACCATAATGGGAAAGAATTTTGAAAAGAATGTATATACGTGTTATCTGAGTCATTTTGTTGCACAACAGAAATTAACACAACATTGTAAGTCAACTATACTTCAATAAAGAAATAGTTTTTAAAAGTTCTGAACCAGCAGGATGTGGAGGTATGGGGGAGAATCAAGCCGGGGGGGGGGAGCACCTATGATACTTCTCTGGGGGGGCCTCTTGGGGACCCAATGCAGCAGCATTGGGAGCTCACCACACCATCCAAAGGCAATATTTTTATTATCTTACTGCTGTCTCTTCGTAAGACAGCACTCATTACCGCATGATCATTTTATTCACTGTGAGCTCCAGGAAGAGTAGTGTCCTCATATATATCTTATGAGTGCTTACACCCCCAGCCCCCAGCACAAGGTGTCAATAAACATTGATTGAGTGCATGAATGAATGATGACTTGTCGGCAGGGTAAAAGGTTTCCAAAAACTCCTTTGAACCACTGTCAAGAAGCAGAGACCAGTCAAGGGGACCAGGGAGGTGCCCGCAGCCACGGGTTGTCACACAGAAAGCATCTGAAATTGATTTGAGGAGGTTTCAACCTGAAAGCAAATTGCTGCCTGAGCCTTCAGTGGAGATAAGGGGTCTGTGTCCCGTGATAACGAGCCCCTGGGAGCCATGGAGGCGCTGGGATCAGCACACACCCGGTCCCATGGATAGACCAACGAGGGGTAAATATAGAACAACATGAAAGCGGCGGCTGCTGAGCCCGCCCTCCCGACTGCGGTGGTCAGACATGACCGGGGGGGCGGCTGCTAACTCGCCCTCTCCAGGCTGATCGTGCCCACGCTGGGTGAGGCCACGGTGACCCGGGACAGTGACCGCGGGCTGAGCCTGTGCCCTGGTCAGTCTGTCTCGCGAGAAACATTCAGACCAGCTGGTTCCTGGCCAGTGAGCAGACCCAGCAAACACTGTAATATTTCTCTTAAAACTGCATTATACAAACCCACTTCGGGGATTGCCAAATCCTTTCACAAACACCATTCAAAGAGTGCTCTGGCGTCCCAACACCCACTCACAGCGGCTCCAGGAGGCAGTACAGCATTACCCCCACAATGCCTAAGAACCCAGGGTGTGGCGGGGTCACGGGTTTTAGCTGGGAAGCAGCGCTCAGGGCTGTCTGGGGCTAAAGTTTGCGCTCTAACCACGACACCCCACCTCCAATCCCACCAGCCTGAGCTTGTCTGTGGGGAATCTTGGCTTTGTGTTCTCAGATGGAAACTTCCTTAGGCCTAGCCTCCTGTCTGAACTGAGACTCATGGAAAATGGGAAAGGGAAGTAACATTTGTTGAGTTACTATTAGTGTACTAATAGTACACTATTACCTCCATTTTACAGTCAAGAAAATCAAGGCTCAGTGAGGTGGAGTAAGCCCCCCAAGGTCTCATGGTGGCAGAGCTGGGATGATAATATAAGTCAGTGGGTGCTAAAACCAGTGCTTGGTCCGTTACCCCATGGCCCC